>NW_027361882.1:3257500-3657500 GCF_039654945.1 Dendrobates tinctorius
TCTAGTCTTGACAATGCTCTGTGAGCTGAACACGTCAGCTGCTGCACATTTTGTATCAGTCTGGACATGATGAGCTCACAGAGCATTGATACAAGTGTATCTAGTCTGGAAAATGCTCTGTGAGCTGAACACGTCAGCTGCTGCACACATTGTATCATTCTGGAGATGATGAGCTCACAGAGCATGGATACAATTATATCTAATCTGGACAATGCTCTGTGAGCTGAACACATCAGCTGCAGCACACATTGTATCAGTCTAGAGGAAGATGAGCTCACAGAGCATTGATACAGTTGTATCCACTTACTAGCTGGCAGTAGATTGTCCATGTATAGGATAATTGCCACAGAATGGAATCAGGACTGTTCCTATTCACTGACAGCAAACAGCTGAATCTCTCCACCATTCTGGAAGCCGGTGGAACTCTTTTCGGACCTCGCTGCCTTGTTTGGGGGGTGGTCAGGCGGTGGCCCCCATCTTACTGCCTGAATACTCTGGCGGGTGGAGGTGATCCGGTAACTGATCGCTGAGCTGCTCTGACTCATTCCATTTATCTCCATTCTACTAGACGCTGGATCTTGTAAGAAATTAGGAAAAGCTTCTCAGGCCGCCGACGCGAAGGAAATGAATATTTCACCATTATGCTAAAGTCAATAGCCGTCTGTATTTATTCATCGCCTGCAGGAGAAGTCGCTGCGCCGCAGCTAGAAGCGATGATCAGGGGTAACTGTCTGCATCAGGGGGATCCGCCGGAGGGGTGCGGATCTCATGTCACATTGTGCCCGTCTGCAGCGTCATCCCGGGACAGACAAGCTGTATGGGGTAAGGTCCCCAGCAGCACAGAGTATTTCAGGAGAGGAATGTGTGGAGGTCGCAGACTGAGAAAGGAGCAGCATTCCCTGCAGCACAGAGGATTACAGGAGGGGGAGGCGCTACACCGGTGGGAGATCAAAGCCTGATAGTTCCATGGTAGAAGGAGCTAGGTTTCCAGTAAGAGGGGAGGGTGCGACACTGGTGCAGGAAATCGCACCGCGTCAAGGTGACCCTATTCGGGACTTGTATAAAACCTGACCATGTGTCAAATATCGTGAATGTGAATAAAGGCCGAGCAGGACTGTGACCTGACTAATGGACACCCATGAGTGGGGAGCTATACAAGAGAAAAGGCAGGATGCCCCCAAGATGGCACCGAGTGACCCGTGTGAACACACACCTACACCATGCAGGCGCCCGCCTCCAGCTTATATTCTCTTCACAAGTTCTTATATCCATCTGAAAAAAAAGTGATTTCCTCTGGATCCATTTTGTTTTTTTTAACAATGAAGTCTACAGATAACAGATCCCTGAAATAACATCGCCTTTCTCCCAGGATCCGTTATTCGCTCCAGGACATGAGACCGTCCCATCGTCGTCATCCACCTGTATCTGATCCAGTAAGAAAACAGCGGATCTTTTTCACATGGAAGATAACGGACGGCTGGGTAAGGCCTCTTTCACACTTCCGTTTTTGACAATCAGTCAAGATCCGCCGATTTTGAAAAAAAACGGATCCGCCATTTTTCTTTGTGGATCCGTTTTTTTCCCCATTGACTTCCATTATCGGCGGATCTTGACGGATTGCCGTCTGTTGCATCCGTTTTTGTGCGGATCCGCCAAAATGTTTCTGTCCGTCAACATCCTCAAAGATTTCCAAACGGAGCTTGCAACGTTTTTTTGGCCGGCGGATCCTCCAGACACTGATTTAACCCGAAATTCTGTCTGGGTGCCGGACAAAAAAAAAAAAATTCTCTCTCTCTCTCTCTCTCAGCTGCGATTCCTTTAACATTCTTCATTTGGCGGATCCGTCAAAAAAAACGGACGGGTGGCATCCGTTGTCATCAGTACTAAAACGGATCCGCTATCCATCCTTTTGACGAATTTTAACTGACACAAAAAACTGAAGTGTGAAAGAGGCGTAATGGATCCGTGCTCCAGGGATGTCAGTGTTAAAAAACGGATCCAGTTGTAATCAGATGATCTCTGCAGCAGTTCTCTGTCCCCGGACTGCTGCCGGATCTGTTATGATTACTGCACATGTGAACAGAGCCCTAGACTGTAATGTCCAGGCCAGAGAACAGCGAGCGGCTTATTGAGGCCGATATTGCTGAGCCGAGATCGCTGGTTTCTCCTGGTTACAATGTGATTGTCCAGAATTATGAGGTCACAGGATAAAAGCCCCCCTTTAGGAACAGGGACCCCCAACAGCACAGAGGAGCTCACGGAAGGTGTGGGCAGGTCTTAAGGGTAGACACAGGCTAAGAACTACAAAGTAGAAAGAGCAGGTTCTCCAGCAGCGCAGAGTATTTCAGGAGGGGGATCAGATACTGAGAGGCGCAGTGGAAAGAACATGATCTCCAGCAGTGCAGAGTATTTCAGGAGAGGGATCAGATACTGAGAGGAGCAGTGGAAAGAACATGATCTCCAGCAGCGCAGAGTATTTCAGGAGAGGGGATCAGATACTGAGAGGCGCAGTGGAAAGAACATGATCTCCAGCAGCGCAGAGTATTTCAGGAGAGGGATCAGATACTGAGAGGAGCAGTGGAAAGAACATGATCTCCAGCAGCGCAGAGTATTTCAGGAGGGGGATCAGATACTGAGAGGCGCAGTGGTAAGAACATGATCTCCAGCAGCGCAGAGTATTTCAGGAGGGGGATCAGATACTGAGAGGTGCAGTGGAAAGAACATGATCTCCAGCAGCGCAGAGTATTTCAGGAGAGGGGATCAGATATTGAGAGGCGCAGTGGAAAGAACATGATCTCCAGCAGCGCAGAGTATTTCAGGAGGGGGATCAGATACTGAGAGGCGCAGTGGTAAGAACATGATCTCCAGCAGCGCAGAGTATTTCAGGAGGGGGATCAGATACTGAGAGGTGCAGTGGTAAGAACATGATCTCCAGCAGCGCAGAGTATTTCAGGAGGGGGATCAGATATTGAGAGGCGCAGTGGAAAGAACATGATCTCCAGCAGCGCAGAGTATTTCAGGAGAGGGATCAGAAACTGAGAGGCGCAGTGGAAAGAACATGATCTCCAGCAGCGCAGAGTATTTCAGGAGGGGGATCAGATATTGAGAGGCGCAGTGGAAAGAACATGATCTCCAGCAGCGCAGAGTATTTCAGGAGGGGGATCAGATACTGAGAGGCGCAGTGGTAAGAACATGATCTCCAGCAGCGCAGAGTATTTCAGGAGGGGGATCAGATACTGAGAGGCGCAGTGGTAAGAACATGATCTCCAGCAGCGCAGAGTATTTCAGGAGAGGGATCAGAAACTGAGAGGCGCAGTGGAAAGAACATGATCTCCAGCAGCGCAGAGTATTTCAGGAGGGGGATCAGATATTGAGAGGCGCAGTGGAAAGAACATGATCTCCAGCAGCGCAGAGTATTTCAGGAGGGGGATCAGATACTGAGAGGCGCAGTGGTAAAAACATGATCTCCAGCAGCGCAGAGTATTTCAGGAGGGGGATCAGATACTGAGAGGCGCAGTGGTAAGAACATGATCTCCAGCAGCGCAGAGTATTTCAGGAGAGGGATCAGATACTGAGAGGCGCAGTGGTAAGAACATGATCTCCAGCAGCGCAGAGTATTTCAGGAGGGGGATCAGATACTGAGAGGCGCAGTGGAAAGAACATGATCTCCAGCAGCGCAGAGTATTTCAGGAGGGGGATCAGATACTGAGAGGCGCAGTGGTAAGAACATGATCTCCAGCAGCGCAGAGTATTTCAGGAGGGGGATCAGATACTGAGAGGCGCAGTGGTAAGAACATGATCTCCAGCAGCGCAGAGTATTTCAGGAGAGGGATCAGAAACTGAGAGGCGCAGTGGTAAGAACATGATCTCCAGCAGCGCAGAGTATTTCAGGAGGGGGATCAGATATTGAGAGGCGCAGTGGAAAGAACATGATCTCCAGCAGCGCAGAGTATTTCAGGAGGGGGATCAGATACTGAGAGGCGCAGTGGAAAGAACATGATCTCCAGCAGTGCAGAGTATTTCAGGAGAGGGATCAGATACTGAGAGGCGCAGTGGAAAGAACATGATCTCCAGCAGCGCAGAGTATTTCAGGAGGGGGATCAGATACTGAGAGGCGCAGTGGTAAGAACATGATCTCCAGCAGCGCAGAGTATTTCAGGAGGGGGATCAGATACTGAGAGGCGCAGTGGAAAGAACATGATCTCCAGCAGTGCAGAGTATTTCAGGAGAGGGATCAGATACTGAGAGGCGCAGTGGTAAGAACATGATCTCCAGCAGCGCAGAGTATTTCAGGAGAGGGGATCAGATACTGAGAGGTGCAGTGGAAAGAACATAATCTCCAGCAGCGCAGAGTATTTCAGGAGAGGGATCAGAAACTGAGAGGCGCAGTGGAAAGAACATAATCTCCAGCAGCGCAGAGTATTTCAGGAGAGGGGATCAGATACTGAGAGGTGCAGTGGAAAGAACATAATCTCCAGCAGCGCAGAGTATTTCAGGAGAGGGCATCAGATACTGAGAGGCGCAGTGGTAAGAACATGATCTGCAGCAGCGCAGAGTATTTCAGGAGGGGGATCAGATACTGAGAGGCGCAGTGGTAAGAACATGATCTGCAGCAGCGCAGAGTATTTCAGGAGAGGGATCAGAAACTGAGAGGCGCAGTGGAAAGAACATGATCTGCAGCAGTGCAGAGTATTTCAGGAGAGGGGATCAGATACTGAGAGGCGCAGTGGTAAGAACATGATCTGCAGCAGCGCAGAGTATTTCAGGAGAGGGGATCAGATACTGAGAGGCGCAGTGGTAAGAACATGTTCTGCAGCAGCGCAGAGTATTTCAGGAGAGGGATCAGAAACTGAGAGGCGCAGTGGAAAGAACATGATCTGCAGCAGTGCAGAGTATTTCAGGAGAGGGGATCAGATACTGAGAGGCGCAGTGGTAAGAACATGATCTGCAGCAGCGCAGAGTATTTCAGGAGAGGGGATCAGATACTGAGAGGCGCAGTGGAAAGAACATGATCTGCAGCAGCGCAGAGTATTTCAGGAGAGGGGATCAGATACTGAGAGGCGCAGTGGTAAGAACATGATCTGCAGCAGCGCAGAGTATTTCAGGAGAGGGGATCAGATACTGAGAGGCGCAGTGGTAAGAACTAGAGATGAGCGACTTTGCCTTTTTTAGGGTCGAGTTGGGTTTCATGAAACCCGACTTCCTCAAAAGATGGGTCGAACGTAGGGATGGGTGAATCTACTCGTTAGGACTCGTTACTCTGCGAGTAGTAGGGGACTCGCAGGTGTCGGTACTCTGCGAGTTTCCAAGCGATTACTCGCACAGTAACGAGTCCAATGCAAATGCTAGCGTTTTCCAAGAGATCTGTAGCATCGCTTGGAGAACTGATTGACAGGTTGGTCACACTCATCAAACATAGTGTTTGACAAGTGTGACCAACTTTTTACTACTGAGGCCGCCTATGCAGCATCAGTAGTAAAAGATAAAATGTAAAAAAAAATAAAAAATATTGTTATTCTTACCCTCTGACGTCCCGCGCAGCCTTCCTGCCTCTCCACGCATCCGTTCCCAGTAGTCCTTTGCGAAAATGCCCGCGATGACGTCCGTTCTCGCGGGATCGCGATGTCTCGCGGTCATTCGCGATGACATCGCGCGAATGACCGCGAGACTTCGCGATCCCGCGAGAACGGACGCCATCGCGGGCATTTTCGCAAAGGACTACTGGGAACGGATGCGTGGAGAGGCGGGAAGGCTGCGCGGGATGTCGGAGGGTAAGAATAACAATATTTTTTATTTTTAAATTCTATTTTTTACAGGGATCTGGTGCCCAAAGCCCGGAGGACAGTCTCCTCTCCTCCGGACCGTGGGTACCATCCGCAATTGTTCTGCTTACTTTCCGCATGGTGTGCACAGCCACATGCGGGAAGTAAGCGGAACAAAAAAATGGCAGCACAGGAATCGCTGCAATACTCGCATCCCCATTCATTAACATTGGACTCGCTAGACTCGCAACGAGTAGCGAGTTTCCGAGTCGGACTCGTTAGAGTCTAGCGATTCCGAGTATTTCAGGATTCGCCCATCCCTAGTCGAACGAAATCGGACGATTATTGTGAAAAGTCGAAGGCCGACTGAAACACGAAACCCAATGTAAGTCAATGGGGAAGAAAAGTCGGCAGGGAGTGGAGCACAGTAAACACAACTACTGTGCCCATTTGAATGCCAAAAACATCAATTCTGATTACTTAAGCTTGTCAACCTTAATTTACTTTATAATACTAGTTACGCATTGAAAGCTGGGGATTATTTGGCTAAAGTTGTGGGGGGATAGGGCTGGCTCCAGGTTTTCGTGGGCCAAGGGCCAAAGAGCGCCCCTTTAACACATACCACAACTAGTGTTGAGCATTCCGATACCGCAAGTATCGGGTATCGGCCGATACTTGCTGTATCGGAATTACGATACCGACTTCCGATATTTTTTCAATATCGGAAGTCGGCATCGGAATCGGAAGTTCAAAGTTGATTGACAGCCTGACGTCATCATGATGCGCGGTGTGTGCGCATCATGATGCGCCGTCATTTCGGGCCTTCCGGGGGTCTCTGCCGGCCTGCCGGGGGGCTGTGTGGACTGCCCGGGGTCTGTACCGGCCTGCTGGGGGGCTGTGCCGGCCTGCCGGTGGTCTGTGCACCCTGTGGGGGTCTGTACCGGCCTGCCGGGGGGCTGTGCCGGCCTGCCGGGGGGCTGTGCTGATGTCCAGGGGTCTGTGCAAGCATCGTCCGATGGGACTACAAGTCCCATCTGGCGATGCCTGCTACCATGACAGTGATTGACACATTAGCCAATGATGGGACAGTAGTAGTCCCATCATCCGGCTAATGTGTTAAATGTTAAAAAAAAAAAAAAAAATACTACATACATACTACATGCATGCTACATACATACTGCATGCTACATACATACTACATACATACCACATACATACTACATACATACCACATACATACCACATATATACTACATACATACTACATACATACTACATACATAACACATATATACTACATGCATGCTACATACATACTACATGCTACATATATACTACATACATACTACATACATACATACTACATATATACTACATGCATGCTACATACATACTACATGCTACATACATACTACATATATACTACATGCATACTACATACATACTACATGCATGCTACATACATACTACATGCTACATACATACCACATACATACTACATACATACTACATGCTACATACATACTACATACATACCACATATATACCACATACATACTACATACATAACACATATATACTACATGCATGCTACATACATACTACATGCTACATATATACTACATACATACTACATACATACATACTACATATATACTACATGCATGCTACATACATACTACATGCTACATACATACTACATATATACTACATGCATACTACATACATACTACATACATGCTACATACATACCACATACATACTACATACATACTACATACATACTACATGCATGCTACATACATACTACATATATACTACATGCATGCTACATACATACATTTCCCACGCAGCAATGGCATAAAGTGAGACTAGGGACTTTTTTTTTTTAAGTGGCGGAGGAATACAGTGCGGAAGGATACCTACCTTCCGTCATTGGATTCCTGCAGCCCGTAGAGAACGGCAGCAACAGCTGATGCTGCAGTTCTCTACCCAAGATCGTCGTGGGACACACTCGTGGACTGCTTCGGATCGTGGGTGAGTATTTTTGTGGTTTGTTATGTTAATATTTATTCCGTAAAAGACAATGGCTTCGGGGAACAATGTGACAAGTATTGGTAAGTATGTTACTCTATGTTATATGTACTGTATGTCTCTGTATGTATTGTATGAATGTATTGTATGTAGTATGTATGTAGTATATATGTGGTATGTATGTAGCATGTAGTATGTATGTAGTATGTATGTAGTATGTATGTAGCATGCAGTATGTATGTAGCATGCATGTAGTATATATGTAGTATGTATGTAGCATGTAGTATGTATGTAGTATGTATGTGGTATGTATGTAGCATGTAGTATGTATGTAGCATGCATGTAGTATGTATGTAGTATGTATGTAGTATATATGTAGTATGTATGTAGCATGTATGTAGTATGCATGTAGCATATATGTAGTATGTATGTAGCATGTAGTATATATGTAGTATATATGTAGCATGTAGTATGTATGTAGTATGTATGTGGTATGTATGTAGCATGTAGTATGTATGTAGCATGCAGTATGTATGTAGTATATATGTAGTATGTATGTAGCATGTAGTATATATGTAGTATGCATGTTGCATGCATGTAGTACATATGTAGTATGTATGTTGCATGTAGTATATATGTAGTATGTATGTTGCATGTAGTATGTATGTAGTATGCATGTTGCATGCATGTAGTATATATGTAGTATGTATGTAGCATGTATGTAGCATGTAATTTTTTTTTTTTTTTTTTTTACATTCAACACATTAGCCGGATGATGGGACTACTACTGTCCCATCATTGGCTAATGTGTCAATCACTGTCATGGTAGCAGGCATCGCCCGATGGGACTTGTAGTCCCATCGGACGATGCCTGCACAGACCCCCGAAGCCTGCACAGCCCCCCGGCAGGCCGGCACAGCCCCCCGGCAGGCCGGCACAGCCCACCGGAGCCTGCACAGCCCCCCTGCAGGCCGGCACAGCCCCCCGGAGCCTGCACAGCCCCCCGGCAGGCCGGCACAGACCACCGGAGCCTGCACAGACCCCCTGGCAGGCCGGCACAGCCCCCCGAAAGGCCCGTACAGACCCCAGAGAGGCTGTACAAGGGAAAAACAGGATTTTTCTTATTCCGATACCGGAAGTCCCATAGACTTGAATGGGACTTCCGGTATCGGAATCGGCAATACCGATACTTTTTTTTAAGATCGGCCGATCCATTCCGATCCGATACTTTGAAGTATCGGACGGTATCGCTCAACTCTAACCACAACTCATCATGCTCCAATACGGCAGAGAAATAGCAGTATAGTACAATGAAAAATACTTCACTTCTTACATCTCATGACTGATATCCATTTTAAATTCTCCAATACCTCCAAAAACGGACAGTATATTACTCCATACAGTATTATGGCCACCGCATAGTGCACTATACAGAGTAATGAGGCCCATATATTTCTCCATACAGAATCATTATTCCCATATAATGTTTGAAACAGTATATGATGAGCTCCACATAATGCTATAGTATATGTTGGTCCCCATGGATGAAGCTCCACTGTCTTATGGGCCCAAATAATGCTCCATATATAATGGGCCCCATTTCTAATGCTCTAGTGTATAATGGGCCCTGTAAATGCTGCTCCAGTGTCTGATGTCCACCTTTGGAATGTTCCAGTGTATGGTGGGCCCCATCTATCATTCTCCAGAGTATAGTGCTCCCCAAAAATTGCTGTCCCAACATTGAAAACAATTAAATAAGTCTCCTCGCTAGGGAATCCCTATACTAGTCTGGGCGTACAGACGTGATGTCATTGTGCTCTCTGACCAGAATATCACTGTCAGGAAACGCGGAAGACGTCATGGCGGTGGAGCAGGGAGAGGTAAGTATTTCAACTTTGGAAGTGCTGTGATCCAGAGCAAGCAGGGGCGGCCCACTCATTGGCGACGGCAGTGGCACAGGGCCCCTCATAGTACGGCGGTGTGTGGCGGTGTGTCTGACGGCGGGTGGGGGTGGGCCTCCCACCGGCAGAGACACCTCCCCCTCCCACCAGCAGAGACACTTTTGCGTACTATGAGGGGCCCTGTGCCAGTGCATCGCCCATGAGTATGCCCCCCACCTGCTCAAGGAACCTGCACTTTCATCTGCACCTTCCTCTTTGTCACCGTGTAAGGTGGTATAGTATGCGGGAAGGGGAACCTGAGTTTCATCAGGGTCAGATTCTGGCTGTGTAGAGTGCGAGGGGAATGTAGTGGTCTGGGTCAATGTACCAGCAGAATCATCGAGCAGTGGCTGGGCATCAGTGCACTTGTGGCGTCCCCAGGAGTACGGTCACCACAGTGGTACTACCTTCCTCCTAGGGAGTGTGATGTCATGCTTGGGAGCAACAAAGGATCTCTCTAGCAGTTAAACCAACACACAACACATTTCCCACTCCAGGCCAGCAGGGAGACCTCTGAACATGACTGCTGAGGAGCTGCTCTCTGTGGTCGGGAGGAGGTAAGTTAGTGCACTCTGTGCAGGGAAGGGGAAGTGTGTGGACATGAGAAGGGGAGCTGGAGGATGAGCAGAGTTAAGGCTCACTCCTAGCTGGAGCGCATGGTCCGGATTCCGGTCTTCGAGTTTGTAGGGACACTAACGTTCCTGCAGCAGAAACCGGAGGAAGTAGCAGCTGTAAATGCTCTGTTCCCAACTAATGTTCGGAGGCCCCAGCATCGACGTGTGTGAGCCAGAAGGAAAAGGCTATGGCTGCCTGCCATACGAGAAAGTTCCAAAAGAGAGTCAACAGGGGGAACTTCATTGAACTCAGCACTGCGAGTACCTCAGATAAGCGCTAGAACGGAGGCCACACTACCTATCTGCAGAGAGAGAATTCCAAATTGGCTTCCAGGCTGCCAACTCCTTCTCCATCTGTACTCTGGTTCCTGGACAGCACTTACCAAGTACAGGTAAAGGAACTGCACGACTGTGTCTGTCATCTTTCACCTGCGCCTGGTGCACGGCTCTGCTACATCCTGCACTGCACACCATCTACCAACTCTTTCATCTGCCCTGCGACTACGGCCCTACCTGTGCAGGGCTTCTTCATCTTAGCTGCACCACAACATCTGTCCCAGAGAAGCGACACTGCAGCGCTGGTCAAGCTAATCAGAAACCACAGGTGGCGTCACGTATCATTCACCTATAAACGTAATTCACCCCTTTGCATTGACTCCCAGCGCCACGGAACGGGTAACCACCACCGTGACATATCCCTGTGAGACACCGGCCCGGTACCGATTAACCCCACTGCCCTGGCTGGCCACCCACACTCCATGTCAGATTCATCTTGGACTTGGGAATTCACGATTTGACTTGATAACCCAGGCATGGTATGATAGAAAGAGCTACATGGACTAATGTGAACTGTGGCCTGCTGCATCATTCACTTTTGGTGGGGGTGAAGAACACAAGGAAAGGCGTTCTTCCTGACAAGGAGCCAGCACTTGACCACTCAGTGCTTGCATTTTTTGAAACTTCAGAAGAGGAGGGCATATTTGCTGGAGTCTGTTTCGGCAATGTAAGCCCAAACCAGTTCCTCATGCTCCGCCTTTAAAAGCGGTTAACCTAATCCCAGAAAAGGTAGTCTTCCAGGCATTCCAGAGCCAGACCATGACGCAGGCTCAACACCTCCAGCCTTAGCTGCTATTGTGCTTTTGCCACTACCAGCAGATGCACCACCACCATCAGCACCAGCTGGCCCCCCCACGCCCACGTCCGCGGCCTCTTCCACCAAACTTCAAAATTTTGCAGAAAATAGACCCAAAATAACATCACATATATGGCACTGTATCAGAAGTGTACAGCTCTATTTAGTCAAAGGAGAATTGTCAATCTCCATATATATTCCATCAGTCACGCAGAGACGCTCACAGGCTCAGTATGGATTAGACAAGAATATAAAAATTAGACAAAGTGTACAGTATCATCAGATAGCAGGTATATACACTCACTGGCCACTTTATTAGGTACACCATGCTAGTAAGGGGTTGGACCCCCTTTTGCCTTCAGAACTGCCTCAATTCTTCGTGGCAGAGATTCAACAAGGTGCTGGAAACATTCCTCAGAGATTTTGGACCATATTGACATGATGGCATCACACAGTTGGCGCAGATTTGTCGGCTGCACATCCCTGATGCGAATCTCCCATTCCACCACATCCCAAAGATGCTCTATTGGATTGAGATCTGGTGACTGAGGAGGCCATTTGAGTACAGTAAACTCATTGTCATGTTCAAGAAACCAATCTGAGATGATTCGAGCTTTATGACATGGCGCATTATCCTGCTGAAAGTAGCCATCAGTTGTTGGGTACATTGTGGTCATAAAGGGATGGACATGGTCAGCAACAATACTCAGGTAGGCTGTGGCGTTGCAACGATGCTCAATTGGTACCAAGGGGCCCAAAGAGTGCCCAGAAAAAATTCCCCACACCATGACACCACCACCACCAGCCTGAACCGTTGATACAAGGCAGGATGGATCCATGCTTTCATGTTGTTTACGCCAAATTCTGACCCTACCATCCGAATGTCGCAGCAGAAATCGAGACTCATCAGACCAGGCAACGTTTTTCCAATCTTCTACTGTCCAATTTCGATGAGCTTGTGCAAATTGTAGCCTCAGTTTCCTGTTCTTAGCTGAGAGGAGTGGTACCCAGTGTGGTCTTCTGCTGCTGTAGCCCATCTGCCTCAAAGTTCGACGCACTGTGCGTTCAGAGATGCTCTTCTGCCTACCTTGGTTGTAACGGGTGGCAATTTGAGTCACTGTTGCCTTTCTATCAGCTCGAACCAGTCTGCCCATTCTCCTCTGACCTCTGGCATCAACATGGCATTTCCGGCCACAGAACTGCCGCTCACAGGATTTTTTTTCTTTTTCGGACCATTCTCTGTAAACCCTAGAGATGGTTGTGCGTGAAAATCCCAGTAGATCAGCAGTTTCTGAAATTCTCAAACCAGCCCTTCTGGCACCAACAATCATGCCACGTTCAAAGGCACTCAAATCACCTTTCTTCCCCATACTGATGCTCGGTTTGAACTGCAGGAGATTGTCTTGACCATGTCTACATGCCTAAATGCACTGAGTTGCCGCCATGTGATTGGCTGATTAGAAATTAAGTCTTAACACACAGTTGGACAGGTGTACCTAATAAAGTGGCCAGTGAGTGTATAGTATAGTTTAAACATTCTAAATCTCCGTAGATATTTGAGGAGGCACACACAGACACTCTCAGGCTCAGTATTGGTTTACAACACAATCTAAAAAGCCGTAAAACGGTAATGGATCTCAAGAGTACAGCTGTACACAGTGTAGGGGTCATTGTTGTCAATCTCAGTATTTATTTCCACAGTCAGAAAATAACTCTCACTTGGTCAGTTTGGATTAGACCAGAATATAACAAGCAGTAAATGGGTAACGTATCCCAAGGGTAGAGCTGTATACAGTGTTGGGGTAATTTTTAAATGTACATCTAAATTGCAGAAATAACCCATAGACACTCACACGCTCAGGATGGATCACACCACAATATAACAAGAAGATCCGCAAGAAATAATCACACATGTGGGACAATGTTACAGGTGTCAATGATACACTTAGAGTGTTGGTTGGAGGAGGACTTCCTGGCAGAAAGGGTACAGTATCACCAGATACCAGGTATATATTGCATACTTTAAACATTAACAATGTACGTCTATATATCAGGAGTAGTGTTGAGCCACCCCGCTAGTGTTTTTGTTCGTCGCACAGGAGGCAAGTTTGTCGAATGTTCGACGAACGTTCGAAGAACACCGTCAAACCCCATTGAAAACAATGGCAGGCAAACACAAACACATACAAGCACATAGAAAACAATTACAAAACACCTTTAAAGGTGTCCCAAAGCAGACAAAATGCTCAGAAGACAAAAATAACATATGGAAAATGGCAACTACATTTAGAAAAGAGGTGGAGGAGTAAAAGGAGGAGGTGGAGGAGACACAGATATAGGCTTGTCATGCCCTTATGAAGTCAAGAAAGGCTGGAATAAAAATGTAAAATACAAACCAAAAAAAAAAAAATTCTGAAATCGAACACGATCATATACCGTCGGACTGCCCACCAATAAATTATGGCAACTGCCGATGGGGTGGCGTTATTCCCACGAACCTCCAAACTGCGTCCATGAAGGCACAGTTCAACAAATTTGTAGTGGCAGTCCCAGTGAAGGATTTGACAGCCCAGACTACACAGCGGAGGAGCAGGGAGAGGTAAACATTGCAAATGCTGTGGCCCTGCCCAAGCAAGGGGGGCCCACTCATGGGCGTCGGTACTGGCACTGGGCCCCTCATAGTATGGCGGTGTGTCTGACGGCGGGTGTGCACCACCACCGTCAGAGACACTTGATTGCACTATGAGGTACCCTGTGCCAGTGCCCGCGCCCAAGAGTCGGCCTACCCACCTGTCCAGGGCAATGGCTCTCGCACGGTTGCATGCGCTAGGTGGTGACCCCGGCCATGGGGGGAGGAGGCAGCCCAGTTAGGGAGGTTTACAAAATGGCATATGTTGATGTGGGACATTCAGCTGCTGCTAAAGGCGAAATTGGTCAAGTCCGAGGAAGAGGAGGACCAAAGCAAGCCATTTTTCTGGCAACCTATGTGTCATCAGGGTAAGGTATGACAAAATCCTTGGAAACCCATGCATGGTTCATTTTAATGCAGGTTAGATCATCCACATTTTGGGTCGACAGACGGGTCCTTTTTTCTGTCAGGATTGATCCAGCTGCACTGAAGACTCTTTCCGATATCACACTTGCAGCTGGGCAAGCGAGCTCCTGTAAGGCATATTGGGCCAATTCAGGCCAGGTGTCCAGTTTAACTGCCCAATAGTCAAATGGGAATGACCTGTGTGGGAGAACATCGATATGGGACGAGAAGTAGTTTGTAACCATAGTTAACAACTGCTGTCTCCTGTCACTTTCAATCGATGCAGTATTACCAGTCGTGTGAGCGGGACTTGAAAAATCAGTCCACAACATTGTCATGAAACCCCTGTCTCCAACGCCACTTCTGCTGTGTGCACCACGAACACCTCTGCCAAGCTGCCCCCGGCCCCTACGGCTCGTGTGAGAACCATCACCGCTGCTGTGTGCTGGGAATGCCTCAACCAACCGGTTTACCAGAGTTGCTTGTTTATTAGCCAATATTAGGTCAAGGTTCTCCTGTGGCATGATGTTTTGTAATTTGCCTTTATAGCGTGGATCCAGGATGCTGGCCAACCAGTAGTCGTCATCGTTCATCATTTTGGCAAAGCGGGGGTCCCTTTTTAAGATCTGCAAGGCATAATCTGACGTGGGCCAATGTTACCAGTGTCAATGATGCACTGCGAGTGCTGGGTGGAGGAGCACTTTCTGGCAAATCCACATCCCTCCAGTCACGCACAAACCCTGTACCAGACCTTGCCACGCCAACATTTTCTCTTGCCCCACGAGAAGCATCCTCCTCCCCTAAATAATCATCCCCATCATCATCCTCCTCCTCCTCTTCCTCTTCTTCCTCCACCTCGTCCAGGAGAGGTCGCGGAGCAGACAATGGCTGACTGTCATCAAGGCTTCCCTCCTCCTCTTCCTCCTCATCAACCTCGGCTGCAGACGCCTGCTCCTTAATGTGCATCAAAGTTTGCATGAGCAGACGCATAAGTGGGATGCTCATGCTTATGATGGCATCGTCTGCGCTTACCAGCCATGTGCATTCCTCAAAACACTGAAGGACTTTACAGAAGTCTTTCAGCTTCGACCACTGCACACCTGTCAACTCCATGTCTGCCCTCATAGTGCCTGCCCGTGTATCCTCCCACAAATGCATTACAGCCTGCCTCTGTTTGCACAGCCGCTCAACCATGTGCAGGGTGGAGTTGCAACGTCGATAATTAGGCGTTGCTTGGGAAGGTGGAGCAATCGCTGCAGCTTCTGCATATGACTGGAGTGTACCGGCGACCGGCGGATGTGCGAGCACAGTCTTCGCTCCTTCTGGAGCATGCCTGTTAACTCCGGATAATTATTGAGGAAGCACTGCACCACCAGGTTCAAGGTGTGAGCCAAGGAAGGTATGTGTCTGAGTTTTGAAAGGGCTATGGCTGCCACAAAATTCCGGCCGTTATCACTAACTACCTTGCCTGCCTCAAGATGTAGACTGCCCAGCCATGACTCAGTTTGCCGCTGAAAGTAGTCGGCCAGCACCTCGGCGGTGTGTCTGTCGCCCAAACACATCATCTGCAACACAGCCTGCTGACGCTTTCCACTAGCTGATCGATAGGGGGACACCTCGTGTGCAACACTTGCAGCTGCGGATGGAGTGCTCGTGCGACTGCGCTCTGTGGACGAGCCTTCGCTTCTGGAGGAGGAGGAGGGTCAGATGCCTACAGCCAACTGTTTCCTATACCGTGGGCTAGGCAGCACTGTCCCACCACCGCTGTCCCCTGTGGACCCTGCATCCACCACATTAACCCAGTGCACAGTGAAGGACCACGCATCAGTTGTGAGGTGCACCTTTCCACTCACTGATTGCTTGAGTGCATGGACAATGCGGTCTTTCACATGAAGGTGGAGGGCTGGGATGGCTTTGCGAGAAAAGAAGTGGTGACTGGGTAGGTCATAGCGTGGTACTGCGCAGGCCATGAGTTCGCGGAAAGCTGCGCTTTCAACCAAGCGATAGGACATCATCTCTAACGAGATTAGTTTGGCAATGTGGGCATTCAAACCCAGTGTATGCGGATGAGAGGATGAGTACTTTTTTGTCCTACTCATAGTCTCTGGTAGGGTGAGCTGGACTTGAGAGCTGCATATGGTGGAACTAGCGGTGGACATGGCGGACTGAGAGAGGGTTGATGATGGTGATGGAGTTGGTGTTCTTTCTGATGGCCTAGATTCAGTATTTCATTGATATAACATTGTGATTCCCTGACTGCTTTGGCCTTGCGACGACACCTCAACATTTGCTGCTGGTGGTGTGCTAACCGGTGGGCTTACAGTGGGGGAAACAATGTAGCGTTGCTGACTACCTTCTTTGGGAGCAGTTGCACATGTGGAACGTGAGGTTTGGTAGTCCGTCCATGCTTGCAAGTGCATGGTGGTTAAATGTCTAAGCATGCAACTGGTATTCAAATTTCTCAGATTTTTCCCTCAGCTAAAGGTCTTTGCGCACTTCTTACAGATAACCTTGGCCTGATCATGAGGATTTTGTTCAAAAAAGTGCCACACTGCACTCTTCCTACTATGGAAGACATTTGCACACTGTGCTATTTTGACCGTCTGGCCAAGCTGTCCTGCAACTCTTTTGGTTTTTGTAACCCGTTTTTGGACTGTTCCGGGCCTGGCAGATAACAGCTGTTGCGATGTCGATGCCCGCTGCAGATGATCCTCCTCCTCTTCTGAGCTATTGACAGCGGCAACCTCTGCCCCCAATGGATGCCAATCTGGGTCAACAACTGGGTCATCCATCACCTCCTCTTCAATGTCATGTGCACCTTCCTCTGTGTCACCGTGTATGGTGGTATAGTATGCCGGAAGGGGCACCTGAGTTTCATCAGGGTCAGATTCTGGCTCTGTACACTGCGAGGACAATGTAGTGCTTTGAGTGAATGTACCAGCAGATAAATCTATCAGTGGCTGTGCATCAGTGCACTCCATGTCAGATTCATCTTGGCCTGGGGAATTCACGATTTGACTTGATAACCCAGGCATGGTATGAGAAAAGAGCTCCATGGAGTAATCTGTAGTGTGGCCTGCCGCATCCTTCACTTTTGGTAGGGGTGAAGGACACAAGGAAAGGTGTTGTTCCTGACCAGGAGCCTCCACTGACGACGCAGTGCTTCTATTTTTTGAAACTTCAGAAGAGGAGGCGATAGAGCTGGAGGCTGTGTCAGCAATGTAATGTAAAACTTGTTCCTGAAGCTCCGGCTTTAAAAGCGGTTTACCTACTCCCAGAAAAGGGAGCCTACGAGGCCTTGTGGAGCCAGACAATGACGCAGGCTCACCACCTCCTGCTTTACGTGCTATTGTGCTTTTGCCACTACCAGCAGAAGTACCACCACCAACACCACCATCAGGAACAGCTGGAAACCCCCGCCCACTTCCACAGCCTCTTCCACCATACTTCTTCATTTTTTTGAAAAATGTACCCAAAATAACAACAGCTATATGGTACTGTAAAACAAGGTAGAGGGTCTATATAGTATTGGTGAGAATTTGAAGCTCACTGTAGATTGGAGGACACTGAACTATTGTCTCAGGCCAGTAGAGATTACACCGCAATGTGACAGGCAGAAATTGGCTGGTGTATGAGAAGGCAGAAGCTGTATATAGTATTGGTGAGAATTTGAAGCTCACTGTAGATTGCAGGACGCTGAACTATTGTCTCAGGCCCAGTAGAAATTATACTGCAACGTGACAGGCAGAAATTGGCTGGTGTATGAGAAGGCAGAAGCTGTATATGGGTCACCCTCCCAGGGCTGTGGGGTACTCGGTACCGGGCCGGTGTCAGGGGGATGTGCTGCATTGGCGGTGACCCGGTCCGTAGCCCTGGGCACCCAATAAAATGGTGGTTTATGTTATAGTTTATAGGAATAGTTCGTGACGACACCCGTGGTGTTTGGCAAGTATGGTGTTAGGCCAACGCTGCATACAGATCCGCTGGGACTGATGGTGTGGTGCAGCAAAGATGGTGTAGCTCCCCACAGGTGGAGCTGTAGTCTCAGGGCAGTGTAGATGTAGCTGGCATGGGGATGTAGCAGTGCCGGAAGTGTAGGGAACAGACAAGACACAGCGGTTGCAATTTCTGTACCTTTACTTGATAACTGCAGTCCAGGGTCCTGATTACAGATGGTATCGGAGCAGGTTAGCCTGGAAGCAATTCAGGGGTTCTCTCTCGAAGACGGGCTGTGCAGTCTCCTTCCTAGTGCCTTATGGTGTGAAGCACTCCAGTACTTAGTTACTCTGAAGTTCCTCCTGTCAGATGTTCTCAAGAACCTTACTTGTACGGCAGACAGCTATAGTCTCTCTCGGGGACTCCTCGCTCTGGAGTCCTGGCTCTCTATCCAAGCTGCTGTTGTGCCCTCAAGTCTTAGATGGGAGCAGGGCATTTACAGCCTCCTACTCCTCTGGTATCTGTGGCAGGACCGTTAGTATCCGTACCACCGTGGAGACCAGGCTCCAGTTCTTGCGCTCTCAAGCTGAGGGAGCTCGCCTTCTGCAGCTCAACCTCCAGCTTCTCTCTCCATGTCTGCACACTTCACCCTCTGCAGACTAACTGACCACTCCTTCCTCTTGGCCCTCAGAGGGCTCTCCTCCCCTTAATCCAGGTTCAGAGTTCCCCCTGGTGGTCTGGAGTGGAACTGTGTTGCATGTAGGATTGACTGTGAGAGAGACCCATCATTGCCTCCAAGCCTGGCATTACCCTCCCCTGGAGGAAGGTAAAGCTAGTGTGGCGACCATACTCCTGGGGGCGCCACATATATAGTATTGGTGAGAATTTGAAACTCACTGTAGATTGGAGGAAGCTGAACTATTGTCTCAGGCCCAGGACAGATTACACAGCAATGTGACAGGCAGAAATTGGCTGGTGTATGAGAAGGCAGAAGCTGTATATAGTATTGGTGAGAATTTGAAACTCACTGTAGATTGGAGGACGCTGAACTATTGTCTCAGGCCCAGGACAGATTACACAGCAATGTGACAGGCAGAAATTGGCTGGTGTATGAGAAGGCAGAAGCTGTATATAGTATTGGTGAGAATTTGAAACTCACTGTAGATTGGAGGACGCTGAACTATTGTCTCAGGCCCAGTAGAGATTACACCGCAATGTGACAGGCAGAAATTGGCTGGTGTATGAGAAGGCAGAAGCTGTATATAGTATTGGTGAAAATTTGAATCTCAATGTAGATTGGAGGACACTGAACTATTGTTCCAGGCCCAGTAGAGATTATACCGCAATGTGACAGGCAGAAATTGGCTGGTGTATGAGAAGGCGGAAGCTGTATATAGTATTGGTGAGAATTTGAAGCTCACTGTAGATTGGAGGACGCTGAACTATTGTCTCAGGCCCAGGACAGATTACACAGCAATGTAACAGGCAGAAATTGGCTGTTGTATGACAAACTACAAGGTGTATATAGAATTGGTCAGAATTGGATTCTCCCTAGAGTGTAGGTCTGTAAGAACGGACAAACTCCTCGGCTTTTTCTTACAGAGTCACACACAGATAGCTTCAATTTAGTCGCTGAACTAGTATCAAGTGCAGTTGAGATTACACTGCAATGTCACAGGCAGAAATTGGCTGGTGTATGACAAACTACAAGGTGTATATAGAATTGGGCAGAATTGGAATCTCCCTAGAGTGTAGGTCTGTAAGAACAGACAAACTCCTCGGCTTTTTCTTACAGAGTCACACACAGATAGCTTCAATTTGGCCGCTGAACTAGTATCAAGCACAGCTGAGATTATACTGCAATGTCACAGGCAGAAATTGGCTGGTGTATGGCAAACTACAAAGTGTATATATGTCACGCTCGCGCCTTGGCTGAATGGCGCGAGCTGGGGGTTTGTGGCCCCACTGTGTCACAAACCAGACTACCCTGGAAGGGGCGTGACTACGGCAGCTACCTCGGTCTTCACTGGAGCCTCTGATGGTGAGGTCAGGCTTGTGCGGCAGGTAGCTGTCGGGTGCCACTCCAGGGTGGTGTCTGGCTGTGGCTGCTGATCCCACTCGGGGACAAGTCATTTGGACAGGTGCTATAGACAGGCAGACAGGTAGACACGACAGGCACGGCTGAGACACTGGGCAAGCAGGCGTGGCTTGGAGACACTGGGCAAGCAGGCGTTGCTTGGAGACACTGGGCAAGCAGGCACGGCTTGGAGACACTGGGCAAGCAGGCACGGCTTGGAGACACTGGGCAAGCAGGCACGGCTTGGAGACACTGGGCAAGCAGGCACGGCTTGAGACACAGAGCAGCTAGGTGACGGCTTGAGACACAGGGCAAGCAGGAGTGGTATATGAGGGAAGAGGTTTGGACCTGTTCACACAGGAGGTGCAGGTATGGATATAGGCAGGAAGGAGTGGAATATGAAGGGACAGGTTTGGACCTGTTCACACAGGAGGTGCAGGTATGGATACAGGCAGGAAGGAGTGGAATAGGCAGAGCGGCTAGGGAGCCAAGCAGGCAGAGCGGCTAGGGAGCCAAGCAGGCAGAGCGGCTAGGGAGCAGATGCACAGACAGAGCTGCAAGGGTGCAGATGCACAGACAGAGCTGCAGGGGTGCAGATGCACAGAATCCTGCTTTGAGCAGGGGGTTGGACCAGATGGCCCAGGAGGTCCCTTCCAACTCTACGATTCTATGATTCTATGATTCTATGATTTAAGGGTGCACATGCACAGACAGAGCTGCAAGGGTGCACATGCACAGACAGAGCTGCAAGGGTGCACATGTACAGACTGAGCTGCAAGGGTGCACATGCACAGACAGAGCTGCAAGGGTGCACATGCACAGACAGAGCTGCAAGGGTGCACATGCACAGACAGGGAGGACACAAGGAAAGACACAGCAGGGAAGGAAGCCACAGACAAGGAGAAAGGGAGACTAAGGTAGGACAGAGTACAGACAAAGTACTGGGACCAAGACTCAAGGGCCAGGATATTCAGCCTCCTGGCAGGCAGACAGGGTACAAAGAAAGACAAGAAGTATTCCTCCAGAGAAGGAGGAAATACACAGGACAGGGCCTGGCTTCCTCAGCAGCAAGATACTAACTGAGATTAGACATTGTACAGGCAATGTTCCAGTGGGTGTGGCGGAACCAAATAGTCAAGGACTCTAGGCGATGGGTCAGGGACAGATTAGACAGGTGCACCCTGACTGCATAAGAACCAGAGAGTTCTGGCGCCGCCCCCCTATACACTCAAAGCCAGGAAACATACAGGAGAGCAGAGGCACAGAGCACAGGCCTGGCAACAGGCAGAATTCACAGCATGACCCAGAGCAGTGAGTAAGTTGATATGTGGGGGATGGGAGGCCATGCAATGACGCCAGCAAGGTTGTTACAATATAGAATTGGGCAGAATTGGAATCTCCCTAGAGTGTAGGTCTGTAAGAACGGAACAACTCCTCGGCTTTTTCTTACAGAGTCACACACAGATAGCTTCAATTTGGCCGTGATAACAGCCGGTACACAGTACTGAGAGAGAAGAGTACACCGCTGTATGGTGTGTGAAAAAATGAACGCTCAGTACCTCACCAGGACAAAACAATAACATTTGGATTGCTTTGAAAAAAGCAGTTTGCTCAGCAGTGTGAAAACAGCAATGCAGCTATCAGGGAGCCTTAAAAGGCAGCCTAATAACCAACAGAGCTGATACACCACTATATAGCCTCCCCTTGCACTGCACACACAGTGACTGGTGTGTTGTACAGGCAAAATCGCTAGCAGCAGAATCAGTTTTTTTTGTCTTCTTCCCTGCCTAACGCTCTCCCTACAGAATCAGCAGCAGCTCTCCCTATTCTGAAATCAGCATAAGTAAGATGGCGGTCGGCGTGCACGCCCTTTTATACCCCCTGTGACGCCCCACAAAGCAAGCTAATCACTTGCATGCCCTTCTCCAAGATGGTGGTGACCGCTGCCTATGTCATCACGTTGCCCACAGTGTCCGTTCTTCCTGATTTGCTGCAAAAAGGGCGCTAAAGCATCTTTTGAAACGTGACTTGGCGCTAAAGTCGCCGACCTTGTGGCCGACCTCACGCTAAGTTCAGGTTTTGTTTCATGAAACCCGACTTTGGCGAAAGTCGGCGACTTTTGAATTTTTTCGACCCGTTTCGCTCAACTCTAGAAAGAACATGATCTCCAGCAGCGCAGAGTATTTCAGGAGATGACCCTAAACCCTTCCTATGTTGTGCTGACAGCTGGACCTCCTCTCGGAGAGCGATCCGTGGCTCGGTCACCTGAGGTCGGGCCTCGTCCTTGGATTCGTCTCCATTCTAATGAATTCCTTGTGAATTTCTCGCGGTCGGTGCGCGGTGATTAGCGGCTGATTACCTGCCTGATTGAAGTGGAGGCTGACGCCGCGTTATGTTGTGCTGTGATAATACGGAGATTAGAGCCGATCTTCTTGTCACCATTGTATCTCTGACAAGATTGTATCCAACTAATGATACATCAGTGTAAAACGAATTATGTGCCGACTGTAAAAATGGGTCTGATGTAAATAATGCAGAACATCAGTAGGGAAAGATCTGCAACGTTCGGACACACTTTATAGTTAACTTTTCCACATTTTCAAAACCCCTGTTTGCTGTCAGTGAATGAGAACACTCTTGTTAACATCAGGGGAAAGTGGGGCCCTGGGCAAAAGTGTAAAGTGGGGCCCCTAATGCTCTCATACTCCACATCGCAGAAACATTTCGGCTGTAGTTACAGGTGCAGTGTTCAGGCCGTTAAACGAGCGTGATCGACGGTATTGAAGTTGTTAGAGTTCCCGAGTTTCTTTACACCGGCTGAGGAAGAATGAAGGGGACAGATAGTCCTCAATACAGTATAATGCAGGTCCCATATAGCACATACTGTATAGTATAATGCAGCCCCATGGTCCTTCATAGAGTATACTGCAGCCACACACACACTTATAGTATAATGCAGCCACACACACACTTACAGTGTAATGCAGCCCGCCGCCACACACACACACAGTACAGTGATGCTCCCCATCTACACACAGTACAGTGATGCTCCCCTGCCACACACACAGTACAGCTCCCCCCACACCCACTATAATGCAGCCCCCCTCCACACCCACTATAATGCAGCCCCCCTCCACGCACATTATAGTGCAGTTCCCCTCCACACACATTATAGTGCAGTTCCCCTCCACGCACAGTATAGTGCACCTCCCCCAACATACAGCGCAGTGCAGTTCCCCCCAATGCACAATACAGTGCAGAAACCACACACACACACCTCCAATCTCATCGGCTCCACTGCTGGTACCACATGGAGTGTGATGAAGTGACATCATCGCATGCAAGCGATGGGGGGGTGCCAGGCTCCTCCAGGGGCCCCAGAGCAGCCGTGTGGTGTGCCGCTATTATAGGGTTGCTACTGGCTCTGTGGGGGGTCCTAGGCAGCTGCCTTGTCCGCCTGCCTTAACGCCGGCCCTGGTTAACATCCCTAGGCCATCATCTTGTGCATGGCTCATCACCATCTTGTGCATGGCACGTCATCGTGTGCACGGATCGAAATCGTGTGCACGGCACGTCATCGTGTGCATGGCGCTTCATTGTGTGCACAGCGCGTCATTGTGTCCAAGGCACGTCATCGTGTGCATGGGTTGTCATCACGTGCACGGCTCATCATTGTGTGCACAGCGCATCATCTTATGTACGGCGCGTGTTCGTGTACACGGCGCGCCATCATGTGCACGGCTCCTCATCATGTGCACGGCTCCTCATCATGTGCACGGCTCCTCATCATGTGCACGACTCGTCATCTTGTGCACGGCTCCTCATCATGTGCACGGCTCCTCATCAGGTGCACGGCTCCTCATCAGGTGCACGGCTCCTCATCAGGTGCACGGCTCCTCATCATGTGCACGGCTCCTCATCAGGTGCACGGCTCCTCATCAGGTGCACGGCTCCTCATCATGTGCACGGCTCCTCATCATGTGCAAGGCTCGTTATCCTGTGCAAGGCTCGTTATCCTGTGTATGGCTCCTGATTATGTGCTCAGCTCGTCATCATGTGCACGGTTCCTCATCCTGTGCACGGCTCGTCATCATGTGCACGGCTCCTAATCATGTGCACGGCTCGTCATAATGTTCATGGCTCCTAATCCTGTGCACGGCTCCTGATTATGTGCATGGCTCCTCATCCTGTGCACAGCTCGTCATGCTGTGCACGGCTCCTCATCCTGTGCACAGCTTGTCATCATGTGCATGGCTGCTGATCATGTGCATGGCTCCTCATCATGTGCATGGCTTGTCATCATGTGCACCACTCATTATCATGTGCATGGCTCGTCATCATGTGCATGGCTCCTCATCATGTGCATGGCTCATCATCATGTGCACCACTCATTATCATGTGCATGGCTCCTCATCCTGTGCACAGCTCGTCATCATGTGCATGGCTCCTCATCCTGTGCACGGGTCGTTATCATGTGCACGACTCCTCATCCTGTGCACAGCTCGTCATCATGTGCATGGCTGCTGATCATGTGTATGGCTCCTCATCCTGTGCACAGCTCGTCATCATGTGCATGGCTGCTGATCATGTGTATGGCTCCTCATCATGTGCATGGCTCATCATCCTGTGCACCGCTCGTTATCATGTGCACGGCTCATCATCATGTGCACCGCTCGGTATCATGTGCACGGCTCATCATCATGTGCACCCACTCGGTATCATGTGCACGGCTCATCATCATGTGCACCGCTCGGTATCATGTGCACGGCTCATCATCATGTGCACCCACTCGGTATCATGTGCACGGCTCATCATCATGTGCACCGCTCAGTATCATGTGCACGGCTCATCATCATGTGCACCGCTCGGTATCATGTGCACGGCTCATCATCATGTGCACCACTCGGTATCATGTGCACGGCTCATCATCATGTGCACGGCTCATCATCATGTGCACCCACTCGGTATCATGTGCACGGCTCATCATCATGTGCACCACTCGGTATCATGTGCACGGCTCATCATCATGTGCATCTCTCGGTATCGTGCACGGCTCATCATCATGTGCACCCACTCGGTATCATGTGCACGGCTCATCATCATGTGCACCACTCGGTATCATGTGCACGGCTCATCATCATGTGCACCCACTCGGTATCATGTGCACGGCTCATCATCATGTGCACGGCTCATCATCATGTGCACCCACTCGGTATCATGTGCACGGCTCATCATCATGTGCACCACTCGGTATCATGTGCACGGCTCATCATCATGTGCACCACTCGGTATCATGTGCACGGCTCATCATCATGTGCACCACTCGGTATCATGTGCACGGCTCATCATCATGTGCACCACTCGGTATCATGTGCATGGCTCATCATGTGCACCGCTCGGTATCAGGTGCACGGCTCATCATCATGTGCACCGCTCGGTATCATGTGCACGGCTCATCATCATGTGCACCACTCGGTATCATGTGCACGGCTCATCATCATGTGCACCACTCGGTATCATGTGCACGGCTCATCATCATGTGCACCGCTCGGTATCATGTGCACGGCTCATCATCATGTGCACCGCTCGGTATCATGTGCACGGCTCATCATCATGTGCACCGCTCGGTATCATGTGCACGGCTCATCATCATGTGCACCACTCGGTATCATGTGCACGGCTCATCATCATGTGCACCCACTCGGTATCATGTGCACGGCTCATCATCATGTGCACCGCTCGGTATCATGTGCACGGCTCATCATCATGTGCACCCACTCGGTATCATGTGCACGGCTCATCATCATGTGCACCGCTCGGTATCATGTGCACGGCTCATCATCATGTGCACCGCTCGGTATCATGTGCACGGCTCATCATCATGTGCACCCACTCGGTATCATGTGCACGGCTCATCATCATGTGCACCACTCGGTATCATGTGCACGGCTCATCATCATCTGCACCACTCGGTATCATGTGCATGGCTCATCATCATGTGCACCACTCGGTATCATGTGCACGGCTCATCATCATGTGCACCCTCGGTATCATGTGCACGGCTCATCATCATGTGCACGGCTCGTCGCACGGCTCATCATCGTGTGCACCGCTCGGTATCATGTGCACGGCTCATCATCATGTGCACCACTCAGTATCATGTGCACGGCTCATCATCATGTGCACCGCTCGGTATCATGTGCACGGCTCATCATCATATGCACGGCTCGTCGCACGGCTCATCATCGTGTGCACCGCTCGGTATCATGTGCACGGCTCATCATCATATGCACCCACTCGGTATCATGTGCACGGCTCATCATCATGTGCACCGCTCGGTATCATGTGCACGGCTCATCATCATATGCACCCACTCGGTATCATGTGCACGGCTCATCATCATGTGCACCGCTCGGTATCATGTGCACGGCTCATCATCATATGCACCCACTCGGTATCATGTGCACGGCTCATCATCATGTGCACCGCTCGGTATCATGTGCACGGCTCATCATCATGTGCACGGCTGGTCGCACGGCTCATCATCGTGTGCACCGCTCGGTATCATGTGCATGGCTCATCATCGTGTGCACCACTCAGTATCATGTGCACGGCTCATCATCATGTGCACCACTCAGTATCATGTGCACGGCTCATCATCGTGTGCACCACTCAGTATCATGTGCACGGCTCATCATCATGTGCACCGCTCGGTATCATTTGCACGGCTCATCATCATGTGCACCGCTCGGTATCATGTGCACGGCTCATCATCATGTGCACCACTCGGTATCATGTGCACCGCTCATCATCATGTGCACCACTCAGTATCATGTGCACCACTCAGTATCATGTGCACGGCTCATCATCATGTGCACCACTCGGTATCATGTGCACCGCTCATCATCATGTGCACCACTCAGTATCATGTGCACGGCTCATCATCGTGTGCACCACTCGGTATCATGTGCACGGCTCATCATCATGTGCACCGCTCGGTATCATGTGCACGGCTCATCATCATGTGCACCACTCGGTATCATGTGCACGGCTCATCATCATGTGCACCACTCAGTATCATGTGCACGGCTCATCATCATGTGCACCGCTCATCATCATGTGCACCACTCAGTATCATGTGCACGGTTCATCATCGTGTGCACCACTCGGTATCATGTGCACGGCTCATCATCGTGTGCACCGCTCGGTATCATGTGCTGTGCACGGCTCATCATCATGTGCACGGCTCGTCGCACGGCTCATCATCGTGTGCACCGCTCGGTATCATGTGCACGGCTCATCATCATGTGCACGGCTCGTCGCACGGCTCATCATCATGTGCACCGCTCGGTATCATGCTCCAAGTTGTGAAGTGGATCTGATTGTATCCATTGTAGACAATGCGCTATGAGCTAAACAGCGTCCACACTGATGCATTGTCGCACTGACACTTGTGCAGCTGCTGATGTTGTCCACACTATCATTTGGGCCGGACACTTCTTTGTTCCTATCTTTCTGCCTTTTGTTTCTAAATTTTGAGAACAATCCACAATAATAACCACGTAAAGTCCACAAACCATAAATTTATAAAGGAATTTTTACCTCCTGATAAAGCAATCTATCAAGACCATGGACCCTGGTGAGAAGACAGAAGTGGTACATTACCATTTCTGTTTACTCCTTTTCCTTGCTCAGGAACAGATGCGGTGTCCATGCCAATGTTTCTGTAGGCCTTGGTGATCACATGATCATCACCAGTTCACTGTCAGCATTTCAGAAAAGCCAATGACTTTTCCCCTGTAAGTAGGGTTCTTATGAATGCCCAAATTGTAGTGGGCAAAAATGAGCAATAAAGAAAAATATGTTTTTGAAAGATCTGTTATGATGACAAAACGTATAAAAAACTATATTACATCCGAAAATAAAATATATGTGTGTGTATATATATTTGCTGAAGAGCCCGGTGTTGCGTAGTTACAAATTATAATTCCGGGTATATTCCCTGCTCTCATCTCTAATCCCGGGTACAAGGACAGAACAATGGAAAGGACACCATTGTAGGCATTTACTACAGGCCGCCTGTGCAAGCGGAAGCTATGGATGAACTCTTTATGCATCAAATGGCCAAGTTCTCCAAAAAATATGACATAGTTGTCATGGGAGATTTCAACTGTCCAGACATTTGTTGGGAATCTCTCTCAGGCAAAACTAACAGGTCAAGGAAATTCTTATCCTCTCTTGCTGACAACTTTATCTTCCAAAAGGTAAGGGAGAAAACAAGGGGAACTGCTACCTTGGATCTAATCCTTATAAACAGGGAGGAAATGGTTGAGGAGGTAAAAGTGGCTGGGACCCTAGGAGGTAGCGACCATGCTATTTTAGAATTTTGGATTACTAGAGGTGGAAGACCTGTGAAGACTCCGACGTCAAGGTTCGATTTCAGAAAGGCAGATTTTAAGAGATTCAGAAAGAGAATTGGAGGGATCCAATGGCTGGATATCCTTAAAGACAAAAATGTCCAGGAAGGATGGGAAATCTTGAAAAATGAAATTCTCAAAGGACAATCGTTAACAATTCCGAAAAGAGGGAAGAATAGGAAGCATTTAAGGAAACCAGGATGGGTGAACACAGAACTTAAGCACATGCTAAAAAGGAAGAAAAAAATGTTTATAAAAAGGAAAGAGGGAGGCATATCTAAAGAAGAATATAATGCTGTCTGCAGAACCTGCAGGGCACAAATCAGATTATCTAAAGCTGAAAATGAATTGAGGCTTGCAAGAGACGTCAAAAGCAATAATAAAGGATTTTGGGGATATGTCAAAAGTAAAAGAAAAGTCAAAGATGCTATAGGATCCTATCCCATCTATCTAACCTAATCTATCCCTGTGTGGCAGAGCGAAAAGTTTTACCATAACCAGGTTCCCCGCATCATTCTCCCACATGCTTTATGCATCCATTAGCCCTCTGTGTCCGTACTGTCACACACCTAACATTATGGCTGGTCCATACAATCAGGGCAACTGTTACCACCCACCTTTCGTGTCTACCTCTTTCCTCATAGACTGTAAGCTTGCGAGCAGGGCCCTCTTTCCTCTTAGTATTTGTTATAATCTACTGTATGTGATTATTGTTATGCTGTAATGTCTATTGTCTGTACAAATCCCCTCTGAAATGTAAAGTGCTGCGGAATATGTCGGCGCTATAAAAATAAAATTTATTATTATTATTATTATTATAGGATTTTTACAGGATGAAAATGATGAAATGGTAAGACAGGATGTTGAGAAGGCTGAACTTTTAAATTCCTATTTTGCATCTGTTTTCTCTCAGAAAGGAAATGTAACATCAACTGTTCTTCACTGTCCTATTAAGGGAATAGAAGAATCCAGGATATCTATAAACAGAAAGATAGTGAGGAAACATTTAGCTAACCTAAATGAATTCAAGTCTCCAGGTCCAGATGAATTACACCCAAGAGTACTGAAGGAGATAGCAGAAGAAATTTTTGAACCCTTCTCCATAATCTTTGAAAATTCTTGGAGAACAGGAAAGTCCCAGAAGACTGGAGAAGAGCAAATGTTGTTCCTATCTTCAAAAAGGGGAAGAAGGTGGACCCAGGCAACTATAGGCCGGTGAGTCTGACTTCTATACCAGGAAAGATCTTTGAACAAATTATTAAACAACATGTATGTCAGTACCTGGATAAGAATGAAGTGATTTAACAGAGTCAGCATGGGTTTGTAACTAATAAGTCATGTCAGACTAACTTAATTCCTTCTATGACAGAATCACTGATTAGGTGGATCAGGGAAATGCTGTAGATATAGCATATCTTGACTTCAGCAAAGCATTTGACAAAGTATCTCTCACAATCCTTATTGAAAAAATGGCTAAGTATGGAATGGACAAGGCAACTGTTATGAATCCACCTAACTGGCTTAGTGATTGGACCCAAAGAGTAGTGGTAAATGACTGCACATCCAGCTGGAAGAATGTCTCAAGTGGGGTACCACAGGTTTCTGTCCTGGACCCTGTATTGTTCAACATCTTTATCAATGATTTAGATGAAAGAATTGAGGGTTCACTGATTAAATTTGCTGATGACTAGAGATGAGCGACTTTTCCTTTTTTCGGGTCGAGTCGGGTCTCATGAAACCCGACTTTCTAAAAAGTTGGGTCGAACGAAATCGGCCGATTATAGGGAAAAGTCGGGGGTCCGACTGAAACACGAAACCCAATGCAAGTCAATGGGAAGCAAAGTCGGCAGGGAGTGGAGGACATGAAACACACCTACAGTGCCCATTTCAATGCCAACGACATCAATTCTTATTACTTAAGCTTGTCAACCTTAATTTACTTTATAATAATAGTTACGCATTGAAAACTGGGGGTTATTTGGCTGAAGTTGTGGGGGTGTAGGGCTGGCGCCAGGTTTTCATGTGCCCTGGGCCAAAGAGTGTCAGTGCGCCCCTTTAAACACATACCACAACTCATGATGCTCCGATACGGCACAGAAATACAGGTATAGTACAATGACAAATACTTCACTGCTTACATGACATGACTGATCTATTTTAAATTCTACAATAGCTCAAAAACCGGACAGTATATTACTCCATATGGTATTATGGCCACCACCTAGTGCACCATACAGAATATTGAGCCCCATATATTTCTCCATACAGAATATTTGGTCCCATGTAATGTTCCATACAGTATATGATGAGCTCCACATAATGCTACAGAATATGTTGGTCCCCATGGACAATGCTCCAATGTGTTATGGGCCCAAATATTGCTCCATATATAATGGGCTCCATTTCTAATGCTCCAGTGTATAAAGGGCCCCGTAAATGCTGCTCCAGTGTCTGATGTCCCCCATTTGGAATGCTCCAGTATATGTTGGTCCCCATGGACGATGCTCCAGTGTGTTATGGGCCCAAATAATGCTCCATATATAATGGGCCCCATTTCTAATGCTCCAGTGTATAATGGGCCCCGTAAATGCTACTCCAGTGTCTGATGCCCCCCATTTGGAATGCTCCAGTATATGATGGCCCAAATGGATGATGCTCCAGTGTATGATGGGCCCCATATATCATTCTCCAGTGTATATTGCTCCCCAAAAAATGCTCCCAACATTTAAAAAAATTAATTACCTCTCCTCGCTGGGCACTCCTCTAATTTGGACTCCTCAGCATTGCCATTTTAAAGCTCTCTGCACTTGTACTGTTTCGGTAGAGGGCATACAGACGTGATGTCATCGCACTCTGTAACCTGAATGTCACTGTCAGGAAAGGCGGAAGATCTCACGGCGGTGGAGCAGGGAGAGGTAAGTATTGCAAGTGCTGTGGCCCTGAGCAAGCAGGGGGGACCCACTCGTGGGCGACAGCACTGGCACAGGGCCCCTCATAGTACGACGGTATATCTGACGGCAAGTGGGCCCTCCCACCGGCAGAGACACTTTTGCGTACTATTAGGGGCCCTGTGCCACTGCCGTCGCCCACGAGTAGGACCCCCCCACCTGCTCAGGGAACCGGCGCTTTCATCTGCACCTTCCTCTGTGTCACCATGGAAGGTGGTATAGTGTGCGGGAAGGGGCACCTGAGTTTCATCAGTGTCACATTCTGGCTATGTAGAATGCGAGGGAAATGTAGTGCTGTGGGTTAATGCACCAGCAGAATCATCTAGCAGTGGCTGTACATCAGTGCACTCCGATTCATGTTGGACTGGGGAATTCAGAATTTCACTTGATAAGGCCGGTTTCACATTAGCGCTTTTTAAGCGCACGCACGGCCGGGGGTAGCTCCGCCCCCGAGCCGGCTCTCTGCCCGGCGTGCCCGCCCCTTGCTTGTATCGCCGCCTACTAGCGGACAGCGGCGCCTGCGATCGGCGCACCCTATCTTTAGCATAGGGTGCGCAGATCGTGCGCAGGCCGTGCGCTAGTTGCGCTTTGACCTGCGCTGCGCACTTTTGACGGTGCGCCGTGCGCGCCAAAATCAAACTTTTCGGATTTTGGCGCGCACGGCGCACCGTCAAAAGTGCGCAGCGCAGGTCAAAGCGCAACTAGCGCACGGCCTGCGCACGATCTGCGCACCCTATGCTAAAGATAGGGTGCGCCGATCGCAGGCGCCGCTGTCCGCTAGTAGGCGGCGATACAAGCAAGGGGCGGGCACGCCGGGCAGAGAGCCGGCTCGGGGGCGGAGCTACCCCCGGCCGTGCGTGCGCTTAAAAAGCGCTAATGTGAAACCGGCCTAACACAGGCATAGCCTGTGAAAAGAGCTCCATGGAGTAATCTGAAGTGTGGGCTGCTGCATCCTTCACTTTTAGTGGGGTGAAAGAGACAAGGAAAGGGGTGGTTACTGACCAGAAGTCTGCACTGACGACTCAGTGCTTACATTTTTTTAAACTTCAGAAGAGGAGGCGATAGAGCTGGAGGCTTTTTCGGCACTGTAAGGCAAAACCAGTTCCTTAAAAGCCTGTTTACCTACTCCCAGAAAAGGGAGCCTTAAAGGCCTTCTTGTGCCAGCTGATGACACAGGCTCAACACCTCCTGCCTTAGCTGCTATTGTGCTTTCGGCAATACCAGCAGATGCACCACCACCATCAGTACCAGCTGGCCCCTCCACACCCACGTCCGCAGCCTCTTCCACCATACGTAATAATTTTTGTGAAAATGGACTAAAAATACCAGCAGATATCTGGTACTGTTTCAGAAGAGGACAGCTCTATACAGTCTAGGGATAATTGTAAATTTCCATATATATTTCATGAGTCAGACACAGATGGTCACAGGCTCAGTATGGATTAGACAATAATATAAAAATTTGCAAAAGGGTACAGTATCACTAGATACAAGGTATATATAGTATAGTTTAAACATACTGAATCTCAGTATACTTTTCAGGAGGCAAACACAGACGCTCTCAGGCCCAGTATGGATCCGACAACAATATATAAAGTTGAGAAAAGGTACTATGGTGCCCCTGAGGGTACGGTCGCCACAGAGGTTCTGCACCTCATCCAAAGGTGTGGTATCACACCCTCAGGTAAGAATGGATCACTGCTCAGGACGCCTAACCCTGCACTCAACACACACATGTTAGTCACTGGTTTCTGGGTGTACCCGGCAGGAGGATTGCTTCATCCCAGACTGACTAGGAAAGGGTGTTGGGGGTTAGTGTGGAAGGTAGGTAAAGTGGGAGGAGCTTAGGTAGTGGCGTGATTGTGGGCATCCAATCAGAGAGAGCAAGCTGACAATTGATGAATGGAGATAGTCTGAGGTAAATGGATCTTTCTAGAGAGTTGTCAGTCGGTGACAGGACAGAGTAAGAGCAGGATTGCTGTGAGAGGGCTGAGCGTCAGAGAAGAGAGAAAAATCTTGCCCAAGCTCCTAGACTGAAAGGAAGGGGTCCTTGGGGCACAGGAAGTGCAATAAGCCACCTGTGAAGCCTGTTTCTGGAGAAGGAAGGACCAGGCCTCGTTGGGGAAGGTGACTCCTGAAGGTAGTGGAGAAATACAGGGCTCAGCTAAAAAGACGGAGGCTGAGGTAACTTTAAGTGACTCAGTCACAGCTGCATTCAATACTCAAAAAGGCAGCAGTTGGAATAAAGAACCCCGGAGCATGACCCATGTCGCCCGGTGTGATCCGTGGCTGCTGGCTTGGGACACTGTTTGTGAAGGCCCACAGCAGGAAGGAAGGGAGAGATCAGCGCAGAGACACGGCCTAGAATGGATACACAAGGAGAAGTCTTGAACAGGTGTTCCTGATCTACCTTTGAGTTTGCTGGACCCCTCCCTCGGATGACACAGTACCAATCGGGTCGTCTTGTGCACAAAACTTTTGAGGAAAAACTCAGAAACTGCACCCAACTGCATCCTTGGTGGCTTTTACAACTCGCCTGCTACACACGCTACACTCACCATCACCGTCAACGGCTCATAAACACCATCTCAACTGCCCTGGGATACAGCTCTGCCCGTGGAGAGCTTCATCATCTTGTCTGCTTTAACACTGGCACAGAGGATCTGCATTGCAGCATCGGCTACCTAGCCGAGTACCACGGGTGGCGTCACGATCCCCCTTTTCCAAATTATCATACCATCTTCCCCCTTATCTGAATTGTCATCTTCTTTATTGGACACCCAGGGCCACGGACCGGGTCCCAATCACTACCGTGACATACTTCCCCCCTTAAAAGAGCCTGAAAGGCCCGGTACTGAGTAACCCCCGGCCCTGCGTGGCGTTTCATTTTAACACCAGATAACAGGGATATATTGTATAGTTTCAACATTATAAATCTATGTATATATTTGAGGAGGCAGACACAGACGCTGTCATGGCCAGTATGGATTCGACAACAAGCTAAAAAGTAGAAAAAGGGTACAGTATCACCATATACAAGGTATACAAAGTATAGTTTCAACATTCAAAATCTCCGTATTTATTTCAGGAGGCAGACACAGACGCTCTGAGGCCCAGTATGGATTACACAACAATATAAAAAGCAGTAAAAGGGGAATGGATCCCAAGCGTACTGCTGTATACAGTGTTGGGGTCATTTGGTGATCTACATATATATTTCAAGAGTAACACACAGCCTCTCACAGGCTCAGTATGGATCACACCATAATATAAAAAGAAGATCCGCAAGAAATAATCACACATGTGTGCCAATGTTCCAGGTGTCAATGATGCACTTTGAGTGGTGGGTGGAGGATGAATTTCGGGCACAAAGGGAACTGGACCAACAGATACAAGGTATATATAGTCTACTTAAAATACAAAAAAATTTCCATATGTATTTCAGGAGGCAGACACATATGCTCACATGCTCGGTATGGATTTGACAATAATGTAACAAGTTGAAAAAGGGTACAGTATGACCAGATCCAAGGTATATATAGTATAGTTTAAACATTCTAAATTTCCGTAGACATTTCATGAGGCAGACACAGATGCTCTCAGTCCCAGTATGCATTAGCCAAGAATATAAAAAGTATAAAAAGGTTACTGTATCACCAGATACAAGGTACAAATAGTATTGTTTAAACATTATAAATCTCCTTATTTTTTTTCAGGAGGCAGACACAGACGCTCTCAGGGTCAGTATGGATTACACAATATAAAAAGCAGTAAAAGGGTAATGGATCAGAAGCGTACAGCTGTATACAGTGTAGGGGTAATTGTAAGTCTCAGTAGATATTTCCAGAGTCAGAAACAGACTCTCACTGGCCCAGTATGGATTAGACCACTATATAAAAAGCAGTAAATGGGTAAGGTATCACAAGCGTACAGCTGTATACAGTTTTGGGTTAATCTTAAATGTACAAATATATTTCTGGAGTTACAGACTGACGTTCACAGGCTCTGTATGGATTACACAAGAATATAAAAACTTGAAAAAGGGTAATGTTTTACAATCGGTCAGCTGCATACAGTGTTGGTGTCATTTTAAATCTCCTTATATTTTACCAGAGTAAGACACAAGAAAAAGGGAAATGTATTCGAAACGTACACCAGTGTACAGTGTTGGAGTACTTTGAAATCTTCGTTTATATTTCAGTGTCAGTCTGCCAGTCCAGACTCTCCGCTAGAGGAAGGTAGATGGATAAAAGTATAGACGTAAAGTCGAGTGATTTTAGATGTTTTTAAATTTGTAATCACGGGAAAATCTCCCGGGAGAATTCACAGAGGCGATGCTGACCCTCAATAACTTTAACTGTGGATACAGCTAAAACGCAAATTAGTGAAGAAAGGGTTGCTGTATCGCAGTTGCGTCAATCCCATCACCGTAACTCGTCTCCATCAAACTGTGATCACAGGGAGAGCTGTAGACATGGTCCTCACTGCCTATCATGATCTGTCTGGTCACTTTGGAGTGCAAAACACACAAGCCACAGGTCGTAGGGGATTCTATTGGATTGCCATGACAGGACACATTGAAAATTGGTGACAGGAATGTCACACGTCTGTGACTATGAAAAATGTGAAAGGTGATCATAAAGCACCACTGTATCCGATTGGGAGTTGACGTCCATTACAAATGGTAGCCATTGGTAATCTGAAGGTAGAGGCCAGCAGGACAGGACATAGCTACATCTTAACCATCATCGATCAGTACACCAAATTTGTAGTGGCCGTCCCTGTGACGGATTTAACTGGCCAGACTACACAGTGGTGGAGCAGGGAGAGGTAAGTATTGCAAGTGCTGTGTCCCTGAGCAAGCAGGGGGGACCCACTCGTGGGTGCCGGTACTGGCACAGGGCCCCTCATAGTACGCCAGTGTGTCTGATGGTGAGTGGGCCCCCCCACGGTCAGAGACACTTTATTGTACTATGAGAGGCCCTGTGCCAGTTCCATCGCCCAAGAGTTGGGCCACACACCTATTCAGGGCAACAGCACTTGCCCGGGTGCGGCAGGTGTTGACCTCGGGCCTGGGGTGGGGGGGGGCAGCCCATTTCGGGTGGTATAAAAAATGGCATATGTTGGTGTGTAGGCTGGACTTTCAGCTGCTGCAAATGGAGGAATTGGAGAAATCAGAGGAAGAGGAGGACAAAAGCGAGCCAAATTTCTGGCAACCTATGTGTCATCAGGGGAAGGAGGGACAAAATCTTTTGAAACCCATGCATGGTTCATTTTAAGTTGTTGACAACTGCTGTCTCCCGTCACTTGCAATCGATTCTGTATTAGCTGTCGTGTGCGCGGGAGAAATCAGACTACCCCTGTCTCCAACGCCACTTCGGCTGTGTGCACCACGAACACCTCTTCCATTTTGCCCACTACGGCTCGTGGGAGAACCAGCTCCGCTGCTGTGTGCTGGGAATGCCTCAAACAACCTGTTTACCAGAGTTGCTTGTTTGTTAGCCTTTATAACGTGGATCGAGGATGCTGGCCAACCAGGCGTCGCCATCCCTCATCATTCTGGCAATGCGGTGGTCCCTTTTTAGGATCCGCAAGGCATAGTCACACATGTGGGCCAATGTTCGAGGTGTCAATAATGCACTGCCAGTGGAGAGTGGAGGAGCACTTTCTGGCAAATCCACATCCCTCCAGTCACACACAAACCCTGTACCAGACCTTGGCACGCCCACATGTTCTCTTGCCCCCTGAGAAGCATCCTCCTCCCCAAAGTAATCACCCCCCTCATCCTCTTCCTCATCTTCCTCTTCTTCCTCCACCTCGTCCACAACAGTTCCATGACCAGACAATGGCTGACTGTCATCAAGGCTTCCCTCCTCCTCCTCCTCCTCCTGTTGCTCCTCAGCTGCAGACGCCTGATCCTTGATGTGCATTAAAGTTTGCATGAGCAGATGCATAAGTGGTATGCTCATGTTATGATGGCATCGTCTGCGCTTACCAGCCGTGTGCATTCCTCAAAACATTGAAGGACTTTACAGAGGTCTTTCAGCTTTGATCACTGCACACCCAACAATTCCATGTCTGCCCTCAAGCTGCCTGCCCGTGTATCCTCCCACAAATGCATTACAGCCTGCCTCTGTTCGCACAGCCTCTCAACCATGTGCATAGTGGAGTTCCATCTTGTAGCAACGTCTATGTTTAGGCGGTGCTTGGGGTGGTTGAGTGAACGCTGCAGCTTCTGCATACGACTGGAGTGGATGTTTAAGCAACGGATGTGCGAGCACAATCTTCGCACCTTATGGAGCAGGGCTGTTAACTCCGGATAATTATTTAGGAAGCACTGCACCACCAGGTTCAAGGTGTGAGCCAGGCAAGGTATGTGTGTGAGTTTTGAAAGGGCTATGGCTGCCACAAAATTCTGCCCATTATCACTGACTACCTTGCCTGGCTCAAGATGTAGACTGCCCAGCCATGACTCAGTTTGTCGATGCAAGTACTCAGCCAGTAGCTCCGCGGTGTGTCTACTGTCGCCCAAAGACATCATTTTTAAAACAGCCTGCTGCCGCTTACCACTAGCTGTTCGATAGTTGGACACCTCGTGTGCAACACTGACAGATGTGGATGGAGTGCTCGTGCGACTGCGCTCTGTCTATGAGCTTTCACTTCTGGAGGAGGAGGAGGGTCGAACACCTACACCCAACTGTTTCCTATACCGTGGGCTAGGCAGCACTGTTCCATCGCTGTCCCCTGTGAAGACTGCATCCACCACATTAACCCAGTGCGCAGTTGTAATGTAAAATGTCTGTAAAGTATGATGTTTTCTGTAATGTGCTAGAAATCTCCCATTTCACTCTACTGAGGACATTGTAGCCTGTCACGAGCTTGCAGCATCCTCCTTCCCCCCTCCTTAGCAGCTCTGTGCCTGCATTTGGTAACAGGACACAGTCTATTTCCTGTCGGAGCTAGGAATGTTAATTAAGCTGAGTGGAAAGAGTGTCCTTTGTTCTGAAACATGCGGCTTGCATACAGGTATAGGAAATATTAAAAGAAGCCCTAGCGTGCCAGAGATATAATAATCACATTTCTGTGATCTGAGTGGAGCCGGCTTTGCTACGGTAGCTCTTGCAAAGTTCTCGGACCTCCAGAAACTGAGATATGGAGTGCTCCCAAATGGAGTGTCCTATCTAGTGCATGCTTGATGTTGTTTTATTAGGTTCGATAAACCACAAACAATGATACCCTTTGTGAGTTTATTCGAGCTTCCCTCGTTAAGATATTGTTATTATAAGTTTTTAGATAAAATGCAACTTAGAGAGTAGGGGAGTTGGACCTCACTGGACCACCCCTTTTGTGAGGTCACAGACCCAAAGGGATAAGGTATTCCCTCCCAAAATTCATTCAGTTTGAGCTGCAGATGCCATGCTAGAAAGATCTGCCAATGTCTTGGGATGTCTGGTTGGCTGCCCATCCCCCAGCCACATGGTCTGCCTAATACCAACTAAGCACATGTAAGTGTTACTCTGCCTTTTAATCCTTTGTTGTTTTATATTTGTACTGTACATATTTAATGTCTCAATTTATAACAATTTTTATCTGTATAATCACTGCCCACATTTTGGGAATAAATGATAAAATCTATTAGTTTGTCTCCATGCTCTAATAAACTAACTATGCGCCTTTGTTAGATAATTTGGTGGTTTGCACCCGGACCCTCTTAATTAACTCTTTGATTTAGTGACTCGTGGCTGGTGGCAACGTGGTTAGGCTAGTTGGTTAGGCTAGTTGGCAGTCCGGAAGGGTCTTATATTGCTGAATGAGGGGCTGCGGCCACAGCATTGATAATTCCCTTACTGCAGTAGTCTAATTGCCCGTGCACAACAAGCAGCCCATCCGGCGACTAATTATCCTAGGTGCAGTTCCCTGACTGACCTGAGGGTAAGAGGGACGCCGGAGAGCTGCGAGTTCCAAAGCGGAATGGAGAAAATGAGATATACATAAATCCCCGCTGTTCTTGGAAGGTTGTTAGCAGTGGTGGGGCATCCAAAATACCCCCATGAGGTAAATTGTTAGGGCAAGATTAGCTTTCTGTACATTTTTGTCACATGGTGCCGGTGGTGGGATAACTAAGATAAGCTCCCACTGTGCCTGTGATAGCCATGTGCCGGCAGTGCGTCGCGTCCCTCCGTCCACTGACATACCGGTGTCAGTGGTGGGATCGTGACATATTGGTGTCACAGAGCGCTGCTGTCCGCCCGGTCGTCATCACAATTTGGTGGCAGCGGTGGGATTCGTCACAGCAGTGATGGACACGTAATGGCCCTGGCCATGCCTACTGGTCCATGCATCTGTTGTGAGGTGCACCTTTCCACTCACTGATTGTTTTAGTACGTGGACAATGCGGTCTTTCACATGCCGGTGGAGGGCAGGGATGGCTTTTCGAGAAAAGAAGTGCCGACTGGGTAGGCCATAGCATGGGACAGCGTAGGCCATGAGCTCTCGGAAAGCTTTGCAATGTAGACGTTCAAAGCCAGTGTAAGCGGATGAGAGGATGAGTACTATCTTGCCCTACTCAGAGTGTAGTCCGTCCACACTTGCAAGTGCATGTTGGTTAAATGTCTAAGCATGCAACTGGTATTCAAATTTCTTAGATTTTTCCCCTCTGCTAAAGGTCCTTCGGCACTTCTTACAGATAACCTTTGCGTCATCAGAAGGATTTTCTTCAAAAAAGTGCTACACTGCACTTTTCCTACGATGGTAAGAGGGCTTGCAAGCTGTGCTAATTTTACCGTCTGGCCAAGCTGTCCTGCAACTCTTTTAGTTTTCTTGCCAAGTTTTTTGACAGCTACGGGCCTGCCGGATAACCGCTGCTGCGATGACGATACCTGCTGCGGATCCTTCTCCTGCTCTGACCTATTGTCACCAGCACCCTCTTCCCCCAATGGATGCCAATCCGGGTCAACAACTGGGTCATCCATGACCTCGTCTTCAATGTCATCTGCACCTTCCTCTGTACCTTCCTCTGTGTCACCGTGTAAGGTGGTATAGTATGCGAGTAGGGGCACCTGAGTTTCATCAGGGTCTGATTCGGGCTCAGTAGACTGCGAGGGCAATGTAGTGCTGTGGGTGAATGTACCAGCAGATTCGGCTAGCAGTGGCTGTGCATCAGTGCACTCCATGTCAAATTCATCTTGGACTGTGGAATTAAGGATTTGACTTGATAACCCAGGAATGGTATGTGAAAAGAGCTCCATGGAGTAATCTGAAGTGTGTGCAGCAGCATCCTTCACTTTTGGTGTGGGTGAAGGACACATCGAAAGGTGTTGTTCCTGACCAGAAGCCTGCACTGACGACTCTGTGCTTGCAGTTTTTGTAACTTCAGAAGAGGAGGCAATAGAGCTGGAGGCTGTTTCGGCAATGTAAGCCAAAACCTGTTACTGATGCTCCGGCTTTAAAAGCGGTTTACCTACTCCCAGAAAAGGGAACCTTAAAGGCCTTCTTGTGCCAGATGATGACGCAGGCTCAACACCTCCTGCCTTAGCTGCTATTGTGCTTTTGCCAGAACCAGCCGATGCACCACCACCATCAGTACCAGCTGCGCCCCCCGCCCACGTCCGTGGCCACTTCCACCAGACTTCCTCATGTTTGGGAAAATGTACCCAAAATACCAGCAGAGAAATGGTACTGTATGAGTAGCGTACAGCTGTGTAAGGTGTATGTAAGAAGTGAAATCTCCGTATATATTTTGTGAGTCACAGACACTCACCCAGTATGTATTTCACCGTAATCCAACAAGCAGATATACGGTACTGTATCAGAGGTGTACAGCTGTATATGTTGTGGGTGAAACTGTCAATCTCCGTTTATGTATTTACGGAATGTCACACACACACGCTGACTCTGTGTAGATGTGACCGCAGTAAGAACACCAGATATCCAATACTGTTTGAGAATCGGACAACTCAATATGGTGTATAGAGAAATGGAAATGTCCGGATATGTATTTACGGAATGTCACACACACACGCTGGCTCTGTGTAGATGTGACAGTAATAAGAACACCAGATATCCGATACTGTTTGATAATCGGACAGCTCTATACGTTGTATGTATGGAAAAATGTTAATCTCTGTGTATTTTTTACGGAGTCACACACATATAGCATGTATTTGTCTGTGATACCAGCCAGTACACGGTAGTGTGTGAGGAGCGTACACCTCTATACGGTGTGTGAAAAAATGTACGCTCAGTATCTACTGTGCAGAAAAAAGGAATAAAAGGATTTTTGCTTTTAAAAAAGCACTCTGCACAGCAGTGTGCAAACAGCAATGCAGCTATCAGGGAGCCTTATAAGGCAGCCTAATAACCAACAGAGCTGCTGCACACAAATATATCCTCCCCTGTCACTGCACACTATACAGTTGTGTTTTACAATGACATTCGCTATCAGCACAAGCAATTTTTTTTCCTTTTTCCCTAAACACTCTCCCTATTGAGAACGATCAGCAGCAACCTCTCCCTATGCTAAGATCTGCAGAAGTAAGATGGCGGTCGGTGGTCACGGCCTTTTATACCCCCTGTGACGCCACACTAAGCCAGCCAATCACTTGCATGCCCTTCTCTAACATGGTGGGGGCCGCTGCCGACGTAATTGCGTTGCCCACAGTGTGCCTCCTTCATGATTGGCTGAAAATAGGTGCTGGAAGGATTGTGGGAAACGCGACTTTGGTGCTCAAGCCGGCGACCTCATGGCCGACCTCACGCTATGGTCAGGTTTCGATCGACGAAACCCGACTTTAGCAAAAGTCGGCGGATTCTGATTTTGGCCAACCCCTTTCGCTCAACTCTACTGATGACACAAAGCTAGGAGGGATAGCTAATACTAGAGAACAGAGAGGATTCAAAAAGATATAAATAAACTGGAGCAGTGGGCAGCAACTAACAGAATGGTTTTTAACAGGGAAAAATGCAAAGTACTACATCTGGGCAATAAAAATGAAAAAAAGCATATACAGAATGGGAGGAATGGGAGGAATAGGGCTAAGCAACAGCACATGTGAAAAAGACTTGGGTATACTAATAGATCACAGACTGAATATGAGTCAACAGTTTGATGCAACAGCAAAAAAGGCAAATGCAATTCTAGGATGTATTAACAGAAGCATACAGTCTAGATCACGTGAAGTCATTATTGCCCTCTACTCCTCTTTGGTCAGACCTCGTCTGGAATATTGTGTCCAGTTTTGGGCACCACATTTTAAAAAAGACATCAACAAACTGGAGCAATTCTGAAAAGAGCGACCAGAATGGTGACCGGTCTGCAAACCCTGTCTTATGAGGAAAGGTTGCAGGATTTGGGAATGTTTAGCTTGCAAAAGAGAAGACTGAGAGGAGACTTAATAGCTGTCTACAAATATTTCAAGGGCTGTCACATTGTAGAAGGATCGTCTTTATTCTCATTTGCACAAGGAAAGACTAGAAGCAATTGGATGAAACTGAATGGGAGGAGACACAGATTAGATATCAGAAAAAACTTTTTGACAGAGTGATCAATGAGTGGAACAGGCTGCCATGAGAGGTGGTGAGTTCTCCTCCAATAGAAGTCTTCAAACAGAGGCTGGACAGACATCTGTCTGGGATGATTTAGCGAATCCTGCTTTGAGCAGGGGGTTGGACCAGATGGCCTAGGAGGTGCCTTCCAACTCTACGATTCTATGATTCTATGATTCCCCGCTCTCGTCTTTGATGCCGGGTATATTCCCTTCTCTTGTCTCTGATCCAGGCTCTCATCTCTGATCCCGGGTATATTCCCCGCTGTCTTTTCCGATCCTGAGTATCTTACCATCTCTCGTCTCTGATCGCGGGTATATTGCCCGCTCTCGTCAGGGAAAAACTACAACTCCCGACAACCCTCGCAGCAGCAGCCATGTTGGCGGTACAGAGTGGGGATCGCCGATGATGTTGGTGTTCATGTCGCTGCTCTTCTCCAGCGCAGATTGACAGCAGGGGCTCTGCCTGTGTGTGGTGGGTTTCTTCTTTCCTCCTTCCTGCCAGGCCAGCAGCTGGTGCACAAGTCCAATCCCGGTGTCACGGAGTGACTGGCCAGTGCGACACAACCCACCAATTGGTCGGTCACCAAACAGCAAAACAAAAAATATACCACTGGACACCGGGGAACCTTTAACAATGGTGGGCCCTGTCGATAAGGAATGGGAAAAATGGACACCTCCTGCACTCACCTGAGGAAGTGCCTCGATCTTACTAACGTCTCTATACAGGTTTTTTCAACCTGTTGCCGAGCAGGATACCTTAGCCCTCGCTGGCCCTGCACCTATCCCTAAGTAGGGAATTGACAAGTGTGGACACTGGTCCCACCGCTGCACTAAGACAACACAAGGTAAGGTAAGAGACACAGCAAAAGGAACAGAGCAACAAAAATACAACACTTAGCTTTCTGTTGAAAAACACTGCACAGCAGGATCACGACACAAGATACACCATAAACAGCTGAGGTACCACTGCACCCAGCAAGCTCCTTCCTCCAGTAAGGTCGCTGTGGCATGAACTCTAACACTGATGGTCTGCTGATGCATCAGGTGACCTTTTAAAGGATGGTGGGAGTGGTCACCACCTGCATCAGCAAACTCAGCAGCAAAGTAATTACACCAGCGGCCACCGGGGGAAAAACGGACATTAACCCCCGATGGCCTGAATGGAAAAAAGTTTATGAATCCAGATCTGCCACAGTAACCCTCCCTCAATGAGGGGCCTTTGGACCCTCAACACTGGACCTCACCTGAAAGCAGCCTACGATGAGGTCCCCTTGATCTACCAGAGTTCACCTCGGCAGTCACCTGACTCTCAGGTATATGGCAACCGCAGTCCGATGGAAGTAACAATAACGTGGGCTCAGGAGGCGCCACAAATCTCCAGAGCGCCGACCTGGGAAATGTGCTGTGTACGTGCATTACTGCGGGTAACCACAGCTGGTAAGTCCCCGGGCCGAGAATGGCTGACACACGATACGGCCCGATCACCCTAGAACTCCAGGTCCCAGTAGCACACTTCCACCTGATGTTTTTGGAGGACATGCACATGTACTCGTTCACACACAGGTCCGGACCTGAATGTTTATTGCCATGCATACATTTGCCACAAGATGTTGAACTGTTTACAGAACCAACAACAGAGACGTCACCCTGTGTCATCACACTCACACCCCCACAATGCACAGAAGGAACCACCACCCTCCTCTGACCCCTCCTCCTAAGAAGTCTCTGACACACAGGGTTAGCTTGTGGTGAGGCTTGAGACTTGCCCATACTCCCGGGCAGCACCTCCTCTGCCCCTACCGGAGAAGAAGGGGTAGGTTGTAGAAGGACGGCAGAGACAGTTGCCCCCCGGGCAGCATCCCTCACACGACTGACCCCAGCAGACTACTTCCCTGGACCGCCAATCTATGACTGGGTTGTGTTTTTTCAACCAAGGGAATCCTAAGACTATGGGAGTTGACATACCCTCCAAGATGTAGCAAGCCAGGGACTCTTCATGACAAGCCCCTATACGCAGATGTATATTGTCTACGACTTGGGTAACCCTCCCCTGGCTGAGTGGGACAGAGTCAATGGCCTGGACACTTAGGGGTCTTGCTAATGTCCTACACCTCAGGCCATGGGTCTGGACAAAGTGAGCATCCACCAAATTGACTTCCGATCCACTGTCCACAAGCACCGATATATTCTCAGTTACCACACCAACAACCACCTCAGCAGGTAAGGTACACTGAGACCAGAAAATGGAGGAAATATGCACACCCTGGTCGCCTCCCTCAACACGACCAGGGGGATGCGGCTTTTTAGATGGTGCAGATACTTTGGTGCACACTGGGCAGACATTGATAAAATGACTGATTTGACCAACGTAAAAACATGCCCTCACTCCACGGCGAACCGCAGGCAACACCTTTTGTGAACCGACTCCACCCACCTGCATGGGTTCGTCTGCCTGCTCTGGAGTGTCCTCCTCCCTAGCAAGGACTACAGGGGGCACATTTGGTTTATGCCTCTCCCTCAAGCGTCTATCCACCCGGATGGCAAGGCACATGGTGGAGTCCAATGACCTGGGGGCGGCATACTGCACAAGAGTATCCTGCAACTTTGGGGACAGACCCTGCACGAAAAGGCTCCTAAGGGCAGGTCATTCCACTGAGTATCAGTGGCCCACCTCCTAAACTCTGAGCAGTACTCCTCAGCCGGCCAGCCCACCTGCTTGATTTTACAAAGTCGGAATTCCGCCAGGGAGACGCCATCAGGATCTCCATACACCAGCGCCATAGCCACAAAAAACTCATCCACTGACCATAGAGATAGAGAACCAGTCGGCAGGGAGAAGGCCCAGGTTTGGGGATCGCCCAAATTGACTTCTGATCCACTGTCCACAAGCACCGATATATTCTCAGTTACCACACCAACAACCACCTCAGCAGGTAAGGTACACTGAGACCAGGAAATGGAGGAAATATGCACACCATGGTCGCCTCCGTCAACACGACCAGGGGGATGCGGCTTTTTAGATGGTGCAGATACTTTGGCGCCCGCTGGGCAGACATTGATAAAATGACTGGTTTGACCAAGGTAAAAACATGCCCTCACTCCACGGCGAACCGCAGGCAACACCTTTTGTGAACCGACTCCACCCACCTGCATGGGTTCGTCTGCCTGCTCTGGAGTGTCCTCCTCCCTAGCAAGGACTACAGGGGGCACATTTGGTGTATGCCTCTCCCTCAAGCGTCTATCCACCTGGATGGCAAGGCACATGGTGGCCTCCAACGACCTAGGGGCAGCATACTGCACAAGAGTATCCTGCAACTTTGGGGACAGACCCTGCACGAAATGACTCCTAAGGGCAGGTCATTCCACTGAGTGTCAGTGGCCCACCTCCTAAACTCTGAGCAGTACTCCTCAGCCGGCCGGCCCACCTGCTTGATTTTACGAACTTGGAATTCTGCCAGGGAGACGCCATCAGGATCTCCATACACCAGCGCCATAGCCGCAAAAAACTCGTCCACTGACCATAGAGATATAGATTCAGTCGGCAGGGAGAAGGCCCAGGATTGGAGATCACCCTTAAGCAGGGAAAAGATGATTCCCACCCATTGTTCATCACTCCCTGATGAATGAAGGCGGAGCCTGAAGTATAGCTTGCAGACATCCTTAAAAAACAAAAATGTATCTCTCTCACCAGAGAACCTGTCAGGGAGAGATATCTTGGGTTCTGGTTGAGCCTGTACCTGAGCCGAGGCCCAGAACCCCAACAACTGCAGCTGCTGCACCACCTCACCACGGAGCTCCTTAAACTCAGTGGTGAGAGGCAGAAGTGGGTCGCCCTCCCAAGGCTACCGGGTACCCGGTACCGGGCCGGTGTCAGGGGGATGTGTCACAGCAGCGGTGACCCGGTCCGTGGCCCTGGGTGCCCAAGTCAATGGCGATATGTTAATTGTAGCTATTGTGGAATGGAATAGTTCGTGACACCACCTGTGGTGCTCGGCATGGGAGGTGTTAAGCTGATGCTGTAGACAGATCCTCTGGGACAGATGGTAAGATGCAGCAGTGATGGTATGAATGGAGGACACCGGGGCTTGCAGTTCCAAAGCTTTACTCACAGTCTACGGTGCACAAGGGTGCCTGCCTCCGGGCCATGTCCTCCGGGTCAGAGACTCAGCCAACCTCCAGGCCAGATGGGAAGCTCCTGTCCAACAATCCGCCAACATGTACCTTTCCTGAACGACTCCTCTATTGCGCCTTAAGGTGTGAGGATCTCCAGTACCGTGGTACTCTGAAGTTCCTCCTGTCAGATGTTCCTAAGAATTCTACTTGTATGGCAGACAGCTGTAGCCTCTCTCGGGGACTCCTCTCACCGGAGTCTCGGCTCTCTATTCAAGTGCTGTTGTGCCCCAAGTCTTAGTTGGGAGTAGTGCATTTACAGCCAACTACTCCACCGGTGTCTGCTGCAGAACCATAAGTGTCCATACAACCTCGGGGATCAGGCCCCGGCCTTGCGCTGAGAACCAATAGGCAGGGTTCCTCTTCCAACCCACGTCTCCTCTCTGTTCTCCTACTCCTTCGTTCCGTACTTGTCTTTCTCTCTCTCTTATGGAAGCTTAGGTTGCAGTTCCATGTCTTTCTCCTTCTGTTCCTTTCCAGTGCCAGCTGGCTCAGATCACTGAGGCAGCTGCAGCACTCCTTCTTCTCAGACCCGTCCTCAGACTCTCCTGACTGCCTGCCCTGTAATCCTACACTTTCCCACTCTTTTGTATATCTCAACTCCACCCACCTCCCAGCACATCCAGTGTTCCATGCAGGGAACCACCAGAGGTGCTCTGCTACTCTCTAAACACTGAGCCGCAATGTGGTTGTGCAGAACTACCCTGTTGTGTGGGGTGCGAGTGTTGGAGTGTGGAAAGGAGTTCCCACCTTACTTGGATGGTGGGGCACTACACCTTAGGAGAAGGTGCAGTACCTCTGTGGCGACTGAGCCTCAGGGGTGCCACAGAAGCAGTTGGGCAAAGGCCTGCATTTTGGCCTTTGCTCACCAGAAAAAATGGGAAGGTCAGTGTTAATGTCACGGAGTGACTGACCAGTGCGACACGATACACCAATTGGTCGGTCACCAAACAGCAAAACAAAAAACACACCAAGGGACACCAGGGAAACTTTAACAATGGTGGGCCCTGCGATAGGGAACAGGGAAAATGGACACCTCCTGCACTCACCTGAGGAAGTGCCCTGATCTCCCTGACGTCCCTATACAGGTTTTTTCAACCTGTCGCTGAGCAGGATACCTAAGCCCTTGCTTGCCCTGCACCTATCCCTAAGTAGGGAATTGACAAGTGAGGACACTGGTCCCACCGCTGCACTAATACAACACAAGGTAAGGTAAGACAGACAGCAAAAGGAACAGGGTAACAAAAATACAAAAATACAACACTTAGCTTTCTGCTGTAAAGCACTGCACAGCAGGATCACGACACCAGATACACCATAAACAGCTGAGGCACCTCTGCTCCCGTCAAGTTCATTCGTCCAGTAAGGTCGCTGTAGCATGAACTCTAACACCGACGGTCAGCTGATGGATCATGTGACCTTTTAAAGAAAGGTGGGAGTGGTCACCACCTGCATCAGCAAACTCAGCAGCAATGTAATTACACCAGCGGCCATTGGGGGGAAAAACTGACATTAACCCCCAATGACCTGAAAGGAAAAAAGTTTATATGTGAGAATCCAGATCTGCCATAGATCCAAAAATGGATCGTGTCACCTGGGTCCGGAGAGTTTCTGGGCTTTATTTGCCAATCAGCACATTGGCGGTAAAACTCCAGAGAGGGTTCCTCTCTTCACTGGCTGAACTCTTGTTAGATGTGAGACCCTGGGTAGCTAAAGGACCTGTGATGATGTCACGACCATGTGACCAGTCACGTGCTTGCGAGAAGTCGTCAGACGCAGGGCTGTGCTGGTGATGGAGTAGAAGTGTCAGCTTGTGTCACAGAGCAGGGTCTTATATGACATCACTGGGGGAAGTAGAGTAACCCCGTATACATGCTATCAGAAGGTCCAAGCAGCAGAGCTGTGTGTGCAATGTATGTGAGGCCAAGCTGTGGGTCACAACTGTTGTCGGGTGTCCCTGCACCATGGGCTCTTTTCCTGTGGCTATATGGAGTGGACGGGGCTCTGTGAACTGGGTGTGGCTTGATACATACACACACATGCACACACACATACAGTCATGGCCAAAAGTTTAGAGAATGACACAAATATTAATTTTTACAAAGTCTACTGCTTCATTTTTTCTAATGGCAATTTGCATATACTACAGAATGTTATAAAGAGTGATCAGCTTAACAGCAATTACTTGCAAAGTCAATATTTGCCTAGAAAATGAACTTTATCCCCCAAAACACATTTCAACATCATTGCAGCCCTGCCTTAAAAGGACCAGCTAACATCGTTTCAGTGATTGCTCCATTAACACAGGTGTGGGTGTTGATGAGGACAGGGCTGGAGATCAATCTGTCATGATTAAGTAAGATTGACACCACTGGACACTTTAAAGGGAGGCTGGTGCTTGGCATCATTGTTTCTCTTCTGTTAACCATGGTTATCTCGAAAGAAACACGTGCAGTCATCATTGCACTGCACAAAAATGGCCTAACAGGGAAGAGTATCGCAGCTAGAAAGATTGCACCTCAGTCAACAATCTATCGCATCATCAAGAACTTCAAGGAGAGAGGTTCCCTTGTTGCCAAAAAGGCTCCAGGGCGCCCAAGAAAGACCAGCAAGCGCCAGGACCGTCTCTTAAAAGTGTTTCAGCTGTGGGATCGGGCTACCAGCAGTGCAGAGCTTGCTCAGGAATGGCAGCAGGCAGGTGTGAGTGCATCTGCACGCACTGTGAGGCGGAGACTCTTGGAGCAAGGCCTGGTCTCAAGGAGGGCAGCAAAGAAGCCACTTCTCTCCAGAAAAAAACATCATGGACAGACTGATATTCTGCAAGAGGTACAGGGAGTGGACTGCTGAGGACTGGGGTAAAGTAATTTTCTCTGATGAATCCCCTTTTCGATTGTTTGGGACATCTGGAAAACGGCTTATTCAGAGAAGACGAGGTGAGCGCTACCACCAGTCTTGTCTCATGCCAACTGTCAAGCATCCTGAAACCATTCATGTGTGGGGTGGCTTCTCAGCCAAGGGAATGGGCTCTCTCTCAGTCTTGCCTAAAAACACATCCATGAATAAAGAATGGTACCAGAATGTCCTCCAAGAACAACTTCTCCCAACCGTCCAAGAGCAGTTTGGCGATCAACAATGCCTTTTACAACATGATGGAGCACCTTGCCATAAAGCAAAGGTGATAACTAAATGGCTCAGGGAACAAAACATAGAGATTTTGGGACCATGGCCTGGAAACTCCCCAGATCTTAATCCCATTGAGAACTTGTGGTCAATCATCAAGAGACGGGTGGACAAACAAAAACCTTCAAATTCAGACAAAATAAAAGCATTGATTTTGCAAGAATGGACTGCTATCAGTCAGGATTTGATCCAGAAGTTGATTGAGAGCATGCCAGGGAGAATTGCTGAGGTCCTGAAGAAGAAGGGTCAACACTGCAAATATTGACTTGCTGCATTAACTCATTCTAACTGTCAATATAACCTTTTGTTACTCATAATATGATTGCAATTATATTTCTGTATGTGATAAAAACATCTGACAAACACACATAAAAACCAGAGGGCAGCAGATCATGTGAAAATATAATATTTGTGTCATTCTCTAAACTTTTGGCCATGACTGTACATACTGTAAACTCAGCTTTATATATATAGAGATAGATATATATTAATAATAATCACCCACAGCAAACAATTGTTGTTAACCCTGATTTTTTATTCATATAAAATAAGCTAAATACACATATTAGGTCAAAATAACTCACAAAATCCGTTCAACAGTAGAAAATATTTCTATAATTGCGTCACAAAAAAAATATTATAAAAATGACACAGTAATTCATATTTCCGCAAAAGCAATGCTAGAAAGTAATGCAATTTGTTCCATAGAAATCAAATCCTCATACAGGACAGAGGCAAAAACAAAAAAAAATTGGTCGCTGATCATTAAGGGTTTAATACAATAGTAATGGGAAAGTGTAGCACCACTTAGTGGTATGCAGTGGTATTGCAGTTTTGTTTTGTTTTTTTATTGTCATGTTCTAATGTTTCTAGTCTTTATAAATGGCAGTCATGGTATCAGCATAGCAGTGTCACCATACAAAGACAATTAAACAGTACCCATGGGCATCCCCCGACTGGTAAAATGGTTGGACGTGTAGTACATACATACAACCAGGACATTTACTCCAGAAGTGATATGCTAAAAAAGAAATACCTTCCTCTGCATTTCCTTTTTTAAAATTGTTTCCACAGTTTGAAACATTGAAACAACTTGAAATTCAGAACAAACTCCTTAACCCGAGAAAAACAGAAAGCTTACTGGCCGAGAGATAAAACTTCTTACTAATTCCAGCTAATACTGAAGAGATGGCGGTCCTCGCCATGGAGAGGCACATCGGTGTCTGCAGCTCGGATGCTGATGGTAGATAAAGACACTTTAACACACTTGTCATTCCAAGACGGATGTTCCCGAGGAGACAAAAACCACTGAGCTATTAGAGTTTCACTGCTTTCTGTAACTTCTGCACCTTTATGTCTGAATATCAGTATATCAGAGAAAGACCAGAAATGAGCGCATCAGATCGATCATGCCGGATGGAGGGAGAGCGCCATTCCATATGCAGCTGCTTACAAGTATTAGTATTCTGCTAATAACCCAAGATTTGCTAACGTGTCATTGAAAGATGGAGTAAATAGGATCATGCACAAGGACGAAATGAAATAACAGTTTAGGTCAGTGAAAAAAAGACAAAAAATTAAGCAAAGTATCAGAAATATATCATGAAAAGCTACATACGAGTCAAAATCAATAAGGGACATAATAAGATCCATTGAGAAAGTATACTACCAAGATATGGAGCAATAAACATGCATTATACACCCAGGAGTAGACCTTGTATTTTCATCCAACAACAGTAAACTTAATCTACAGTTATCTTTACCTAACAAGAGTAGACTTAACATACTGTTTTAATCCAACAAGAGTAGACTTAATGTACTGTTTTCATATAACGAGTAGACTTATTCTTTGATTTTCATCCTGCAAGAGTAGACTTAATGTACTGTTTTCAATCAACAAAAGAAGACTTTTCCTGCTGTCTTCATTCAACAAGAGTAGACTTATCCTTCAATTTTCATCTAACAAGAGTAAACTAAATCTACTGTTTTCATCCAACGATAGTAGGCTTAACCTATTTTATTCATTCAAAAAGAGTAAACTTAATCTACAGTTTTTTATCCAACAAGAGTAGACTTATCCTACTGTCTTCATTCAAGAAGAGTAGACTTATCCTTTAATTTTCATCCAAAAAGAGTAAACTTAATCTACTGTTATCATTCAATGATAGTAGACTTAAAGTATTGTTTTCATCCAAAAAAGAGTAAACTTAATCTACAGTTTTTTATCCAACAAGTGTCATGATCCAGGCCGGGTTTTGAGTCCTGTCTGCCCCTCTTCCCATTCTGATCATGTCAGGGGTTATCTTTGCCTTGCCTCATTTTGGTTTCAGGTCAGCTATTTCTCCCGCTGCATCCTGCAGGCGATGTCAGTTATATTTTCTTCCTACGGCGTGTGTATCTGACTCTGGTAGTACCCTGATTTGCCCTGCTGTGCTTAAACCTGGTCTGGATCATGACAACAAGAGTAGATTTATCCTTGATTTTCATCTAACAAGAGTAGACTTATCCTACTGTTTTCTTCTAACAAGAGTAGACTTAACGTATTGCTTTCAGCCAACAAGAGTAAGCTTAATCTACAGGTTTTTTTTATCCAACAAGTGTAGACTTACCTTACTGTTTTCATCCAATAAGAATATATTAGCCTATTCTTTTCATCCAACAAGAGTAGACTTAAGGCCCCGTCACACTAAGCGAGATCGCTAGCGATCTCGCTAAAGCGTCACCGATTTTGTGACGCAGCAGCGATATTGCTAGCGATATCGCTATATGTAACACTTACCTCCGACCGGCTCCCCCGCTGTCTATTGCTGATCGCGCGAGATCGTCTGGACCATTTCTCGTCGGCTGCTTCCTGCTGGCGCCGACGAGCGACGCGTGGACGCGGGCGGGAGGACATCTTCATCGCCGCGTCTGACAGGTAAGTAATGACCGCTGCTGCATCGCTGCTGAGATCCAATGTAGACAGGAGGCTAAATATGCAATATACAGTAACTTCAGGTACGAAGCCCTAATTAAAAAAATGGTCAGGAATTAACAAAAGATTACATTTTAATTGTCTCTCAATGATCTCTTCTGACCCTCAGAGGGACAAAACTTGTTAAATATAAAGCAAGAGAAAAAAAATAAATGCAGAAAACAAAATTAATAAATTAGAAAGAGACACAAATGTTTCGTGTTCTGCTATCAAACAAAAAATGTCCAAATTTAAAAAATAAGTAATTGTAACAAAAATGGAGAACACATTATAAAATAATACTTTAACATTGATTTTAAAACTTATCATTTCATTTCCATCTAGTGCAAGCAGCTTGTCTATTCCATTGGATGATTTTGTGCCTTTCCGAGTCGTGGAGGTCGAGGGCCACCAGTCCACATCACTCCATGGTTCTCTTGTCCTTTCTTTACCATGTGGTGCAGCTAAGGGCTCTTCGCTTCCTTAGTTATAACAATGCCTAGAAGTTCCTTTTGTGTGCGAGAAACACCACACAAACAGATTCACACAAAATCATCAGGATCCCCGAGTATCACCGTTCCGCTTTGCCGATCCCTACTTACAAAACAGGAAGAGAAAATGCCTCCCGATAGAACAATTCAGCTCTTGTATACTCATTGAATCACCATTGAAACATTCAGAAAAATCGGGAAAGTGCTCTACTGCCCGGGTGGAGTTTCGCCATTAGTGGCTTCTTCAGGGGTATGCAATCTTGTGATGGACATGGGGCTATTTCCAAATTTTGCATTGGAGCCAAGAATATCATTTCTGTATTCATGGCTCATCATAGTGAGTAGTATGCGATCTCCGAAAACGAGAAAAGGAGCAAACAGGGGCTCATGGGTGGTGATGCTTCACTCGGATCCTTGGCCCTTCTTGGGTCCCTTTTTTTCCGCAAAGATTCTTCACGAAATAAAAGAGTTGAGAATTTAACCCTTCGTCGACCTCTACCTGCAATTTCATAGATCTTAAAAAAAAATTGCACTAAAAAGTTTTCGATTTTTTTATGAAAACAACGTGAACATTCACATTCACTGACAACAAAGCAGAGAATCGGAAAAGGGTGAAGAACCAATGCGCAAAGTCTATTAGAAAGTTGCAGAAGTGTCCGTCGCGCCATCCTCGGTGACGGGCAGCAGGAGGACACCTTTAACGGTGAATATTCTCAGTCATTACCGTGGGAGGAGGCGGCAGCTGAACATTAAGCCATAGATGCATTATTTATAAGACACTTTTAAATATTTACTCACTTTTTTGTTTTTTTTCCAATTTTGTATTTCAGACTGAAAGACAAATATGAGAAGCTATTATCAGGATGTACGGGGAGCGTCTGCCGGGTATTACACTGTTACAGATTACCAGCCAGCCTTGTTTACAGCAATACGTTCTGTCAAAAGCTTTATTCATTAAATTCCAAACTCATTAATACTGATCCTCAGCGCAAACAAGAGACACACGGAGCGTAATTAATAGATTAGATGGCTCCAAGGGGAAAATGATATTATGGCCCAAATCTATAGGAGAGTCAGGATCACTAATGGATGTACACAGTGACTGCACCAGCAGAATAGTGAGTGCAGCTCTGGAGTATAATACAAGATCTAACTGAAGATCAGTAATGTAATGTATGTATACAGTGACTGCACCAGCAGAATAGTGAGTGCAGCTCTGGACACACCCAGGAAGAGGAGAAGCGTCTGTGCTGAGCTCTGCAGGCTAGGGTTTTGCTAAGCTCCTGGGAAGGGAGGTTTTTCCTGCAAGGACTTTCCATCTGCCCCCTTCCCAGGAAAGAGGACTCTCCCTGGGACTGAGCGCCGGGGCTGTGCCCCTGGCTCCCACCCCCCGGCAAGCCAGCTGGGGGTGGGGGGCCTCATCCACCATCAGGAGGCCCAAGGCACAGCCAGCCAGTCCCAGGGATGGGGAAAAAGCGGACCCCAGGGGGCCGCAAGGCTCCAGGGTCCGGGACCCCTGAAGTGAAGGCTGTGGCGGGCCCTTCCCCCGGAGGTGCAGCAGCCGGCAGAGGTGAGGCGGGGCCCCCCTTAACATCTGGGACTCCAAGGCTGCGGGAGAGCCGGCTACCACCTACGCCTCCCGCATCCATGCCCACCTCTCCGTGTACGAGGAGGCCGGCAAGCAGCTCAGTAGACTCCGGGGGGAGTTGGATGGAGCCCGGGTCATCAGTAAAAACAGGCTCCCTGCCTCAAAGAGAGCAGAGGTCGCTGCCACGGTCAAGCGGCTGAAAGGGGAGATTCGGGCCCTGGAGGGCTGGCGAAGTTCCATCATGGCTGGCAGCGGCCCCTTTGCTGAAAAGCTACAAAACGAGGACCGGTTCAGGGCCATGGCCGGTGGGTCTCCTGGGGGGTCAGGAGGCCCCATCCAGGTGGAGGAAAGCAAGGAGGAAGAGCAAGATGGCGCCCACACCACACCCGGGCCGCCTCCACCTGAAGACCTGGCGGACACCAGCGTGAGCCAGGTAACATACAGTGGGATAGTCCCCGAGCAGGTGGCCCTCCCGCTGGACTCCAGTAATGTAGAGGAAAGCGGGAGCGAGGGGGAGGATGGAGGGAGTGGGAGTAGTTCTGAGGGGGGCTGCCTCATCCTTAAACAAGTACGGCAGGTGGAATCCCCAGCACGGTTTGGCACGCTATTGTTTGGGTATGAAGTCTGCCCGGAGGATGAGGCAACCGGGAAGAGGAGAAACAGGAGGCGCAGGCGTAAGGCCTCTGAAGGTGTGGAGGAACAACTGGTTTTTGCTCCTCTTCCCGGGGCCCCTCTGTCCCACTGTGTGGAACCCGCTATCCACCCCGGCTTGGGCCCTGTGGTGGGTCCGCAGCGACGGAGCGGGGAGAGAGATGACTGTTGTGACCTAACTGTCGCATCTGGTGACAGTTCAGACCAGGGCAGCGACATGGAGGTCAGTGCTGGTTGTGGTGTTGGTGGTGGTGTCCAAGCTCAGCCCTCGGTGGCAGGGGGGGCTGGCCTGGCACCAGGTAAAGTTGGTACAGCCAGGGCCGCACCTCCGGCAGCGAGTGCTGGGGCTTCTGGACCCCCACGCACAGATCCGTTAAGTCTGGATCGCTAGTGGGGGTCTAGAAGCCTAGGAAGGGCGAACAAAACATCAAGCAGCAGCTCAGGCGGTGCAAAGTGCTGGTCGCTCCCATGTCAGCGCCTGTGGTGAGAGCGGGGTCTCCGGCACGTCGACCCAAAAAGGGGTCTGTGCAGGGGGCTCCGCCTCCGCTGAGTGATGAGGGGGAGTGGCCGGCCTTGCCTGTCTCAAGTGGTGGGCATAGGGTGGCGGCGGTGGTACGTGAGGGGGGCGTGGCCTCCCCGAGTGTTGCCCAGCCTGCAAAGGCTGCGGCATGCGGGGGGGCGTGTCCTCCTCGGCCGTCATCCCACCCGCTGCGTCCGCGTCACCTGGGGGGTGTGGCCTTGCAAGGGGTCACTGCTCTGCCCGTGGTGGCCGTGACTGGCGGGGGGCGTGGCCTTGTCGGTCACGGCTCCGCCCTCTGTGCTCGCGTCGCCCGGGGGTGGCGTGGCCTCGCAAGGGGCCACGGCTCTGCCTGGGGTGACTGCGACTGGCGGGGGGGCATGGCCGCGGCGGGCCCGCTGCCCTCTGTCCCACCCACCCATCCAAGTAATGCTGTGCTGCCTGCCCCCAAAAGCTGGCGGGGAGTTGTCGGGGTCCCCGGCCCACCTACCTTCATCTGAGGGTGCAGGGACTCTGGCGCACCCTGGCAAGCCGGCGGCGGGGTTGAAGAAAAGTGCAGGTCAGGAAGCGGTGCAAGTGGCTGTCCCTGCCCAGAGCAAGGAAAACCAAGGAAAAGAAAAAAAATGGAGCAGAAACCAGGAGCTGCTGCTGCTCCAAGGCCCAGCCAGGGCAGTGTGCATGATGTCATCAGCACGGAGACATTTAAAGGGGCAGCGGCGCTCCTGGACAGGAGCTGGAGTAGCTCCCACCAAGAGAGCTCAGGGCCCCCAGCAGGCAAGAGAGGAACTGCACTGGTTCAGTAATTGTAAATAATGTAAAAAAATGTAAATAATGTTGCTATGAACACCAATTGTGCGAGTGAGAGTGAGTACGAAAGCGGAGTGGACATATTTGAGGAGATGTTTGCTGAAGTGAATGGTGATATGAGTGACATGGATGAGGGAGTGAGTGCGAGTGTGAATGTGGGTGAAAGTGCTGGAGTGAATGCTGGGGTGAATGCAAATAATAAAAGAGTGACTGGGAGGACAAATGAGGGTGCTGGCACAAGTGGTGGTAGTGGTGGGAGGGCTGGCCCGTCTGCCCCTCCGGCCACGAGACCCCAACGCAATTATGCGGGGGCCGCGGCTGGGGGTCGGGGCGGTTCCTGGGGGGGTCTCCTCGCCTCTGGGCTCCAGGGACGGCATTTTGCACCGCCGTTTCCTGGAGGCTCTCAAAAGGGGAGATAGATCAATAGTGGTAGAGGGGAGGACAGTGGACTTGTCTTTCTGGATAGAGAGACACGGCCTTGCTGCCTTCCAAAATCAAAGGGTGGGAAGGACTGTTTGGTCTCTCCCCACAGCCAGGCAGGGGCTGCCAAGAAGGAATGTGGTCCGTCTTAGGTAAGGAGGGAGTGAAGCTTGTCCACCAAGGAGCAAGGTGGTGGAGCTCCTCCTTAAGATGGGCTTCGGGGCGAATGACATCTTTGCCCTGATACATCCTTCAGCGTCCCGCTTCTTCGACGTCAACTTCGTGCGGCCAGAGGGGCTTGAGCTCTTCTGGTTGAATTGCGAGCTGGTGCGAGAAGAGCCCGGATGGCGAGACTTCGTGGCTCAAGCGGTGTCTCGCCAAAATTCCGTCCAGCGAGTGACCGTGGTTACATGTAACGAGTCACTCGCAGGAGTGGACATCATGACGTGGCTTTCCCAGTACAGGGAGGTCACCGAGGTCCCAAAAAAGAACAGGGACGAGTTCGGCATCTGGTCGGGGGGCTGGACCTTCATGGTCAAATTGAAGGTTTCCGGCAGCACGGTCACCCACATCCCTTCCTCGGCGTTCCTGGGAAGAGACAGGATCCTGGTCTTCTACCAGGGGCAACCGAAGGTCTGCCACAAGTGCGGCGACCCCACCCACTTCAGCGCCAACTGCAAGGTGCAGAAGTGTGGTGGGGTAGGTCACCTGGCCGCCTTGTGTAAGGATATTCGGTGCCACCTGTGTGGTGACCTAGGTCACCCTCTCAGCCGCTGCCCTTGCTCTTTCTCTAATGCCGCCGCAGGCCCGGTGGGGGGAGACCGTGGGAGGGCAACCCCCGGTGGCGCTTCTTCTGCTGTGGCAGGTGGTGGCGGAGGGGGAAGGGCTGAGGGGCCAGTGAGGAAGGGCAATGCTGCAAGGGGCCCCCGCGTACCAGCGGAGGCAGGAAAAGCCCCAGGGAGGTAAGGGACAGGTGGGGCCTCGGGCAACCGGGGTGATGCCTGCTCCTCCCTCCAGGCCCGTGGCCAAAGCCTCTGAGGCCCTGGGGGAGAATGCGGTGAGTGAGGAGATCAGGAGGATGGAGAGAGAGGAGAAAGCGGCTGACTCCGACGGTTTCTCTCGCTATGAAAGTGTCGATGAGGATGTCCAGGAGCAGCCCACAGCATCAGGTGGCAAAACCAGGCGTGCCAAGCGTAAAATGGGGGGGAAGAAGGCTGACAAGCCTTCAAAGTCTCCCCCGCCCCCGACCACCAGGGTGCACACGGAAGGGCACGCTGACCCCCCTCTGATCAAACTCTCCAACCGGTTCAGCGCCCTCGGAGGTTCAGATGATGAGCCGTAGGATGAGGGTGCTGGGCCGGGGGCAACACCGGAGGGACCTTCAGGGGATGGCGGAGTCCGTCCCTCAGGGGGCACTGTTCCTCCTGAGGGGGGGACAGACCTGGAACCCGGGGGCGAGGACACCGGGGAAGGGTGGGATGGACAGTCGGGAGCTTCCCTGAAAAGGTGGAGGAGATAGCGGGGCAGGGAAGAAACTGGCCATCCAACTCGATCACCCATGATGGCTGAACTCGCCCCGTTGACGCTGGCGTCCATTAATGTCGCCAGCATTAAGTCAGATGCGGCTCGCTTCTCGGCCTTTGATTTTTTCTCCCGGATTGAGGCAGAAATTTTATTCTTGCAAGAGACCAGACTAACAGACATGGGGGCCATCTATAAAGCACGGAGGGAGTGGAGGTGCGGGCCCTCATACTGGTCTCTTGCGGCCGAGCCGTATAGCGGGATGGCAGTCCTTTTTAAGACTGCAGCTGTTGAATGCCGACGGGTTACTGAGTTGGAAATGGGGAGGTGCCTGATCCTAGATGTCTCCATGAGGGGACAAGAGCTCCGGCTCATTAACATCTACGGCCCGCAGTCCAAGTGGGACCGCAAATGTCTCTTCCTGAGGATCAAGCCCTTTCTTTTTACGAGCCGGCAGGTGGTCTTCGGTGGGGACTTCAACACCATTACGAGGTCCCGTGACCGGGGGGGTCCCGGAGATCGCCTGGCTTATGATAGAGTCGCGTTGACTAGCATAGCCAGTGAAGCTCGCCTGGTGGATGTCCACATCCGGCACACCCCAGGTCACGGGGGTTTCACCTACCATAGGGGTAGCAGTAGGTCTAGAATAGACAGGTTTTTTTGAAGGAGGACGCCATCTTTTCTGCTGTGTCCGCCGTTGAGGTGGAGTTCTCCAATCATTGTCTAATTTTCTTTTCTCTGAATGTTGCAGAGACTCCTCGGATGGGAAGAGGGCAGTGGAAGCTCAATTCGTCCCTGCTGGAAGAAGCGGAGGTGAGACAATCCTTCGAGGATTTTCTTCAGAGCCAGGTACCGCTGTTGGATCTCTGTAGTAGTAAGTCAGAGTGGTGGGAGATCTTCAAAAAGCGGGTGGCGGGGTTCTTCCGTCAGCTCTCGAACCTCAGAAGTCTGAACAGGCACCGCTTGTATCAGACTCTGGGGAGGAAACTCGAGCAGCTTGTTTCGACTGGAGGTGACCGTGAGGAAATCTCCAGAGTGAAATCTTTACTCAAGAGGTGTCAGTATGATAGGCACACATCTTTGGTTTTTGAGAGGGACTTCAGGAAGTACCGCTCGCCCGACCCTTCCAGAAACTGTAAGATGTCAGTGAATTGTAAGATGGTAACAGGACTGATCGACAGTATGGGGTCCCTGAACAGATCTAAATCAGGGATCCTGGATGTGGTCAGATCCTTCTACTCACACCTCTTGGAAAAGAAGGATCTGGATGGGGACAGGATGTTGACTTTCCTGGCTGAAGCCGTCCCTGAGCCAGGGGGTGACCCCTCTCTTGGTGTTTTGGCAGAAGAAATCAGGGAAGAGGAAGTGAGACTGGCCATTGATGGGCTCCAGCCCAAGAAATCGCCAAGTCCGGATGGCTTAACATCCGAGTTCTATAAGACTTTTAGGGACTCCTTGGTCCCCCTCTTGACAGGGATATTTAATGAGTGTCTCTCCTCGGGCACTCTTCCCGACTCAATGAGGAAGTCAGCCCTCATTATTCTGTCAAAGGGTAAGGATCCGTCCCGTATCGAGAATTGGCGTCCCATAGCGCTTCTCGATACGGACCGGAAGGTTCTGGCCAAGGTGCTGTTTAATCGGCTGGTGAAGTTTGCACCCCAGCTCCTTTCAGGGGCCCAGCATTGCTCTGTTCCAGGCCGGAGTACTTTTAGTGCTGTGCTTGGTGTCCGAGAGGCAGTGGAGCAGGGTAGGGCAGGTCACTGGAAGGGGTACTAGCTGTCATTAGATCAAGTGAATGCCTTTGACCGGGTCAACCACGAGTACCTCTGGTCCATCCGTCCTTTTGAGCGCACTTTTTCTTATGGCAGCATACAACTGACAGCGCATGTTTTCCTGCACATGACGATCCTCACAGCTCCACATGTCTGAAGAAGGTCCATTATAGAGACCGAAACGTTATTGAATGTACATCATGTGGATTATTAAGCTGTGAAAAATAAAAGGGACTTCTTTTTGCATTTGGGAGTGCCGGATTTTTTTCTTATATATTATTTTGAGGTATGTTCTGCCTGGGAGGTTTGTAAAATGGTTAGAGATCTTGTACCAAGGGGCTGAGACTTTACCGCTGGTGAACGGTTGGTCACGTCGCCCTTTTGATGTGGGTTCTGGGGTCCGTCAGGGCTGTCCGCTGAGCCCGCTTTTATACGTGTTCGCGATCGATCCCTTCCTAAGGAGGGTAGATCGTGGACCGTTGGCGGGAGTCGGGATGGTCCAGGTGGGCTCTGGGTCCTCTTTGAGGGTGGTGGCGTACGCCGATGATGTTTCCCTTTTCGTGTCCTCGAGAGGGGAGGCGGATTGGGTCATGTCGGAGGTGGTGCTCTACTCGAAGGCATCCGGGTCCATGATCAACCGGGATAAGTGTGAAAGTCTCTGGCTGGGAGGGGGAGATCCCAGGTATGATCTCCCGGACACCCTTCCAGGGCCCCAGGCCACCGCCAAAATTCTAGGCATCGAATTTGGCCCCGGGGATTACCTCCATCAAAATTGGGAGGGCAGACTTAAGATCGCCGCCCAAAAGGTGGACCAATGGAAGGGTTGGTCTTTAACCCTGAGGGAAAGGGTTGCCCTGGCTAAAGGCTTTCTGCTATCTTTATTAATATACCTGGGCAGTGTGTGCATCTTGCCGGAACCTCTCTGGTCACGGGTCTATAGCCTGTTCTTCCAATTGCTATGGGGGAATAGGCTTAACCTAATCAAGAGGGAGGTTACATACCGTATGAGGAGACTAGGTGGGTTGGGTATGGTCAACCCGGTGGTGTTTCTAGTAAACACCTTTCTTAAGACTAACATCTCCAACCTCTGGCTAGAGAGGGCTCCTCCGTGGGTAGTCTCCTGCAAGGGTTGGCTTTGGCCTTTCTTCCAGGAATGGGAGACAGGAGGACAGGTGAAGGACCTACGCACACCTCATGGGCATCTCCCGGCTTACGCTACCCCGGTTCTGAAGGTAATCCGCCGGTGGGGTCTGGGAATGTGGGAAATCAGGACCATGTCGAGGCAATGCCTTGACAGGAGGGTCCTGTTGACCCATTTCCAGAAGCCCCTGACCCTTAAGGATTACCCAGGCCGGGATCTGGAGGTCGGGCTGGGGCATTTAAATTCTAAGCGGATCCCCATGAAGTTTTGGGAGTTGACCTGGCGTTGCTTCCATGGGAGGCTGTATGTAAAGGATAACCTGAAGTGCAGGAAATCCGATGATCGGGGTTGTCCCCGTGAGGAGTGTGGCGACGTGCTGGAAAGCATGCAGCACTTCCTGCTTCAGTGTCCCTTTAATGCAGAGGTGTACAACAGGGTGGGTACTTCCATACGTTGGCCGCGGCTGGCGTCCCTCTCCTACGCTGAGTGGGCCTATGGAGCATTCAGATCCCTGGGTGGCCGGGACCCGTGCACTTTATTCCTAGTCAGTGTAGTGGTTAGGTTCTACACTTGGAATGCACGGTGCCTAGTTTCGACGTGGGAAAAAACCCTCCCAAGGGATGAGGTGGTAGGAAACATCTTGAGTGACCTGGTGAAGGTCCGTTCTTTGGAGTTCGAAAGGTTGGGTGTGAGGAAGGCCTCTTGGCTTTGGAGAGGCCTCTCCTTTTAAAAACGCACTCAAGGGAGAGCTAGCTCCGTGTGAATGAGGGTAGGGATAGCATAAGTTTCACTGGGTGTGCTAGGGACAGAAGTAGGGGCAGATAGGGACAGGGAGGGACAGGCACTGAGGGACAGATAGAGACTTAGTTATGTTAAGTTAGGTGGAGTAGGGACAGGAAGGGACAGATAGGGACAGTTTCTTTAGGGACAGAAGCAGAGACAGTCTTAGTTGTTGAGGGACAGGGTGAATGAGTTAGTGAGGGACGGCGCCTCGAGAACTCCTTTTCCTGGTGGTGGGCTAAAGCATGCCACTCTAGTCTTTTGTTTTGGAAACATAGAGCATTAATGGATATTGGGCTTGCAGGCACTGATCTTGTGTCTGTAAAGGAAAGTGTGTGGTGGCAAGCCAAAACAAATGTGGTAATAATGTTATGTGGTGTATATGTAGATACTATATATTGTATATTTGTATTATTTTTGTGTATTATGCATATGTACATACTTTCTTTTGTTTTAGTTAGGAGTGCATGGGAGGGTGTAGTGAGGTTGGGAGGGGGGTGAATGGGGGGTGAGAATGGGAAAAGAGGACCTTTATCCGAAGGGAAAGTGGATGGACAAATCGTGGAAAGGAAAAGAAGAATGGACCACGTGGTAAACAGCATAGGTTTTGGGTGGAGCCGGGTGAGGGTTTTCCTCTTGGAGCATAAACTGTTGTTGCCAAGAGATATATGTGATAGGCCATGAACATTGATGGACCTTGTGTGTTTCGTGTAATGGGCCATGGACTTTTGGACCTTGGGTGTGGTCGGGGGATGATAAATTAAAAAAAAAAAAAAAAAAAAAAAAAAATTCGTAGAGGGGTTAGGCTGGTGCTGGGGTTTTGCCAGTATAAGTGGCTATAGTTTTTTTTTAAGGCAGAAGGGCCGGAATATGTTTTTTTTCTTTGTTACTTGTATATAGGTATGGGTGCAAACTGCGAATGGAGTGTGAAAGGGTGTGCGTATGGGATGAATGTGTTATATCGGGGTTTCTTTATTCCAAGTTGTATAAGGGTGGAGGGATCCTGCTGGGGCCCTCTAGGCTGGAAAGCCTGGGGGATCAGGTTAAATTGCGAGGTTTGCACAAATATTTATGTCGGGAGCATTGTTTGTCTGCTATGTATTGTGTTTTGTATTATGTGGTCTGTTATGTATTGTGTTTTTGATACTTTTATAATAAAAAAGAGCTACAGGAGGTAACTCAGGATCAGTAATGTAATGTATGTACACAGTGACTGCACCAGCAGAATAGTGAGTGCAGCTCTGGAGAATAATACAGGATGTAACTCAGGATCAGTAATGTAATGTATGTACACAGTGACTGCACCAGCAGAATAGTGAGTGCAGCTCTGGGGTATAATACAGGATGTAACTCAGGATCAGTAATGTAATGTATGTACACAGTGACTGCACCAGCAGAATAGTGAGTGCAGCTCTGGGGTATAATACAGGATGTAACTCAGGATCAGTAATGTAATGTATGTACACAGTGACTGCACCAGCAGAATAGTGAGTGCAGCTCTGGGGTATAATATTGGATTTATCTTTCCTTTTGAGAAAAAAATGCCTAAAACATCACATTAAAAATATAGCAATAAAAAACAATAATCATAAAAAGATCCTTTATTATTGTTGTGCATGGTTAATGATGATGATTGCATGAATGTCTCGCTGGAGACCAATGTCAGATAATATGTGATATTCTATTATTAAGACAATCAGAAAGATCTGATCTAAAAGATAATCTGCATCAAGTGAATGAAATATTCTCTCCTTCAATTATCCAGGTCCCGTTGATTCCCAGCCGGCCAGTTGTCGCCTCCATTATTTTGGTGTAAGGACACTCTGGGGATCATAGACTGGAAGGAGAAGCTCATGGGGCTGATGAGGATGATACAGATAAAGCTCAGCAGCCACTTACTACTTCAGCAGCACATTAAGCACAGTCTCAGAGACAATTACAGCCCACAAGACGCTGTGTGAACAGCACCGACAATGATACAGCGCCGTCTACCGCTACACGGGCTTCTAAGAAAAGGACAGAGTCATATCATGAAATAAAGGTCGTCCTGAAAGAACCTGTCATCTGGAAACACAGTTTCACTGGGCGCATTGTGAAAGCATTTGTGGCTCCTTAAAGGAACTGTCCAGATTCCCTAGATTTCTACTATCCAGCAGAGGTCACGAAGTTTGTGTTTCTCGAACCCCTTCTTACACCTCAACTTATTCCATAGAGATGAGTAAATCAACTAGATGTGAATCAAACTGAAGACGAATTTCATCAAACCTCGCAGGTACCAGCAAGTTTGAACAATTCACGATACGATTGTCATTAATTGCCCAGAAAAATGCCCGCCAACCGAATACACATTATTCCATCAGTCATGGAAGACGGAAATGGCCTGAGGAGCGGCCACGTGGGCTTCACCATAATGCCTTACAGATATTAGATCATATAGTGTAGCGTAGCCAATCAGGAGGGACTATCGTAGTCAATATAAAAGCTGAGGCAGGGAATTGTTCATGAATTTGCTTAGTGAGAGGTCATCACAGGTCACAGCTCAACCACAGAGACACTAAGAGAAAGCCAGAAAACATTGGATAAATCCTACAGAGAGCGATTTATTGGACAACTGCAGGAGTGAAAAGAGCAGCCATACTCACCAATACCGGGTCACAATACACTGCAGGATGGTAAAAGGTGGAGGCAGCGCAGGTGTATGTACTGATGAACGACCATAATTAATTCACACTCCTATCATCTGCTCACACTCCCATCATCCATGGGTGTGGGCCTCCCTCATGTTTGGATGCCAAGAAGATCAATAATCATGGTCATGAATAGAGTTGAGCGACTTTTGGTTTTTTAGGGTCGCGTTTCGTTTCGTGAAACCCGACTTTTCCAAAAGTCGGGTCGAGCAAGATCGTCCGATTATAGGGAAAAGTCGGGGTCGTCCCGAAACACGAAACCCAATGTAAGTCAATGGGGAATAAAAGTCGGCAGTGAGAGGAGGACAGGAAACACCTACAGTGCCCATTTGAATGCCAAAAGCATCAATTCTTCTTACTTAAGCTTGTCAACCTTAATTAACTTCATAATATAAGTTACGCACTGAAAAATGGGGGTTATTTGGCTACAGACTGTGGGGGGGGAGGGCTGGCTCCAGGTTTTCATGTGCCCTGGGCGAAAGAGCGCCCCTTTAACACATACCACAACTCATCATGCTCCGATACGGCAGAGAAATAGCGGTATAGTACAATGAAAAATACTTCACTTTTTACATCTCATGACGAGGCCCATCTATTTCTCCATACAGAATCATTGGTCCCATATAATGTTTGAAACAGTATATAATGAGCTCCACATAATGCTACAGTATATGTTGGTCCCCATGGATGAAGCTCCACTATCTTATGGGCCCAAATAATGCTCCAAACATAATGGGCCCCATTTCTAATGCTCTAGTGTATAATGGGCCCTGTAAATGCTGCTCCAGTGTCTGATGTCCACCTTTGGAATGTTCCAGTGTATGGTGGGCCCCATCTATCATTCTCAGACGGTGTTAGGCCCAGTATGGATTGCACGTGATTGCACAAAGGTTAGAAAGGGTACCATATCCCCGGATAACATGTATGGATAGCGTACACATTCAAAATATATGTCTCAGGAGGCAGGCTCAGACGGTGTCAGGCACAGTATGGATTTGACGGCCCAGATTACACAGCGGAGGAGCAGGGAGAGGTAAAGATTGCAAATGCTGGGGCCCTGCCCAAGCAAGGGGGGCCCACTCGTGGGCGTCGGTACTGGCACTGGGCCCCTCATAGTACAGCGGTGTGTCTGACGGCGGGTGTGCACCACCACCCTCAGAGACACTTGATTGCACTATGAGGGACCCTCTTGGGTGCCCGCGCCCAAGAGTCGGCCTACCCACCTGTCCAGGGCAACGGCACTGGCACGGTGTCGTGCGCTAGGTGGTGACCCCGGCCATGGGGGGGGAGGCAGCACAGTTAGGGAGTTTTAGAAAGTGGCATATGTTGATGTTGGACATTCAGCTGATGCAAAAGGCGAAATAGGTGAAGTCCCAGGAAGAGGTGGACCAAAGCAAGCCATTTTTCTGTCACCCTATGTGTCATCAGGGGAAGGTGGGACAAAATCCTTGGAAACCCATGCGTGGTTCATTTTAATGAAGGTTAGATCATCCACATTTTGGGTTGACAGACGGGTCCTTTTTTCTGTCAGGATTGATCCAGCTGCACTGAAGACTCTTTCCGATAGCACACTTGCAGCTGGGCAAGCGAGCTCCTGTAAGGCATATTGGGCCAATTCAGGCCAGGTGTCCAGTTTAGCGGCCCAATAGTCAAAGGGGAATGACCTGTGTGGAAGAACATTGATATGGGAGGAAAAGTAGTTTGTAACCATAGTTGACAACTGCTGTCTCCTGTCACTTTCCATCGATGCAGTATTACCAGTTGTGTGAGCGGTATTTGAAAAATCAGTCCACAACATTGTCATGAAACCCCTGTCTCCAACGCCACTTCTGCTGTGTGCACCACGAACACCTCTGCCAAGCTGCCCCCGGCCCGTACGGCTCGTGTGAGAACCATCACCGCTGCTGTGTGCTGGGAATGCCTCAAGCAACCGATTTACCAGAGTTGCTTGTTTATTAGCCAATATTAGGTCAAGGTTCTCCTGTGGCATGATGTTTTGTAATTTGCCTTTATAGCGTGGATCCAGGATGCTGGCCAACCAGTAGTCGTCATCGTTCATCATTTTGGCAATGCGGGGGTCCCTTTTTAGGATCCGCAAGGCATAATCTGACATGTGGGCCAATGTTCCCGGTGTCAATGATGCACTGCGAGTGCTGGTTGGAGGAGCACTTTCTGGCAAATCCACATCCCTCCAGTCACGCACAAACCCTGTACCAGACCTTGCCACGCCAACATTTTCACTTGCCCCACGAGATGCATCCTCCTCCCCTAAGTAATCATCCCCATCATCATCCTCCTCCTCCTCTTCTTCCTCCACCTCATCCAGGAGAGGTCCCTGAGCAGACAATGGCTGAATGTCATCAAGGATTCCCTCCTCCTCTTCCTCCTCATCAACATTGGCTGCAGACGCCTGCTCCTTAAGGTGCATCAAAATTTGCATGAGCAGACGCATAAGTGGGATGCTCATGCTTAGGATGGCGTCGTCTGCGCTTACCAGCCGTGTGCATTCCTCAAAACACTGAAGGACTTTACAGAGGTCTTTCAGCGTCGACCACTGCACACCTGTCAACTCCATGTCTGCTCTCAAAGTGCCTGGCCGTGTATCCTCCCACAAATGCATTATGGCCTGCCTCTGCTCGCACAGCCGCTCCACCATGTGCAGGGTGGAGTTCCACCTTGTTGCAATGTCGATAATGAGGCGGTGGTTGGGAAGGTGGAGCAATCGCTGCAGCTTCTGCATACGAACGGAGTGTACAGGCGACCGGCGGATGTGCGCGCACAGTCTTCGACCCTTCTGGAGCAGGGCTGTTAACTCCGGATAATTTTTGAGGAAGCACTGCACCACCAGGTTCAAGGTGTGAGCCAAGCAAGGTATGTGGCTGAGTTTTGAAAGGGCTATGGCTGCCACAAAATTACGGCCGTTATCACTAACTACCTTGCCTGCCTCAAGATGTACACTGCCCAGCCATGACTCAGTTTGTCGCTTCAAGTACTCGGCCAGCACCTCGGCGGTGTGTCTGTCGCCCAAACACATCATCTGAAACACAGCCTGCTGACGCTTTCCACTAGCTGCTCGATAGGGGGACACATCGTGTGCAACAGTGGCAGCTGCAGATGGAGTGCTCGTACGACTGCGCTCTGTGGACGAGCTTTCGCTTCTGGAGGAGGAGGAGGAGGAGGAGGGTCGAACGCCTACAGCCAACTGTTTCCTATACCGTGGGCTAGGCAGCACTGTCCCACCACCGCTGTCCCCTGTGGACCCTGCATCCACCACATTAACCCAGTGCGCAGTGATGGACACGTAACGGCCCTGGCCATGCCGACTGGACCATGCATCAGTTGTGAGGTGCACCTTTCCGCTCACTGACTGCTTGAGTGCATGGACAATGCGGTCTTTCACATGATGGTGGAGGGCTGGGATGGCTTTGCGAGAGAAGAAGTGGCGACTGGGTAGGTCATAGCGTGGTACTGCATAGGCCATGAGTTCGCGGAAAGCTGTGCTTTCCACAAACCGAAAGGGCATCATCTCAAACGAGATTAGTTTGGCAATGTGGGCGTTCAAACCCAGTGTACGCGGATGAGAGACTGAATACTTTCTTGACCTACTCATAGTGTCTGGGAGGGTGAGCTGGACTTGAGAGCTGCATATGGTGGAAGTAGCGGTGGACAGGGCGGACTGAGAGAGGGTTGATGATGGTGATGGAGTTGGTGTTCTTTCTGATGGCCTAGAATCAGTCTTTCGTTGATATAACAGTGGGATTCCCTGACTGCTGTGGCCTTGCAACGACACCTCAACATTTGCTGCTGTGCTAACCGGTGGGCTTACAGTGGGGGAAACAATGTAGCGTTGCTGACTACCTTCGTTGTGATCAGTTGCACATGTGGCACTTGAGGTTTGGTGTTGTGTCCACGCTTGCAAGTGCATGCTGGTTAAATGTCTAAGCATGCAACTGGTATTCAAATTTTTCAGATTTTTCCCTCGGCTAAAGGTCTTTGCGCACTTCTTACAGATAACCTTGGCCTGATCATGAGGATTTTGTTCAAAAAAGTGCCACACTGCACTCTTCCTACTTTGGCAGAGATTTTGCGGCCTAGCATGCTGTGATCTTTTGACCCTCTGGACAAGCTGTCCAGCAACTCTTTTGATGTTTGGAACCTGTCTTTGGAGTGCTCCGGGCCTGCCAGATAACAGCTGTTGCGATGTCGATGTCTGCTGTGGATGCTCCTCATCTGAGCTATTGGAAGCAGCACCCTCTTCCCCCAATGGATGCCAATCTGGGTCAACAACTGGGTCATCCATCACCTCCTCTTCTATGTCATGTGCACCTTCCTCTGTGTCACCGTGTATGGTGGTATAGTGTGCGGGAAGGGGCACCTGAGTCTCATCAGGGTCAGAATCTGGCTCTGTACACTGCGAGGACAATGTAGTGCTCTGAGTGAATGTACCAGTAGAATCATCCATCAGCGGCTGTGCATCAGTGCACTCCATGTCAGATTCATCTTGGCCTGGGTAATTCACCATTTCACTTGATAATCCAGGCATGGTATGTGAAAACAGCTCCATGGAGTAATCAGTAGTATGGCCTGCGTCATCCTTCAATCTTGGTTGGGGTGAAGGACACAAGGAAAGGTGTGGTTCATGAACATGAGCCTCCAATGACGACTCAGTGCTTTTACTTTTTACAACTGAAGAAGAGGAGGCGATAGAGCTGGAGGCTGAGTCAGCAATGTAAGACAAAACTTTTTCCTGATGCTCTGCCTTTGAAAGCGGTTTGCCAACTCCTAGAAAACTAAGCGTTCGAGGCCTTATGTAGCCAGACGATGACGCAGGCTCAACACCTCCTGCATTCGGTCCTATTTTGCTCTTGCCACTACCATCAGATCCACCACCAACACCATCATTACCAGCTGCCAACCCCCGCCCAATTCCACGGCCTCTTCCACCAGCCTTCCTCATTTTTGGTAGAAATGTAGACAAAATCCAACAAACTATATAGTAATGTAAAACAAGGTACAAGGTGTCTATAGGACAGGGGAGATTTTGAATTTCTGCAGACACTTGTGGACAGTTTTGGATTGTGTGAGGCCCACTGATATCTGAGCGCTATGTGACAGGCTCGATGGCACAGCTGTGACAAAAGTGATGAGAGGATAAGGGAGATTTTGAATTTCTGCAGACACTTGTGGACAGTTTTGGATTGTGTGAGGCCCACTGATATCTGAGCGCTATGTGACAGGCTCGATGGCACAGCTGTGACAAAAGTGACGAGAGGATAAGGGAGATTTGAATTTCTGCAGACACTTGTGGACAGTTTTGGATTGTGTGAGGCCCACTGATATCTGAGCGCTATATGACAGGCTCGATGGCACAGCTGTGTCAAAAGTGACGAGAGGATAAGGGAGATTTTGAATTTCTGCAGACACTTGTGGACAGTTTTGGATTGTGTGAGGCCCACTGATATCTGAGCGCTATGTCACAGGCTCGATGGCACAGCTGTGACAAAAGTGACGAGAGGATAAGGGAGATTTTGAATTTCTGCAGACACTTGTGGATAGTTTTGGATTGGGTGAGGCCCACTGATATCTGAGCGCTATGTGACAGGCTCGATGGCACAGCTGTGACAAAAGTGACGAGAGGATAAGGGAGATTTTGAATTTCTGCAGACACTTGTGGACAGTTTTGTATTGTGTGAGGCCCACTGATATCTGAGTGCTATGTCACAGGCTCGATGGCACAGCTGTGACAAAAGTGACGAGAGGATAAGGGAGATTTTGAATTTCTGCAGACACTTGTGGACAGTTTTGGATTGTGTGAGGCCCACTGATATCTGAGCGCTATGTGACAGGCTCGATGGCACAGCTGTGACAAAAGTGACGAGAGGATAAGGGAGATTTTGAATTTCTGCAGACACTTGTGGATAGTTTTGGATTGGGTGAGGCCCACTGATATCTGAGCGCTATGTGACAGGCTCGATGGCACAGCTGTGACAAAAGTGACAAGAGGATAAGGGAGATTTTGAATTTCTGCAGACACTTGTGGACAGTTTTGTATTGTGTGAGGCCCACTGATATCTGAGTGCTATGTCACAGGCTCGATGGCACAGCTGTGACAAAAGTGACGAGAGGATAAGGGAGATTTTGAATTTCTGCAGACACTTGTGGACAGTTTTGGATTGTGTGAGGCCCACTGATATCTGAGCGCTATGTGACAGGCTCGATGGCACAGCTGTGACAAAAGTGACGAGAGGATAAGGGAGATTTTGAATTTCTGCAGACACTTGTGGACAGTTTTGGATTGTGTGAGGCCCACTGATATCTGAGCGCTATGTGACAGGCTCGATGGCACAGCTGTGACAAAAGTGACGAGAGGATAAGGGAGATTTTGAATTTCTGCAGACACTTGTGGACAGTTTTGGATTGTGTGAGGCCCACTGATATCTGAGCGCTATGTCACAGGCTCGATGGCACAGCTGTGACAAAAGTGACGAGAGGATAAGGGAGATTGGATTGCTTTTAAAAAAGCAGTTTGCGGAGCAGTGGGTAAACAGCAATGCCAGCCTGTCAGGAAGCCTTAAAAGGCAGCCCAACAACCAACACCACTGATACACCACAATATAGCCTCCCCTTGCACTGCACACACAGTGACTGGTGTGTTGTGCAGGCCAAATCGCTAGCAGCAGAAGCAGTTTTTTTGTCTTCTTCCCTGCCTAACTCTCTCCCTACAGAATCAGCAGCAACCTCTCCCTATACTGAGATCGGCAGAAGTAAGATGGAGGTCGGCGTGCACGCCCTTTTATACCCCCTGTGAAGCCCACCAAAGCAAGCCAATCACTTGCATGCCCTTCTGAAAGATGGTGGTGACCCCTGCCTATGTCATCACGTTGCCCACAGTGTCCGTGGATCCTGATTGGCTGAAAAAGAGCGCAAAACAAACTTTTGAAACGCGACTTTGGCGCGTAAGTCGCCGACCTCGTGGCCGACCTCATCCTAGGGTCGGGTTTCGTTTCATGAAACCCGACTTTGCCAAAAGTCGGCGACTTTTGAAATTTTTCGACCCGTTTCGCTCAACTCTAGTCATGAACGCAGCTGTCTTAGGCTGCGTTCACATATTGCGTTTTTTTCGCGTTTTCACGGCGGTTTTTAACACGCGTTTTTGCCGTGAAAACGCAAAAAAAAGCATCCCATGCATTCCTATGGGATTTAGCAATGCTGTGCTAATGCTGTGGATTTTTCTGCGGCGGAATCGCATCGCGGAAAAAAAGCAGCATGCTCATTAATTTTGCGGAATCGCTGGAATTCCGCACACATAGGAATGCAGTGCCAACCATGTGAAAAGTAAGCAGAATATTTGCGAATGGTACCCAGGGGGTGGAGGAGAGGAGACTGTCCTCCGGGCTGTGGGTACCATATCCCTGTAAAAAATAGAATAAAAAATAAAAATATTCACCTTCCGGCATCCCGCGCAGCCTTACCAATGCTCCCGCCAACTCCCGTTCCCAGCAAGGACCTGTGATGATGTAGCGGTCTCACGAGACTGCTACAGTACTGCGAGACCGCTACATAATCAAAGGTCTCGCAAGGCATTACTGGGAACGGAAGCATCGCGGAGGCCTGCGGGCGCTGTGCCGGACGTTGGAATGTGAATAGAACCCGATTTTTTAATTTTTTTTATTATTTTTAACATTAGATCTTTTTACTACTGATGCTGCATAGGCGGCCTCAATAGTAAAAAGTTGGTCACACTGTGTTTGACGAGTGTGACCAACCTGTCAATCAGTTCTCCAAGCGATGCTCCAGATCGCTTGGAAAACGCTAGCATTCTGCAAGCTAATTACGCTTGAAAATTGCTAGTTTTTCCGCGGGAATTTAAAAAGCGGTTTTCCCGCGGAATGGAATTCCGGAATTCCCGTGGTAACTTCCACGGGAATTCCGTAACGTGTGCACATAGCCTTACATCTTTCAGTGTGTTTAGAAATAGACGATCATCATCGACTTATATGGACATCATAGGTTTATGAAATTAAGCAGTGTCTAATTTAAAAAAAAATATATTTTTTTATTTTTCTTTTGCTGGTATTTTTAATTCATTATTTATTATAGCACATTTTCACTGTCACATCATCACAATGGAATTAATTTTTATTTTAATTCATTATTTATAATAGTCTGTTATTTGCATTATTGTATTTAATCTTGTCATGTATTCGTGATAGCACTGTGACACTTTAATTATCATCACAATGCAATTACCGTAATTTTTTAATTCATTATTCATAATAGTTCGTTGTTTATTGTAAAATTGTACTTAATCTAATTTATGATTGCACTTTGACACTTTAAATATTTATGAACACTTAGAGATACCAATTTGATATACATTACATTGTTGTTCAGGATTTGAATAGCCCTAGTGGAGCGAGCTGGTCAGGTCCATCAGCTGCCAGACTCTGATATCCCCGGCAATACAGAGTCAGCTGACACTCACGTGCCTGGTGCCATGGTTACCATGCCGGAGATGACCATTTCCGGGGTAGCGGTGGAATGAAGCGGCGCGCCGTATTACAGGGGCAAATTCAAAGAAGACACGTGATGTCATGTAGATCACTTTATTGGTAGGAGGATAGTTTAAAAGTCTGATCTCCCTCTTCCCCGACACGCGCCCCTGAAGAAGTGTGGACGAAACGCGCGTCGGGGTGGAGGGACACGGCACAGACCTCACACATGTAATTGTTAAGATGTTTGTTCTATTTCAATCATATATCGCCCCATATTGTGCACAATATTATTGCTCTTTCTTTGCATAGTAATGAATCAGCTATGGACTTGCCAGGCTCCATGTATACTTGTGATTTAGGTGCGCATTAATTTTTAATAGAGTAGTCTTCTTGGATTGTAATAGACTTGGTCTTATACATATATAGATTGAAATTTAGATAATTTCATTTATTGTGCTTTATTATTAGTGTGTTAAATGGGGTCTGTAGCCTTATATTGTGTCTCTCCCATCTGAGGTTACCGTTTTTGTGTTATTATTTTGCTATTTATTGTTTTTAAAATTGGATAATAAAATGACATTTTAAATATATTTTTTCTGAAGTTGTGCTTTTCTGTTCACCCCCTTATGGGTGTCAAGGTGTAACAGACGGGTTTATCATTATGTATGGCACATATAAAAAAAATTTCTTGGATCATGTATTGATTATAATTCTACTGCCAAGAGAGTCGGTTTTGGCTTCTGAAACAAAACGCAGTGAAAAAGCTGCGTGTGAACATTGCCTTAAGGAGAATTATGATCAGTCAATTAGTTCAGCCCTCCACAACAGCCCCAGTTTCTTATGTGGCCCCTTTGAAAAATTAATTGCCCACCCCTGCCGTAGAATATCAAACATTCCGGGAGACCTCCACGGATGACATTTTGCAGTAGTAACTAGACAGACCCTATAAATATTCAGGGCTACTTCATGCTATTTCAATGATTAAATGAAAATTAAAAATAATTCCGTCCAAACATTAGCGAAAGTAAAGAAAATATCACAGAGTTCACATACTTCTAGCACCACGGCATTTATCCCTTTTTCTTGAACATGATATTTCATTACTTTTTTCATCCTTTAAAATGCCAGAATTCCGTTTAATCCTCCGTTATTAATTTGCAGATCCTGGAAAGTGCTGACGACGTCACATTCCAGTCGTTCTCAATAAAGTTTTGCACAATATCTGAACCCAAGGACCATTACATCAATCCACGTTTATCTGCACATCAATCCCATCATCAAATATTCATGTGGCTTTCACAGCTTGTCCCGTCCCTCTGGATACATTCTGTATATTGAATCTAGGGGACGCTGAAGTTTGTGAAGCGGATATGCTAAAGGAGCAAGTAGAGCTTTATGGTCAAACACCGAGATCTTTTACGTTTTCCCACCATAAAAGGTTCGACAGAATGTAACTCATAGAAATGCATCTACCCATCCACGAGGCTTGGTACTAGGAAGGTAAATTCTAATTTATCAATCCTGGCATCTCACAGAGGTTGTATAAGGGGGTGAAGAGGAAGAAGAGTCAAAAGGGGGTTACCTCTCCTGCTCCGTATCCGGAACCACATAGCCGGGCAGCAGGGTTGCCGATGGGAAGACTTACTGACTTGGACCGACTGTATCATGTGACTGTATGGGGCAGTGGGGGAAGAGAAGGGGTGGTGGACCGGAAGTTGTGCATGCTGTGGACATGAAAGCAGAGCGTGCCAGGGGCAGAGCAGTGCGCGCCACGTAACAAGCAGGCTGCATCACCGTGCTCCAGGAGAGAGAGATGTTGTGAGTTAATTTTCCCCTTCACCACTCAGGCCCGATGAACTCCCTCTGCTGGTTAAGAAAGGTAGTGAGCCTGATTATCAAACATCTGAGACTAATGATGATGACTGGCTGAGTGGAGTTACTGACTGGATATAAGGCTGCCTACGCCCTTCTGCCCTGCGGGTGATTTCTCTGTGGATCCTTGGATACCAGTCTGAATTCCTGCTCTTCTAAAGCTAAGTTTTCTGCTCTGCCTTTTGCATTTGTGCTTTGACTTTGTTTTGCTGGATTTCTGCCATTCCCTTCTGGGGTGAACTGAATTCCTTTAGCTCTGTCTTCAGAAAATACCTGAGTGCTGATTTAGTTTTTGAAGCCTAGCTGCTACAGGGCCTTTTTCCATATCAGCCTGTTGGCTTATGTCTTTCATAGGGTTTTTGCAGATTGCAGACAGCAGCTGTCCTATCCTGTCCTATTTTTAGTTAGCTTGGGCCCCATCGTTTGCTCAGCCTATCTTTCTATCTGTGTGAGTGTTTTTTCATCTTGCTTCACCGTCATTATATGTTGGGGGCTGCCTTTTACTTTGGGGTCTGCTCTGGGGCAGTTTAGATTTCCTTTTCTGTCTTTAGGCTATTTAGTTCTCCGGCCGTGATCGAGGGGTCTAGGGCACCGTAGGAACCCCCCACGGCTACTGCTAGTTGTGTTGATAGGTTCAGGGGTCTGCAATCTGATAGTTGCCAACTTCTCCATTTTTCTGGACGCAGCTTCTATTTTTGTGTCTGCCTCCTACGGTGACTCGTTCATAACAGAATCACCCGCCATACCGCAGATCCTAGGGTACTCAATAGCAGGAAAGAATTGTAAAAAAAAAAAAAGGTGTGTATATTTTTTCCTCTATATCTCTGAGGCCATAGGGGGAATTTTTTTTTCTCTCAATGGAGATAAAGCAATTGTCTGATCGCGTGGAGCAGCTCGCTGCGGAAGTGCGGGGAATTTACGCCTACCTTGCTCATTCACATGCTGCTGAACCAAAGATTCCCACACCTGATGTATTTTTTGGGGATCGGTCTAAATTTTTGAATTTCAAAAATAATTGCAAATTATTTTTTGCCTTGAAGCCTAACTCGTCAGGGAGCTCCGCGCAGCAGGTTAAAATTGTCATCTCTTTGCTGCGTGGCGATCCCCAGGATTGGGCGTTTTCTCTGAAACCTGATGATCCTATTCTGACTAATGTGAACACATTTTTTCAAGCCTTGGGGTTGTTGTATGATGAACCTAATGCCATTGATCAGGCTGAAAAGACCCTGCTGGCATTGAACCAGGGTCAAGATTCTGCAGAATCGTACTGTCAAAAATTCCGAAAGTGGGCGGTACTTACTACCTGGAATGATAATGCCCTTGCTGCTCTCTTTCGGAAGGGTTTGTCAGAAGCCGTAAAAGATACTATGGTGGGATTTCCTGTTCCCTCTGGTCTTGACGATTCTATGTCATTAGCCATTCAGATTGATCGGCGTTTGCGCGAACGCAAAACTGCACTAGAAGTGTTGCCACTTGTTGAACAAATGTCTAAACCTATGCAATGTGATAGAGTTTTGTCCAGAGAGCAGCGTCAGGAGTTCAGAAGGCGTAATAAGTTGTGTTTTTTCTGTGGAGATGCCTCGCATATTTCTGTCTGTCCTAAACGAGAGAAACGCTTTGCACACACGTTTTCTGTTGGTGGTGTTCAACCTAAGTTTCTTCTGGCTATTACTCTGATCTGCTCCCTGTCCACATTTTCCGCCAAGGCTTTTGTGGATTCGGGAGCAGCTCTAAACCTAATGGACTTGGATTTTGCTAAACGTTGTGGATTTCCTATGACACCTCTGCGGACGCCTATCCCTTTGAGGGGGATTGATGCTACTCCTTTGGCAAAAAATAAACCTCAGTTTTGGACCCAGGTGGTAATGCGGGTCGCCCCAGACCATCAAGAAAATTGCAGATTTTTGGTGTTGCATAATCTGCATGATACCATTGTTCTGGGGTTTCCCTGGTTGCAAATTCATAATCCAGTTTTGGATTGGAAATCTGTGTCTGTGGTGAGTTGGGGTTATTGGTGTGCCTTTAGTGAGGCACCGGTGTTTTCCACCTCTCTATTTGGCGGACTTTTATGATGTATTTAGTGAGAATGAGTCTGCGTATCTGCCTCCTCATAGAAGTTATGACTGCAATTGAACTGAGCCCGGGGTGTAAATTCCCCAAGGGTCGGCTCTTCAATTTATCTGTACCCGAGCACGAGGCTATGCGATCCTATATTAAGGAGGCGTTGGAGAAGGGTCATATTAGACCATCCTCGTCACCCTTAGGTGCCGGGTTTTTTTTTTGTAGCCAAAAAGGATGGATCATTAAGACCTTGTATTGATTATCGTGCCCTCAACAAAATTACTGTTAAATATCAGTATCCGTTACCCCTGATTTCGGATCTATTCTCTAGAGTTAAAGGTGCTTGCTGGTTTACCAAGCTTGACCTCAGGGGGGCGTATAATCTTATTCGCATTAAGCATGGGGATGAATGGAAGACGGCATTTAATACTCCAGAGGGACATTTTGAGAACCTGGTGATGCCTTTTGGGCTCACTAATGCCCCTTCTGTCTTCCAGTGCTTCATGAACGATATTTTCCGAGATTTTGTCGATAAATTTTTGATTATCTATCTGGATGATATTTTGATCTTCTCCAAGGATTGGGATTCTCATGTGGAACATATTCGGACTGTGTTCCGGATCTTGAGGGAGAATTCCCTGTATGTCAAAGGATCTAAATGCCTTTTTGGAGTACAGAGGATTTCTTTTTTGGGATTTATTTTGTCTCCGTCAACTATTGAAATGGACCCGGCCAAGGTACAGGCCATTTACGATTGGGTTCAGCCCACTTCTTTGAAGGCCCTTCAGAAGTTTTTGGGTTTTGCTAATTTTTATCGGAAATTTATAGCAAAATTTTCTAGTATTGCCAAGCCATTGACTGATTTGACTAAGAAGGGTGCTGATGTGTTAAATTGGTCTCCAGAGACTGTTTCTTCCTTTCAGGAGCTGAAGCGAAGATTCACCTCCGCCCCGGTTTTGCGGCAACCTGATGTCTCGCTTCCGCTCCAGGTAGAGGTGGATGCTTCTGAGATTGGTGCAGGAGCTGTTTTGTCCCAAAAGGATCCTGTAACATCTAAAATGAATCCCTGTGCTTTCTTTTCCCGAAAGTTCTCTCCATCTGAACGTATCTATGATGTGGGGAATCGGGAACTGTTGGCCATGAAATGGGCATTTGAGGAGTGGAGACATTGGTTGGAGGGAGCTAAGCATCAAGTCGTGGTCCTCACTGACCACAAGAATTTGATTTACCTAGAGTCGGCTAAGCGCTTGAACCCTAGACAGGCTAGGTGGGCCTTGTTTTTTACACGTTTTGATTTTGTGGTTTCTTTTCTTCCTGGAACTAAGAATGTCAAGGCAGACGCCCTCTCTAGGAGCTTCTTTGCTGATTCTCCTGTGGTGACCAAGCCTGCTACCATCTTAGGCGAAGGGGTAGTTCTTTCTGCCATCTCGCCCGATTTGAGACGTGCTCTGGAGGAGTTCCAGGAGGACAAACCTGAGAGTTGTCCCAGTGGAAAGTTGTATGTTTCTGACCAGTGGAAGAAGAGAGTGATGTCTGAAGTTCATTGCTCTGCTTTGGCTGGTCATCCAGGTATTTTTGGTACTAGTGATCTGGTGAGTCAGTCTTTTTGGTGGCCCTCCTTGTCTCGTGATGTCAGGAATTTTGTGCAGTCCTGTGGGACTTGCTCCCGGTCTAAATCGTGTTCTCGCTCTAGTGGGTTGTTGATGCCTTTGCCTGTCCCCAAGAGGCCATGGACCCATATTTCAATGGATTTTATCTCTGATATGCCTGTCTCTCAAAGGATGACTGTTATTTGGGTGATTTGTGATAGATTCTCTAAGATGGTCCATCTTGTACCACTCCCTAAGTTGCCATCTTCCTCTGAGTTGATGCCATTGTTTTTGCAACAGGTGGTTCACTTGCACGGGATTCCTGAGAACATTGTATCTGACAGAGGAGTTCAGTTTGTGTCTAGATTTTGGAGAACTTTCTGTTCCAAGCTGGGAATTCAGTTGTCCTTCTCCTCTGCTTTTCACCCTCAGACCAATGGGCAGACAGAGAGAACAAACCAGACCTTGGAGTCATATTTGAGATGTTTTATTTCCGCTGATCAGGATGATTGGGTTTCATTTTTGCCCTTCGCCGAATTTGCTTTAAATAATAGAGCTAGTTCTGCCACTTTGATGTCACCTTTTTTTTGTAACTTTGGGTTTCATCCTCGATTTTCTTCAGGGCAGGTGGAGCCCTCTGCCTGCCCAGGTGTTGACACTGTGGTGGAGAGAATGCACCAGATCTGGGACCAAGTGGTGGATAAGTTATCTCTCTCCCAGGAAAAGGCCCAGCGGTTTTCCAACCGACATAGGACCATTGGTCCCCAGTTTAAGGTTGGTGATATGGTGTGGTTATCGTCAAAAAATATTGCTATGAAGGTGGCTTCTCCTAAGTTTAAGCCTAGATTTATTGGACCTTACAAGATTTTGGAGATTATTAATCCGGTCTCTTTTTGTTTGGCTCTTTCTGTCACATTTAAAATCCATAATGTGTTCCATAAGTCCTTGTTGAAGAGGTTTGTTGAACCAGTTGTTCCTGGGGTGGCACCTCCTAACCCTGTATTGGTGGAAGGTAACATGGAATATGAGGTAGAGAAAATACTGGATTCCCGTCTGGCTAGACGGAGACTCCAGTATTTGGTTAAGTGGAAGGGTTATGGTCAGGAGGATAATTCCTGGGTCTCTGCCTCTGATATTCATGCCAAAAGATTGGTGCGTGCCTTTCATCGGGCTCACCCTGATCGCCCTGGTGGCTTGGTTGAGGGTTCGGTGACCCCTCCTCAAGGGGAGGTACTGTTGTGAGTTAATTTTCCCCTTCACCACTCAGGCCCGATGAACTCCCTCTGCTGGTTAAGAAAGGTAGTGAGCCTGATTATCAAACATCTGAGACTAATGATGATGACTGGCTGAGTGGAGTTACTGACTGGATATAAGGCTGCCTACGCCCTTCTGCCCTGCGGGTGATTTCTCTGTGGATCCTTGGATACCAGTCTGAATTCCTGCTCTTCTAAAGCTAAGTTTTCTGCTCTGCCTTTTGCATTTGTGCTTTGACTTTGTTTTGCTGGATTTCTGCCATTCCCTTCTGGGGTGAGCTATATTCCTTTAGCTCTGTCTTCAGAAAATACCTGAGTGCTGATTTAGTTTTTGAAGCCTAGCTGCTTCAGGGCCTTTTTTCATATCAGCCTGTTGGCTTATGTCTTTCATAGGGTTTTTGCAGATTGCAGACAGTAGCCTTCCTATCCTGTCCTATTTTTAGTTAGCTTGGGCCCCATCGTTTGCTCAGCCTATCTTTCTATCTGTGTGAGTGTTTTTTCATCTTGCTTCACCGTCATTATATGTTGGGGGCTGCCTTTTACTTTGGGGTCTGCTCTGGGGCAGTTTAGATTTCCTTTTCTGTCTTTAGGCTATTTAGTTCTCCGGCCGAGATCGAGGGGTCTAGGGCACCGTAGGAACCCCCCACGGCTACTGCTAGTTGTGTTGATAGGTTCAGGGGTCTGCAATCTGATAGTTGCCAACTTCTCCGGTTTTCTGGACGTAGCTTCTATTTTTGTGTCTGCCTCCTACGGTGACTCGTTCATAACAGAGAGAACTTCCCGCCAGAGTACTGTGGTTGAAGGACGAGATATAGAAAGCGCTGTCTGTGAGTACGTGGACTCAATAGCCCCTGTGACCAGAGGAGACTTTCCCCCTGACAGTGCAGAGACATGGACCCGTGCGCATGGCCCCGGTGCCCGCAGTGACAGGCCAGAGCCCCTGAGTGTGGCAGAGAGACTTTTCAGTGTGTGCAGCATCGTTCCTGCGGAGAGGCTGTTAGCTTTACAGACAGAGACTTAGAGCAAAGGACACTCAGGTCCACAGCGTCCCCCTGCTTTCTGCTTTAACCCCAGAGTTCCCTGTATCCAAGAGAGGATAGACTTCAGAAACTTCAAGTGCCGCTGTTGATGGTGCCAACGTTGGAGAAAAGGACCCTTCAATCAAGACTTCACTGGACTGATAAGTTACAAGAATTCCCGTTAACCATTTCTACTCTGCTTAACTGTTTCATAGTTTTACTTAGCCTTTTATGTACCATGTTACCGTTTACCCTATCACTTTTAACCCCCACTGCTTCTCCCTGCGTGGAGAGTCTATCCCCTGTAAATAAACCTTTTAACTCTAGGTCTGTCTCTGATCCGTGGTGACATCATCAGTACCTGCACATTATTACAGATGCATGTCTACTAGTCTACAAATCTATAAGATTACAGCACCATGTTTCCTGGACCATCCTCCATACTCATCATTCTTCTCATGCTCTTGTCAATCGGTTTGGTTACCTTTCAATTACCCTGCTCCTTCTTCTACGATGTGAAGCAAACTGGTGAAGTCATTGAGGATTATGGTTGGGACAGATCTGACGTTTTATTAAATTCCTTATGGACTGTTTTAGATAGAATTTAGATAGACTGAAGAAAAAAAAAGAAAAGGAATGGAAGGAGGTAACCAAAAGGTATAGAGATCCTTCTTCAGCCAAGTGTTTCTGCCAAAATAGTTTTGGAAAGTGAAAATATTGAGCATGGCAAAACGATCCTAACATGATGAAAATATTTGAGTAATGATTTTATTTGCTCAACCCCAATGAACCAAAATGAACCCTCAATGTACCATCGATGCTGAGATACCTGATAGAGGTGACCACCCTAAGGTAAAGTAAAAAGGAAAAATTCAAAAAAGATACAGAATGAGAAAAAAAACTGGTCATGTAGAAGTGCTATGACCGGTCTGGAAAGAGAAAGGACAACTTCCAATACACAGCATGGTTACTTGTAGTAAAGAAAAAAAATTCTCTACAATATAATCATAAGTATAATGCCATTTTTTATTTTACCGGAAAACAATAAAGGGGTCATAGGGACAACCATTGTATTAAAAAATTGTCAAAACAGCACACAAAAGCAAAAAAAAGGGATATTCAATTTACCAAACCTCTTCCACTTTTTATGACAGGTCCGGTGTCCTAACAGGTCTGTTCTTCTTGGTCCATCTTGACGCATCTGTTCCTGTTCTGACATGACACTGGTTCCCACAGATCAGTACTTCCTGGTCCCTCACGTAGAAGAGATGACCACTCAGCCAGTCCCACTCATTGGTGACCCAACTCAGCCAGTGATAGTTTGAGCTGTCACTTTCTGCATGTCAAGAAGAACCAGGAAGATAACACCAATGGGAACCCATGATGTATCAGGACAGGATTGGAAATGTGACGAGGAACCATGGGGTATTGGTATAAGAGGGGTAGAGAATCAGTGAGTATCACTTTCTAATCCATTCTAACTAGTGATGAGCGAACATGTTGGCATAAGGCATTATCCATACATGCTCAGGTGCTAACCAAGTGTCTTCGGCATGCTCGAATACTATGTTTGAGCTCCCGCGGTAGCATGTCTGACAGCTTTTGGACAGCTGAACCTAGACCTGTCTTCTGCCTTCAACACCGTGGACCATTCCCTCCTGCTACAGATGCTCTCATCTCTTGGCATCACAGACTTGGCCCTATCCTGGATCTCATCATACCTAACAGACCGAACTTTTAGTGTCTCCCTCTCACACACCACCTCCTTACCTCGCCCCCTGTGTTGGTGTTCCTCAAGGCTCAGTCCTAGGACCCCTACTCTTCTCCATCTACACCTTTGGCCTGGGACAGCTCATAGAATCCCACGGTTTGCAGTATCACCTCTACGCCAAAGACACGCAGATCTATCTATCTGGACCCAACCTCGCCTCCTTACTGACTGAAATCCCACAATGTCTGTCTGCTATTTCAGCCTTCTTTTCTGCTCGCTTTCTCAAACTGAACATGGACAAAATAGAATTCATCATCTTTCCCCCATCTCACTCTACCCCTCCACCAGACCTATCCATCAATGTCAATGGCTGCTCGCTTTCCCCAGTCCCGCACGCTCGGTGCCTTGGGGTGATCCTCGACTCTCCCCCTCTTTCAAACCACATATCCAAACCCTTGCCTCCTCCTGCCGCCTCAAACTCAAAATTATTTCCCAGATCCGCGCATTCCTCAACCATGAGGCCACAAAAAGACTAGTGCATGCCCTTATCTCCTGCCTCGACTACTGCAACCTCCTACTCACTGGCTTCCCCTCCAGCACTCTGGCACCACTCCAGTCCATCCTACACTCTGCTGCCCAACTAATCCGCCTGTCTCCCCGCTATTCCCCAGCCTCCCCCCTATGCCAGGCCCTTCACTGATTTCCTATTGCCCAGAGGCTCCAGTTCAAAACCCTAACCATGACCTACAAAGCCATCCACAACCTGTCTCCTCCATACATCTGTGACATGGTCTCCCGGTACCTACCCGCACGCAACCTTCGAACCTCTCAAGATCTCCTTCTCTACTCGCCCCCTGGTCTCTTCTTCCCACAACCGCATACAAGATTTCTCCCGTGCTTCCCCCATACTCTGGAACTCTCTTCCGCAACACATCAGACTCTCACCATCAACAGAAACCTTCAAGAAGAACCTGAAGACCCACCTGTTCCGACAAGCCAACAGCCTGCAATGATTCTCTGTCTACTGAACCACCGCACAACCCGCTCTACCCCCTCCTACTGTATCCTCACCCATCCCTGTAGTCTGAGCCCTCGGGGGCAGGGTCCTCTCTCCTTCTGTACTTGTGTGTCCCTTGTCTTACACATGTTTATTTGTTTATTGTGCTTGTCTATATTTCCACTTTTCACATGTAAAGCGCCATGGAATAAATGGTGCTATATAAATGTATAATAATAATAACAATAATAATACAGGGAATACCTGTTAATTAGGCAATCCTTGCATGTGTGGTGGCTGTCGAACAGCCATGAGACATGCGGCCGCATTGACTCAAACATAGTATTCGAGCACGCCGAAGACACTCGGTTAGCACCCGAGCATGCATGGATAACACCTTACCCGAGCTCGTTCGCTCATCACTCGTTCTCATCCCTTTTCTCTGACTAACACCTCAAATTTCAATAGGATTTAAAAATTATGACAAATGTGCCTTCAACGACTGCCCAAGAGGGAGAAAATGAGCAGCCACTTCAGCGCAACAATAAGCAGTAATTTCGAGCATAAAATGAGTCGGACTAATCAGAAAAGTTGATTTTATTTCCAGCGAGGTGAAACAAACTTCTGCGACAATCAACCTCCGTACAAGCATGGGAATTCCTACAGTCTGTTCCTTACGTGGGTGGTTCCATGAAATGCAAAAAGATGTTTTTCTGAGAAAGCCTGCATAACATTTCTAAAGGTCAGAAAGAATTGGCAGCAGTAAAAACATGCTTCTTATCTGTCATTTCTCTGTCTGCTATAAAAAGAGAATTTTTTTTTTCTTTTAGTCTAATTTGAATAAACTTACAGTATGTATTTTTCACTTCTCTTCTTAATCAGACCCACACTGGGATGGAAAGACTCAGAAAGATTTTCACATGGACAGTTTAGTGAGAAACAAAGTTTAACGATTCCAGGAAAGTCTAAAACACAGGGCTGGAATAACGCAAATGTGGACAGGAATATTCTTCAGTTTGTAATTATGGGTGATGTCCGGACGGTTTCCTAATACCTTCTTTGTCATCACTTTATGCCCTTACCTGTATCCGTGTACCTGCTTATCCTGACCTGTATCTGTGTGTCTGTTAGTCCTGACCTATATCTGTTTACCTGCTTGTCCTGACCTGTATGTGTGTCTGCTAGTCCTGACCTGTATCTGTGTATCTGCCAGTCCTGACAAGTATCTGTGTATCTGCCAGTCCTGACCTGTATCTGTGTATCTGCCAGTCCTGACCTGTATCTGTGTATCTGCAAGTCCTGACCTGTATCTTTGTTCCTTCTTGTCCTGACCTGTATCTGTGTGCCTGCTTGAGCTGACCTGTATCTGTGTGTCTGCTAGTCCTGACCTGTATCTGTGTACCTGCTTGTCCTGACCTGTATCTGTGTACCTGCTTGTCCTGACCTGTCTGTGTGTGTCTGCTAGTCCTGACCTGTATCTGTGTACCTGCTTGTCCTGACCTGTCTGTGTGTGTCTGCTAGTCCTGACCTGTATCTGTGTATTTGCTTGTCATGACTTCATCTGCCCTCCTCTGTATCTATCTGCAAGTCCTGACCAATACAGTACCTGTCTATCTTTCTGCTGGGCCCTATACATACATCATCTGCCAAGCCTGACCAGTACATGTGTATATTCTTGTCCTGACCTGTATCTTTCTATCTGGCCTGACCTGTATCTGTGTATCAGCTTTCCCTACCCTGTATCTATCTGTCAGTCCTGACGTTACAGTATTTGTCTATCTTCCTGCTAGACACTATACGTTCAGCATGTCTAACCAGACCAGTACATGTGTATATTCTTGTTCTGACCTGTATCTTTCTATCTGCTTAGCCTGACCTGTATTTATCTCCCTGGCCTGACCTGTATCTGCAAGTCCTCACCTGTACGTGTATCTGCTAGTCCTGACCTGTATCTGCTAGTCCTGACCTGTATCTGTGTACCTGCTTGTCCTGACCTGTATCTGTGTCTGCTAGTCCTGACCTGTATCTGTGTAGTTGCTTGTCCTGACCTGTATCTGCGTATCTGCTAGTCCTGACCTGTATCTGTGTATTTGCTTGTCCTGACCTGTATCTGTGTACCTGCTTGTCCTGACCTGTATCTGTGTACCTACTTGTCCTGACCAGTATCTGTGTGTCTGCTAGTCCTGACCTGTATCTGTGTGTCTGCCAGTCCTGACCTGTATCTGTGTGTCTGCCAGTCCTGACCTGTATCTGTGTGTCTGCCAGTCCTGACCTGTATCTGTGTGTCTGTAAGTCCTGACCTGTATCTGTGTATCTGCCAGTCCTGACCTGTATCTGTGTATCTGCCAGTCCTGACCTGTATCTGTGTGTCTGCTAGTCCTGACCTGTATCTGTGTATCTGTGTACCTGCTTGTCCTGACCTGTATGTGTACGTCTGCTAGTCCTGACCTGTATCTGTGTATTTGCTTGTCTTGACTTCATCTGCCCTCCTCTGTATCTATCTGCGAGTCCTGACCAAATACAGTATCTATCTTTCTGCTGGGCCCTATACATACATCATCTGTCAAGCCTGACCAGTACATGTGTATATTCTTGTCCTGAACTGTACCTTTCTATCTGGCCTGACCTGTATCTGTGTATCAGCTTTCCCTGCCCTGTATCTATCTGTCAGTCCTGACGTTACAGTATTTGTCTATCTTTCTGCTAGACACTATAAGTTCAGCATCTGTCTAACCAGACCAGTACATGTGTATATTCTTGTCCTGACCTGTATCTTTCTGTCTGCTTAGCCTGACCTGTATTTATCTCCCTGGCCTGACCTGTATCTGTGTATCTGCAAGTCCTGACCTGTATGTGTATCTGCTAGTCCTGACCTGTATCTGTGTGTCTGCTTGTTCTGACATGTATCTGTGTGTCTGCTAGTCCAGACCTGTATCTGTGTATTTGCTTGTCCTGACCTGTATCTGTGTATCTGTTAGTCTTGACCTGTATCTGTATACCTGCTTGTCCTGACCTGTATCTACGTGTCTGCCAGTCCTGACCTGTATCTGCGTGTCTGCCAGTCCTGACCAGTATCTGCGTGTCTGCCAGTCCTGACCTGTATCTGTGTATTTGCTAGTCCTGACCTGTATCTGTGTATTTGCTTGTCCTAACCTGTATCTGTATACCTGCTTGTCCTGACCTGTATCTGTGTACCTGCTTGTCCTGGCCTGTATGTGTGTGTCTGCTAGTCCTGACCTGTATCTGTGTACCTGCTTGTCCTGACCTGTCTGTGTGTGTCTGCTAGTCCTGACCTGTATCTGTGTACCTGCTTGTCCTGACCTGTATGTGTGTATCTGCTAGTCCTGACCTGTATCTGTGTACCTGCTTGTCCTGACCTGTATGTGTGTGTCTGCTAGTCCTGACCTGTATCTGTGTACCTGCTTGTCCTGGCCTGTATGTGTGTGTCTGCTAGTCCTGACCTGTCTCTGTGTATTTGCTTGTCATGACTTCATCTGCCCTCCTCTGTATCTATCTGCAAGTCCTGACCAATACAGTACCTGTCTATCTTTCTGCTGGGCCCTATACATACATCATCTGCCAAGCCTGACCAGTACATGTGTATATTCTTGTCCTGACCTGTATCTTTCTATCTGGCCTGACCTGTATCTGTGTATTAGCTTTCCTTGCCCTGTATCTATCTGACAATCCAGACCTTTACGGTATCTCTCTATTTTTCTGCTCTGCACAAATTATTCAGCATCTGACTAACCTGACAAGTATATATGTATCTGCCAGTCCTGACCTGTACAGTATCAATCTTTTTGCTATATTTTATTACTATATGCCTGGCCTGACTTGTATCTTTCCTCATGGCCTGACCTGCATGTGCATATCTGCCTTGCCTGACCTGTATCTGTGTATATTCCTGCCTAGTCCTCTTTGTGTCTGTCCGCCAGTCCTGTCCACTATCTTTTTTCCTGTTCTTTATTATTACTATATGCCTGGCCGGACTCGTATTTTCCTGCCTGGCCAGAGCTGTATGTGTGTATCTACCTGCTTTGTCCTGTATCTACCTGCCTTCTCCTTTATCTATTTATCTGCCAGTTCTGACCTGTACAGTATTTATCTTCCTGCCCTATATTAGTACTATGTGTTACTATACGCCTGGCCTGACCTGTATCTTTCTGCCTGTCCGGACTTGTATGTATCTCTCCGCCTGCCTTGTCCTGTATCTGTGTAGCTACCTGCCTTCTCTTGTACCTATCTATCTGCAGTCCTGACCTGTACAGTATCTATTTCCCTGTCCTGCACTATATCTATCTGCCTGACCTGACCCATAAATATAATCTATAAAACTGCACAGGGACCTTCTACACAAGGCAAATTTGTCAACGGTTGCCAATAAGGAATCTCCTGGGTTAGTGGAAGAGTTGTCTCCTAGGCACCTAAGAAGCCTGGAAAGCAGTGCTTCTCTTAGGTTTTCTTTGTCTTGATGCAGGGCAATGGGGCTATGAAAAGAAAATTCTGCTCCCCTACACGTCCATGCCAAAAAGTTGCAAACATGAAGTAAGGGGTCGATTATCCATCCATTAGGTGGTGGGACTGTTGTTGAAGGGCCATCTTTGCCTCAGCTTCCTCTTGTGCTTAATATCCTCTTAATTTTAAACTTTTCATACTCTTACAAACTTCTTTTAAGAGTATAAAAGCGTATGTCATCTCTTCATTCCCGCCTGCTACGAGCAGGTTGTAAAGATTTCCTGATCTTGAGCATTAACATTCTTTATGACAAAGCATTAGGAAATGTACAAAGAGCTAGAGAGATTCCTTTCAACTCCGAAAACAAACTCGAAAATGGCAAGGAAAGAAAAAAACAACCTCAGGTGGCGTGGAGACATAATTTGGCTCTGGTTAATGTGCTGCTGTTTTTCCTTCTGTATCATTGCAGGTGTGTTAAAAATGATAAGAGACGAACATCCGGCTCCAAAATGTCAACCCGTGCGTGATTGCTATTTGTCAGAGAGAAGCCAGAGCTGATTCAGTCCGTACGTCGTCTGTAAGCAGAACTCCATCAGCAATAAAGAGCCTCCGCCTGTCAAGCTGAAGGTTAGTTAGGAATGAGATAATGCACAATTGTAACTAAAATGGTCACATGCATCATTGACTTCATTTACAAAAGTCAGTTTTCCTATTTTACACCTGCGCTGACAAATCCCAGCTCATCGCTATGATGAATAGTCCTTTACAAATACATTGGCACCCTTGAAAAACATACCTTGTGTTGATTTTAGGTTTCATAAAATATTGCGGCACTATCGGTAAAGTATCTCAGTGCAGGAGAATCGTCTGGCCTACTGTCCCATACCTCCAATATAAACATGTACACAAATAAAATCCACACAATCACATGCAAAAGTGCATTACGAACATATAATGTCATGAGACTAGTTTCATATTCCGGGGCTAGGGGCTTCTTCCTTATACCGAAAGCTAGGGGCGCCCTAGCTATTCCTGCTCCCTGCATTACTTCTAATGGTGAAGATGCCGGGGCCGCGTACTTTGCTGAGCTCCTGAATGAGCCCTAAACTGTCTCCTCCCTCACACAGCGAAGTGGGGAGTAATTGTATATAAGAATACACAAACCAGACTAACAAGGGAAGACGAACAGGGATACTTGAAAATACCAATCATACAAACATGCACTCACAAACTCACGGCGGAACATTGGGAAGTAAAAGAAAGGAACAACCAAACAGGAATTGATAAGGATATGCACACAGAAAATTCATCATGTAACAGTCTAGAGAACAACACTCCAAATGCCTCTTCAACAAACACCTCCAACTCCACACCAGGCAGTATAAAACTGATTCCCTGATTGCCAGAGGCAAGTATATACAGCAGAGAGGAGCGGCCAACACTGAACAGCTGAGATCATCAAAGCAGGGAGGCTTCAGAGACTCTCTCTGAACAGATTTAACTCCAGCACTGCTAGCAGAAACCTGCATTGTTTACTATGATGGTGAAGTGCTTCTAATCAGTGCAAGAGTAGGAGAAATCAGACGCCGCAGTCTTCTGGCCCCTTGACACATGTGCACATTACACACACATATATAAAATACACACATGCATGTGCAAATATATTAAATACAGGCTTACACATAACACACGTCTATATACATTACAGACAGGAATATTGTCAGGGTCCGATCCCACCTGACAATTGATGTAGGAGACAACGATTATTATTGCTACTATGCAGGACATTGGGCACTCTCACAGTGAATGTATAGTATATACACATCCGCTTCCACTCTTGACTAGCGATGGTCTAGAGAGAATTCAGCACATGGCTATATGCTGTATATATGTATATTTCAGCACGGTCACCGGCAAGCTCCACAATAACCAAAGGAAAAAAATAGCTGCCACCACCAATCGACCAATCGATTAGTAGAGGCCACCTAAACGCCCGCTACTGATAAAGTTGAGCGTCACGAAGCTTCAGGGATTCAGTTTATAGAGTTAGAGGACCAAAGCTATTTAATTTTCTATATTTAATCCAAAAATAAGGCAGTGTTCATAAAAATATACATGAAAGATCACCAGGGCACATAAAAAATGGATAAACAAAAGAAAGTTACTAGACCTGTTGTCACAGGAATGGCGCAGATCTTGGAAAGGGAGCATTCTGCTTGGAAAGCTGTGCAGTCCATAAAGTAATCTGTATCATGGGTACTAGGTCAGAAAATGCTCTTGCCAGGTACTAGTCGCTTTCACATACCTCCCCAGGTGACGTCAGATGGGGACTGGTAAATAAGATGTGGGCTTAGGTGCCAAAAATTATGAGATCCCCACTTGTGTGATGTGTATGATGTGCGCGCTGGGCTTGTGTGATGTGTCTGATGTGCGCGCTGGGCTTGTGTGATGTGTCTGATGTGCGCGATGGGCTTGTGTGATGTGTATGATGTGCGCGCTGGGCTTGTGTGATGTGTCTGATGTGCGCGCTGGGCTTGTGTGATGTGTCTGATGTGCGCGCTGGGCTTGTGTGATGTGTCTGATGTGCGCGCTGGGCTTGTGTGATGTGTCTGATGTGCGCTCTGGGCTTGTGTGATGTGTCTGATGTGCGCGCTGGGCTTGTGTGAGGTGTCTGATGTGCGCGCTGGGCTTGTGTGATGTGTCTGATGTGCGCGCTGGGCTTGTGTGATGTGTCTGATGTGCGCGCTGGGCTTGTGTGATGTGTCTGATGTGTGCGCTGGGCTTGTGTGATGTGTCTGATGTGCGCGCTGGGCTTGTGTGATGTATCTGATGTGTGCGCTGTGCTTATGTGATGTGTCTGATGTGCGCGCTTTGCTTGTGTGATGTGTGTGATGTGTGCGCTGGGCTTGTGTGATGTGTCTGATGTGTGCACTGTGCTTGTGTGATGTGTCTGATGTGCGCGCTGGGCTTGTGTGATATGTCTGATGTGCGCGCTGGGCTTGTGTGATGTGTCTGATGTGCGCTAGGCTTGTGTGATGTATCTGATGTGTGCGCTGTGCTTGTGTGATGTGTCTGATGTGCGCGCTGGGCTTGTGTGATGAGTCTGATGTGCGCGCTGGGCTTGTGTGATGAGTCTGATGTGCGCGCTGTGCTTGTGTGATGTGTCTGATGTGTGCGCTGTGCTTGTGTGATGTGTCTGATGTGCGCGCTGAGCGTGTATGATGTGTGCGCTGTGCTTGTGTGATGTGTCTGATTTCCGCCCTGTGCTTGTGTGATGTGTCTGATGTGCGCACTGGGCTTGTGTGATGTGTCTGATGTGCGCACTGGGCTTGTGTGATGTGTCTGATGTGCGCGCTGGGCTTGTGTGATGAGTCTGATGTGCACGCTGTGCTTGTGTGATGTGTCTGATGTGTGCGCTGTGCTTGTGTGATGTGTCTGATGTGCGCGCTGAGCGTGTATGATGTGTCTGATGTGCACGCTGTGCTTGTGTGATGTGTCTGATGTGTGCGCTGTGCTTGTGTGATGTGTCTGATGTGCGCGCTGAGCGTGTATGATGTGTGCGCTGTGCTTGTGTGATGTGTCTGATTTGCGCCCTGTGCTTGTGTGATGTGTCTGATGTGCGCACTGGGCTTGTGTGATGTGTCTGATGTGCGCGCTGGGCTTGTGTGATGTGTCTGATGTGCGCGCTGGGCTTGTGTGATGTGTCTGATGTGCGCACTGGGCTTGTGTGATGTGTCTGATGTGCGCGCTGGGCTTGTGTGATGTGTCTGATGTGCGCGCTGGGCTTGTGTGATGTGTCTGATGTGCGCACTGGGCTTGTGTGATGTGTCTGATGTGCACGCTGTGCTTGTGTGATGTGTCTGATGTGTGCGCTGTGCTTGTGTGATGTGTCTGATGTGCGCGCTGAGCGTGTATGATGTGTGCGCTGTGCTTGTGTGATGTGTCTGATTTGCGCCCTGTGCTTGTGTGATGTGTCTGATGTGCGCGCTGGGCTTGTGTGATGTGTCTGATGTGCGCGCTGGGCTTGTGTGATGTGTCTGATGTGCGCACTGGGCTTGTGTGATGTGTCTGATGTGCGCGCTGGGCTTGTGTGATGTGTCTGATGTGTGCGCTGGGCTTGTGTGATGTGTCTGATGTGCGCACTGGGCTTGTGTGATGTGTCTGATGTGCGCACTGGGCTTGTGGGATGTGTCTGATGTGCGCGCTGGGCTTGTGTGATGTGTCTGATGTGCGCACTGGGCTTGTGTGATGTGTCTGATGTGCGCACTGGGCTTGTGTGATGTGTCTGATGTGCGCGCTGGGCTTGTGTGATGTGTCTGATGTGCGCGCTGGGCTTGTGTGATGTGTCTGATGTGCGCACTGGGCTTGTGTGATGTGTCTGATGTGCGCGCTGGGCTTGTGTGATGTGTCTGATGTGCGCGCTGGGCTTGTGTGATGTGCCTCATGTAGCGCTGGACCTTTGGAAAATAAGTAACTCTGATATTATATTTTTTTCCAAGGACAAGATTTTGGTCTTACAAAAAATATGATAAAACTGATTTGAGAGACGGGGTCCAGACACTTTTATTGACCAGGGACCTTTGCTCTTAGTGTCCACCCCTGGACGTACATTTATGTTGCAGGGTCTGTATCAAAGCAATGATTTTATTTTCCTTTTCAATTATTTCTATTTTTTTTTATTTCTAACATTTAATGCTTCTTCTGAGACGATCGGATAAAGCCATCGCTCCCTCGACTTTGTGTCTGTACTTTTTAATAGCTAAACACATTATTTCATAATTAGCAATTTGTTTTTACAAGTGGCAGAAACTGGGAAATCGCTGCTGTACGGAACGCTAATGCATTTCAGAGGCAGCATTTAAAGACAATTTATGGGGAAAAAAAAATATTTGTGGTGAGAGAGCGCTGCCGCCTGAGAAATGAATAAAGTAGTAAACCTGTCTCACGTTTATGGACATGTGTCAAAGCTGATAAGGAAAGGAGGCTTTCTCCTTCCCCCCACAAGTCTGTCAGAGCTCATCTCTCTCGGATCATTGTGAACATTTGAATGAAAGGAAAATCTAAAGTTATCATGAGTTCAATGTCAACTTAGAAAACATCTAGAACATCAGAGCTAAAGCATACACATCACGTGTGTACATGAGGGATAACACTACTTTTGGTCATGTATGACCTGTATCCTACATTTTTCACTAGTTTTCCTCTATCCAGGCTCCATCACTAGTTTTCAGTTGTCTCTGAGCTAGTGGGTAGACTAGCTGCTTTGATGTCTCCCATACACAACACGCACAGACGTGAGGGATTCTTGCAGCAGAATGAACAATATTATAAAGTAGTAATGAGTAGAACGCATGGACAATATGGAGGCAGTATTAAGCATTGTAGCTGTGAATCCAGCACTTAGATAAAGCTCTTATTATAAAGCTTCAGCATGGAGGACATTAAACAGCAGTATTGCAAAGTGTATCTGTGAGTCCAGCATTGAGCTGTAATAAAACTCTTACTAGAAAGCATTGGGAGCAAGTTGGATAAGATACAGCAGCACTGAGTGGTGTAGCTGTGAATCCAGCCCAGGAATTGAATAAAAGACTTTTTATTCTGGCCATTATACAGCAGTATTGAACAAGGTAGCTCTAAATCTGTCACTGGGTTGGGTGCGTTAAAACACTTGCTATAAAGCCGCAGCATGCTCTGTGTGTGTGCTGATCTGTCTCTCTTTCTGGCTACAGCTACTTCCTCCTTCCGTGACTTCCTCTTTCCATAAACTTCTATAGGCAGCATGTAACCTATTTCTACACTGAGCCAATAATTCAGACAGTCAGATAGAGTTTAATATTATGTCAGACTATATGGTAAGTTCAGGAGATACAGGGAAGTTGAAACAGGTATTTTTTGAAATTAAGATATAATAAAGTTTGGAAAACTTCTTAAGTCTCATAAAAAAATTTGTCTAGAGAGTAAAAGGGGAAACCTAAGACATTGAGGAGGGAGAGGAGGGGCTGCAGCTGCAGTATTCATCAAAAGTCTTTAGCTGTTTGTCTCCTCTCAGTGACCAGTGTGAGGACAATTTTCCTCCGTGCATTGCGAAACATGGAAATATGTCTGCTTGGTCTTATTCATGTAACAATATCTGTTTTTTCTTTTTGCATTCAAAACTGAAGAAGTTAAGAGATTCAGACACAAAGCACGAAACTCGACAATAACAACGTCGTTTGGTATCTGCGCCTCGCCTGATAGAAGTGAAATAGACACCAGTCCGCTACTTATCATCAGAGAAACATATGGTGATACCGCTAGAACGCAGGATTGCCTCAAGACTTCACAGCATCGTGCAGTCGTCATACAAATGTCTAGAACATTAGGAGGCCCTATAACACTGACAATAATGCTATAATCTCCATCCTGTAATAACGTCCCTCATCCTGGCCCCTTCCCGTAATAGTGTCCCTCATCCTGGGCCTTTCCTGTAATATGTCCCTCATCCTAGTCCCTTCCTGTAATAATGTCCCTCATCCTGTGCCTTCTTGTAATAATGTCCCTCATCCTGGTCCATTCCTGTATTTATGTCCCTCTCATCCTAGTCCCTTTCTGTAATAATGTCCCTCATCCTGGCACCTTCCTGTAATAGTGTTCCTCATCTGGGTCCCTTCCTGCAATAATGTCCCTTATTCTAGTCCTTTCCTGTAATAATGTCCCTTATCCTGTCCCTACCTGTAACAATGTCCTTCTCCTGGGCCCTTCCAACAAAAATGCCCCCAATCCTATAACAATGTCTCCCATCCAGGGCCCCTTCCTGGTATAATGCTCCTCAGCCTGTATCCTTTACTAGGATAATGCCCCATCATCCTTGGGCTCCTTATTTGTATAATGTCCCCCATCCTGGGCCCCTTCATGGTATAAAATCCCCCATCCTGGGCCCTTTCATGGTATAATGCCCCCCATCCTGAGCCCCTTCATGGTATAATATTCCCCATCCTGAGCCCCTTCAAGGTATAATATCCCCCATCCTGAGCCCCTTCATGGTATAATGCCCCCATCCTGAGCCCCTTCCTGGTATAATGCCACCATCCTGGGCCCCTTCGTGGTATAATGCCCTCCATCCTGGGCCCCTTCATGGTATAACGCCCCCATCCTGAGCACCTTCATGGTATAATGCCCCCATCCTGGGCCCCTTCATGGTATAATCCCCTCCATCCTGGGCCCCTTCATGGTATAATGCCCCCATCCTGGGCCCCTTCATGGTATAATGCCCTCCATCCTGGGCCCCTTCATGGTATAATGCCCCCATCCTGGGCCCCTTCATGGTATAATGCCCCCATCCTGGGCCCCTTCATGGTATAATGCCCCCATCCAGGGCCTCTTCCTGGTATAATGCCCCCATCCTGGGCCCCTTCATGGTATAATGCCCCCATCCTGGGCCCCTTCATGGTATAATGCCCCCATCCTGGGCACATCCGTTCTTCTCCACTATATTTTAACAAGAAACAATTATTCTTACCTTCCCTGGCTCCCACGACGAGCAGCATCCTCTGCTATAGCTAGCGCAGAAGCCTGCACCTGACTTTGGTGTGCCGACATGAGCAACGCATGACCCTACTTCCATGAGCCATTCGACAGAGGCAAGCTGACGTCAGCTGCCAGCCTCTGATTGGCCGGCAGCGTATAGTACGGTGCAGGTGTAGGTACGACTGCCGACTGGGGGTGGTCCCTTTTTCTCCGCGAACAGACTGGAAACAGAAACCGATGTGCATTCATCAGGTCCTCTTTATTGGCCGTCCTCCCGACGACCACAGCAACGCAACAGCAGCACGACAGCTTCCGTACACAGGCCCGGGTACCTTTCACCTTCTTCTCTGTCCTTTACAGTGACGTCCCTCGTGGCTCTTTCACTGTGGCTGCCTTAAGTCCACCACCACAGCGCTTCGCCTGTCCGAGTCCGTCCATCTGGTACCCACGCCTTCCTCTGTCCTGCGGCTCTCCTGTCAGGGCCACCCCCCTGACTGTTTCTCCTTCCAATCCCTCCTGGAGTTCTTCCTCTCTGTCTATTCTTCCTTCAGTCTCCTCCTCTGCGGAACTCCTCCTCCTGGACTGACTTGCTTCTGGAACTCTACCTATTTATTCCCCTGCCCAGGAATTCCCCTCTTGAGGTCCTGTAACTCCTCCCCCCATGACTATGCGGTTTCCTAGCCTTAAGCTGTTGTTAAGCCCTTTTCTCACTGCTCTCTGCCTCCATCTTGTGGCCAAACGTCAGTACTGCACCATCTCCTTTTCCTACTGTTCTTGGTCTCCCCCTAGTGGTCAAACCCAGTACTTTACCATCTTCCACTGTCTCTAGCTGTCTCCCCACATACATATACAGCAGTCCACGTAAAGTACTTTTACTGCACATTTTGCATTCACCTTCCTACTGCAGACAGGTCCATAGGTCAGTCCACTTCCCGACACAGGGATCCGACAGGTCTCTGCACCACAATATATTTCAGTGGAGGTGAATTTGGCTCCGGCATTGGACTTTAATATCACTCGTCCTTGCGTCCATTATACGTCGGAGCCTTATAAAGTTTTTCTTTCTTTTTTTGGCGACAATGTAGCAGAAATAACACAATTTTTGCCAAGAATTGAATTTTTACAATGCTGGATGGGTCAGACCCTGCTTCTTTGTAAGTGTCAGGTAGGAGAATCCTATACTTATTGGACAAATCCATGGAGGACATCATTTATCATCACACACCACATTGTGAGCGCAGATGACTGATGTTACGTTTTCTTGTGTCTTCTTCCTCGCTGATTATAGGTCTGGAGTCGGTGTTAAGGTCGCAGCGTTTCTCTGCTGCTCTCAGCCTCCATATCCCAACAATGCCGGGGGCTGAACGAGTATTATCTGCCATAAAGGATCCTGTCGGCTAAAAGCTTCTGACGCCCAATGGACTATTGTGAGCGGCTGTCATTACGATCCATCTCGTGTTGTGTTCAATTACGCTTTTGGCATCTAAATTTAGTCTCCATATTGTTTGCAGTAAAGTTTAGCAGCACCCCTAAAACCGAGCAATCTCACTTATCACTAGGAGCTTGAGGCTCGGCTTTAGGGCAGCTTACTGACATTGAGCACGGTTCTCACAGAAAGACGTATTTCCTAAAAACGGAAATAAAACTTTCCAGCACAGGATAATGGGAACATTAATGTCTATGGGAAACGGAGGCTATCAGATGATCTTCAGCTCTATCATCACCCACAATACTAGCGGTGATCAGACAACTCTAGAAAAAATGGAACAATTAAACAATGGATGCGGATCCGGTTTTTTTTTTCTTTCATTTTATAGTGGATCCCTTACAAACAGAAGTCCCCTGGACCGCTGACCCCCCGATGTCTGTGTAATGTGCAGGCTCTTCTCCAAGGTTTTCTTTAAGCTTTTTCACGTCAAGGAAGAGTTAATAATAATATAAGGAGCAATTCTGGCTTTTGAATTCAGGAAATATTTGGAAGATGGAGTCTGACCGCGGCTCTTTGTTGTTCGCACCAGTGTTTGTTGCTCTTGCAGCTTTCAGATAACAGGATTGCCAAATGCTTTCCTCATCTCGGCGTGTGAATTTATTACTACAAGTCTAATTCCATAATCCAAATTATCTAAACGCGCCACCTGGGAGAGGAGGGACGCCGGCGTCGCGCAGATGTGGAGGAGCCTTAAGACTTTCACACTGAGTCTAATGCAGAAATCCTCGGTGTAACATTTATTAATGCGTCTGGTCGAGGTGGGGGGGCATGTGCGTCCGGCCGGTCTCCGGATTCTCCAGCCGGATTCCCGAACCTCGGACTTTTGTAAGGATTTGTGCACTTTGCAGGTTGCAGCAACTCAAAGAGTCTCCATTTATCCTCAAAGAAGGAGGTTGGTGAAGTTAGCAAACCAGATAGGAGGAGGAGGTGGACAGGACACACCGGCAATGGAACAACCAAATATAAGACCCGCTGCTGATTTCACTGATTTTCATCAGATTATTTTCACTGATAAAAAGAAAAATGTTCCTCCACTTCCATCAGCCAGTGAGAATGGACGGCACCTAGGAGGTACGCGGCGAGTCTGGTCTGATTTTTTCACAGACGCATAGACAATGCCGACTTTGTTGACATGTCTCCATGATTTTGCATGGGCCTGTGAACAGTCCCATAGACAGTCAGAATAAGGTATCAGAGGCACGAGTGCTATCCGTGATAAAAACAGATAAAACTCATTCACAGGTCAGCTTTTCATGTACGCGTTGTATCCGTTTTTTTCACACAGAATCCACCAATCACAAGTGATATCACAGCTCACCTCCTCCTCCTGTACAGTGACTGATAACACCTCTATATACAGAAGATAACACAGGATCCACCATTCACAATAGGTGATATCACAGCTCACCTTCTCTTCCTGTACAATGACTGATAACACCTCTATATACAGCTGATAACACAGGATCCATCATTCACAATAGGTGATGTCACAGCTCACCTCCTCCCCCTGTACAATGACTGATAACGCCTCTATATACAGTAGATAACACGGGATCCACCATTCACAATAAGTGATGTCACAGCTCACCTCCTCCTCCTGTACAATGACTGATAACACCTCTATATAGAACTGATAACACAGGATCCATCATTCACAATAGCTCACCTCCTCCCCCTGTACAATGATTGATAACGCCTCTATATACACGGGATCCACCATTCACAATAGGTGATGTCACAGCTCACCTCCTCCTCAAACACCAGTAATGGTGGATTTAGACAAGATGAGTCAGTCGGGCAGAAAAAAAAAATCAGGTGTGAGCAGCTGAGGAAAAGCCGGAATAGACAAGGTGGGGTCTGCAAGGAGTTAAGCTTCAACATTGGAAGAACAAAAAGAAATCTTGGGTCATTCGAAAAGCAGAAAAAAAATGCAATATATACGACAGATCAAGGAAAAGTCAGGTTTGAAAAGAAATGAGGAGACACAATAAGCTAATAATGAATTAGAAGAAAGACAAAGACGAGAGAAGACTGCAACAAAGGAAGAACAGAAGAGAAGCCGAGACAGACAGGAAGAGTCAGTGTCACGAGGAATCAGGGCCCACCATCATAAGAAACACAAATTAGAGCCAAGATGGGTCAATGAGGAATTGCCCTCAAAGATCACAAAAAGACAGGACTAGACAGCTTGGGTCAATCGTGTCAGAAGAGCTGAAGATGAACGAGATTGGAGAAGCTACGTCTACAAAACGCCTCGTGTAATGAGCAGAAGAAATATCAGGTAGAGATGGATAGAAACATTCACATGACCCTGGTCCGCTGTCAACGTATCAGCCAATCTGGTGTCTGCAAACTTCTTCAGAAGGCACCGTAGGTGTCTCTTCTGATCACTAGGCCCTCACAAGGTCATGATGTCTAGGAGGCTTAGTAATCAGAAGAGGCTCCCAGCGCTGGCCAAGGAGGCTCCCAGGTCCCTGGTCCACGGACTGTCAGTATCGATGTCTGACTCCTGCAAGATTGCTTTTACTCAACGTTAATATTAGAAATAGAAGCTATGATGAGTCAATTATAAAAAGACGAAACAAAGGAACCAGATCATTGAAGACTTGGCTAAAAGAACATAGGAATTGGAAAATGGCAAGCTTAGTCCACACAGAGTAGAAGAGAAATGGAAATAGACAAGAAGGGTTTCATCACCAGTAGAAAAGACGAGACGAGGTAATGGAAAATGGGCATTAAAAGGTGAAAAAATGGTCATAGACCGGAAGAGAAAATCATCTTCAAAGAGCAGAATAGAAAGGGAAATGGTCAAGATGGGTCAACTCGAAACCAGGTGTGGATTCCTGGTAAGTAAAGAAGAATAGAAAAGATAGGACAAAGAGAAATAGTCTTAAAGAGGAACTGTCACCCAGTCAAAAGGGGCCAGTTATTGTTTTTATTTTATTTCCACTGCTCCTCTGAGTTTTCTGGGGTTTTTTTTGATTTCTTAAAATCCTCTATATGGTTCCAGAGATATGGTCAAATATTAATGGTGCTGCCCAAGGAGGCGTGGCTCACATGGTAATCATGCACAGAATCCTAAAGACACGCCCCTGAGGATCCTGTGAACCGCACCATCTTGGAAAAGAGCAAATAATAATCAGCACTAAATAATCAGGCCCATATCTCTACAGCCATATGGCAGATAGAAAAAAATGAAAGTCGTAATACTCGGGAGAGCAATGGGATTAAAACAGGGTTCCCCAACTCCAGTCCTCAAGGCCCACCAACAGGTCATGTTTTCAGGATTTCCCTTATATTGTACAGGTGATGCAATTATCACCTGGGCAATACTAAGGAAATCCTGAAAACATGACCTGTTGGTGGGCCTTGAGGACTGGAGTTGGGAACCCTGGATTAAAATAAGATCAAAGTGTCCACTGCTGACTTGGAGACAGTCCCCTTTAAAAGACCAAAAAATAAAATTTTGGGACCAGACAGCATGAGACATTCAGGCTTGAAGAGAAAGGTAAATAGACCATATGGATCAACGACAAATCAGGATTGAAAGCCAAAAGAAATAGGCAAATTGAGAAATCAGAGTAAAAGTGAAGATGAATGGAAGCAGACAACACAAATCAAGAAATAATCAGTCTGAGGAGACGAAGAGAATCAGCAATAACAAGAGGGGTCAATGAAATATCAGGTTTGAAGAGCTAAAGACAATCCAGGAGCTGTAATGTAGGAATAAGACGATCTGGAAGAACATGGGGCCGGGCAAAACGTGGTCTTCAAAGACCATCAATGAGCAGATGATCAGATGTGCCGAGGAAACAATCCCACCTGACCGGGGGAGAAGACAAGACGACATCTACATTTTCATCACCGTATGTTGAGTGTTAATTGTTACTGATTTTGAGAAGCTTCTAGCTCGACCTCTGGAGTTCACGCATGAGCTGATACGATGGCTCCTTGGTACGATGTTTGTGAGAAGATACCTAAACACATAAGATTTACAAACTTAGTCAATTTCCCACGCATTTCTGCTGGTAAGAAAATTAGTTTTATCATTTCAAAATTAAAAGAAACAAATGTGTCAAGGTCTCCGCGAAGATTCCACCGCGGGCTGAAAATGGCGCTGAAAATGATTACTGAGTCATATCTTCCACCCACTGCTGTCAACGCAGGACACGGAGAAATTACAGTTATTAAAATTGTAGCAGAAATGTCACATAATGGGTGAGAGTTACCGTAAAGTCATCAGCCGGCTTCATTGCATCAGATGAAATTAAAGGCAATGTCCACAGGCTCCTGCTTGTCTGACAGTCTGCACCAGCGCTATTCTTCAGAGCAGCACTCACAAGCTGTAGAGCAAACAGCTTGTAAGCACTGTGTTCCTGGCGTAGGACAAAAGTACGGATTGCCGCCACTTTATGTGTATGCAAATAAATAGAATTGTAACTTTCTGAAGGTCATCATTATTCTCTTTATATTAATCCTGGATTCATAGAGCACAACAATATTGTGATAATGATCCGCAGACATGACAGACATTTGTTTACCACCTGTCACGTGGACCCGTCCTGTGTGACGCGACCCGCAGGCCGGTAACTGTAAACAACAAGACGAGGCACGTGATACAGTCCTGTGTGACATGGCCCGCAGGCCGGTAACTAAAACAACAAGACAAGGGGAAGGAAAAACAGTTACAACGGTGGGCCCTGCGATAGGGAAAGGGGACATGGAGACCTCCTGCACTCCCTTGAGTCAGTGTCCCTAACGCTCCTAACGTTCCCTATGCTGGTTCCGCTCCGGGCACCACTGAGGAACCTGTCGCCCTAGCACACCCTACAACTATCCCGTGCTAGGGAGCTGGGTGGCGCAGCCACTGGCCCCACCGCTGTACTAATACACACTAAGGAAAAACACAAACAGGGAAACACCACTTAGCTTTACTCTGTTGCACTTGCTCCTGGCAACAGAGTCCACCACCAGCATGCAGCTCTCCTCCTGAATCGCTGCCACCAAGCTCTGTCAGAGCTACAAGGAAATCCACTATGACTCCTTCCACATCAGTGCTAAGACAGTGCTGCAAGGAACTCTCTCCAGCTCCTTCCTCCACCAAGGATGGTTGAAATGAACACTATCACCAATACTGATTGCAACACCTGTGACTCTTTCATAGCAGAGCCAGAGCCATCACACCGGCATTATAATCATGTGCACTTAACTAAAGAAACAGATTGCAATGATACTCACCACCACTGGGGGCAACCACACTTAAGCACAGCTTAAGGAAAAAAAAAGGGTTACCTGTGCTTTTATCTGTCCTGATCCCGCATTGATCATGACACCACCTGAGCTACGAAGAGAATAGTCATTTGTATGAGACGCTGGAGAATTTCAAGGAGCCGGAACAAAAAGGGGCATCCATCAAATGATGAAACGCAAAAGTAGTGCAGGACAATGGTGCCCAGCTAAGGGGGGAGAACATTAGAACCGAGCCACAGATAAAGAGGGTGCATGTATGATGTGGGCGCAATAAGCGGCACGGAGCAGCGAGCGGGCAGCTCAGGAGCCGCAGTGATCCTCGAATGCTGAGATACTTCTCACAACTGAGGAAATATAGGTGCCAGCAAAGGAAATATAAATGTGGGGTCACCACGCCCCAAAAGTCATCATCACTGAACGACCAAATGATAGAAAGTCAATGTGCTACAGACAGAACAGGAATCCACTAATGATCGCTGACTCGCTGTGATTCACTAATGAGCAGAAATAGCGAAAAAATCCTTCACTAATGACCGGCCTCATCTCTTACTTCCAAATATACCTGGTACCTTCAATGATCAGATCAAGAATTTCTTCCAAAGAAATGTCTCTTCAATTGTAGCCGAAAAGATTGTGAAGCTGTAAAAACTGACATCAATATGAAATCCAGGTGAAATCACAATTATTTAGACCCTTTCCCCCTCCCACGCTGCACGCCTGTTGAAAATTAGGTGTTGGAGCTAAATTTACCATAAACCAATAAGACAAGAACCATGTAAATGCCTGAACACAAGAGGTTTCTCCAAATTCTGCACAACATGTCACATATACTGACATCTCAGAACTATTGACCCCACACCCACCACCCCTGAAAAAGAGCAGATTTGTCTCCAGCACCTGATGTAATAATCTCGTTCTTCAATAGTTGCATCAAGTGCTGGAGATAAAACACATCAAATACCCGGACTGGCAAAGAGATTAAACATATCAAACACCCAGACTGACGAAGGGGTAAACACATCAATCCCCGGACTGGCGAGGGGGTAAACACAACAATACCCGGACTCGGACTGGCAAAGAGATTAAACATATCAAACACGCGGACTGGCAATGGGGAACACACATCAAATGCCTGGACTGGCGAAGGTGTAAACATATCAAATGCCCGGACTGGCAAAGAGATTAAACATATCAAACACCCGGACTGGCGAAGGGGTAAACACATCAAATATCCAGACTGGCGAAGGGGTAAACACATCAAATACCTGGACTGTCAAAGAGATTAAACATATCAAACACCCGGATTGACGAGGGGGTAAACACATCAATACCCGGACTGGCGAGGGGGTAAACACATCAAATGCCGGACTGGCAAAGGGGTAAACACATCAATACCCGGACTGGCGAGGGGGTAAACACATCAAATGCCCGGACTGGCGAAGGGGTAAACACATCAAATATCCAGACTGGCGAAGGGGTAAACACATCAAATACCTGGACTGTCAAAGAGATTAAACATATCAAACACCCAGACTGACGAGGGGGTAAAAACATCAATACCCAGACTGGCGAGGGGGTAAACACATCAATACCCGGACTGGCGAGTGGGTAAACACATCAAATGCCCGGACTGGCGAAGGTGTAAACTCGGACTGGCAAAGAGATTAAACATATCAAACACCCGGACTGGCAAAGGGGTAAACACATAAAATAAATGGACTAGCAAGGGGGTAAACACATCAAATACCAGGACTGGCCAGGGGCTAAACATATCAAACATCTGGAATGGCGAAGGGGTAAACACATCAAATATCCAGACTGGCCAGAGGGTTAAATACATCAAACAGTGGGACAGGCCAGGAGGTAAACACATAAAACACCCATACTGGCGAGGGGGTGGTGACTGTGACGTGTGATTGCTGGTTAGACAACAGAGTGGTCCAAAAAGTTAAGAGATGATTGATTGCACAAACAAGGAAAAAGATATAAAGACATTGAATGTTTCTAGAGATACATAGGAACACCAGATACACTCTATGGACCATGCAGAGAGAGGAAGCTGTTACCAGCTGCAATCATATTGCAGGGGGGCGGGTGATCACAAACCCTCAAGTGCCTGCAGCAGTGGCGCACTGCCAATAATGGCAGAATATGCAGCTGCTATGGGATGCACGAGTTTGGAAGGGGTCTTGGTGCCAAACACCAACACCCCCACCCAGCATCTTGATTGCTATGATATCTACATCCTCAGTATGTAGACACAGTTGAATACAATGCTGCAATGTCCGCTCCCTGCTCCACCATCCAGTGCCTGAGTCCCAAAGCAGCAGGCACAATGAAATCACAAGCTCTGCTGCTGGAGCTTCAATCCACACACTGCAAAGACTTGGGGAAATGGGGCTAAGTGGGTAGTTTATTTTTATATTTTGTCATGGTGGTGGCTTGGTAATGATTACAGTGAAGCATAGTGGTGGCTAAGTGATGCCTAAAGTGAACTATGATGGTGGCTCAGTGTTGGCTACAGAGAACCAAAGTAGTGGCTTGGTAATGACTAGAGCGAAGCATGGTAGTGACTCTGTATTGACCAAAGTGAAGCATGGTGGTCGATCAGTGATGTCTACAGTAAAGGAGGGTGGTGGCTTAGTGATGGCTACAGTGAAGCATGACAGTGGCTTAGCAATGCCTACAGTGAAGTCTGGCATTGGCTTGGCTTGCTAAATACTACAGAGAAGCATAGTGATAGCTTGGTGATGCCTCCAGTGAAGCATGACAGTGGCTTGGCTTGCTAACGCCTACAGTGAAGCATGGTGGTGGTTCGGTGATGTACTGTAGCTGCTTTTATTCTCCTTGCACCAGAAACTGGAAATTGCAGAGGAGTTGACCATTTCCAGAAGGAAAAGGGGCTTGCCCAGATCCCCAGGCAAACAGTGGATTTTATGGTACCTGCATTTCATAACGCCGATACATTTAAATACTGGACGAGCAAAGAGCCCACGGCTCCCTGCTTGGTCACAAGCTCCCGTAAGTCATAGGCTACTTAAAGTCTGCGGCCTATTAGAGGTCAGAAGTGCTGTGGTGGTCATGGTGGTCAGAAGTTGTCATGGTGGTCTGGGCCAGATAGAGATGAAGAGGAGAAACACTGTAAAAGTAATTGTCAATCTATGAAGAAGTGTAAAACTGTGGAGGATTAATCTAAAAAAATCTAGGAAAATCACAGGATAATTCTCCAGAAACACCAACTGAGCAAATGAAAAAAGACAGAAACGTGACAGCACCGGAAGAACGATAGAAGACCAATGGAGTGACCGGATCTAGGATCCAATGATTAATGTCGACAGTGAAGGTGGTAGCTCCAAGGCCGAGGTCTGCTTCTCTTGACATGCTGCGTCCCTCATAAAAAATTCCAGTTCAGTCATGAAGGATCCTACCGATGAGGAACAGTAGCAGAGCTGTCCAGTAGGACTCTCCGCCATGCCGTCCTTGAACGGGAACCTTTTTTTGGTGCCATTTCCTCTGCTTAGACTCTCATACTCATGACCAGGTTGTCGTCTCCTGAAGTTCTGGGGTGTGTGGACGAAGTTCTGCTTTCCCCCATGATCCCTACATCTACATAATTTCTGCCAGTAAATGACAGCAGTGACGCTGTTTCCAGAATCTCTCATACAGCTCCTATAATGAGCGGTCAGGGAGGCATCCAGCCGGAGAAATCTCTGGCTCCAAGTCTAGTGCCTACAGAGAGGCTTCACCGGCGATCAATCCCTGCCGGTCAGGCTTTTGTGAGTAGACCGCCTGCTGTGCCATAACTGAATTACGCTGCTTTACTTTGCATAATTTCACTTTTTTTTTTCTCTACTTAGTAAAATTACAGTGAACGGTCTCAAAAAGAACCAAAAATCCATGAAAATTCCAAATATTGTAGTGTGAGAAGGTCATAGTGCCATCTACAGGAGAAAGCGAAAATCTGCAACCGGAAAATTACGCTGCACCTAGCAGGAAAGGAATCTTGTATTTTCTACTCCGCTCTTCTCCGTATCCAATAATGGCCGAACCAGGAAAATATCGAAAAATCGATTCACAGCCACAAATTCATTCAGACCTTAAACCGGACCAACCAAAAAATTGATTCAGACCCCAGATGGAAAAATGAATTCCGCACCAGAAAATATCCGAAACCCGGCAAGACCCTTAAAAAAAACGTAGACTCGGGCCAAGACCCCAAGATTAGTCCAGATTCTTGTCCAGATGGCAAAATTGATTAAGACGCCAAAATAATCCAAACCCTAAACTGACCCAGACCCCACATGACCCCAGACCTGACGCCCCTATAAAATCACCCAAAATAACTGCAGATCTGGAGTGAGACTAGACCTCAAAAGTCCCGAAACCCAAAAAGAAACTCAGACCCCTCAACCCAAATTCAGACTCCAAATAAGAGCAAAAAATAAATCAGACCCCAAACCAAACCCCATCATAGACAATTAGTCTGAGTGGGAGACCAGGAGAGCGGACCACAGCCAGAGGGGATGTCGGCCCGGACCCCCGCTTTATGCACGGGACTCGCTAGACATTGACGAGTCTGGGGAAAATCATCGGAACCTTTGAGAATCGGACTTCACACAAAATAACCTGGCTCCCGGCAGACATGAAAGGCAGAATAGATGTGCAGGGCCCGATAGGAGGACGATACATCGCTGGCATTTATATAAAGCCTAATATTAATATAATCCCGTGTGGAAAAAAATCATCAAATGTAAAACCATAAACACAATAAAACAGTCTGCAAAAGGATCCAGCGCCATCTAGAGGGAGATGTAGATAATACATCAAAAAACTTACACACTACACATACACAGAGGATAAAAAAAAGTCTACACGCCCCTATTCAAATTCCATAAGAGGAATTTTTTTTCACCTTTAATGTCACCCATAATCTGTACAAATCCAGTGAAAAATAAACTGAAATCTTTGCAAACAAAAAAAATAAACAAGTAAACTAATGTGATTGCATAAATCTGCACACCCCTAAAACTAATGCTTTGTTACAGTCCCTTGTAGATTTCTGGCAGCATTCAGTCTTTTTGGGTTGGGGTCAAGGAGCACAGCACATCTAGAATTGGTGATCTTTGTCCTGCTCCACATCTGTCAGATTGAGACTTCTCCTGTGTACAGCGTCCTCTTCAGGTCACCACAGAATGTCCTTTGGGTTCAAGTCTGGGCCCGGCCATTCCAGAATTTCCAACTCCCATGTTCTTCTGGTGAAGCTGTGCTTTTGGTGAGTTGGAGGTAGCTTAGGGTCGTTATAGTGTTGAAAGGAAAAACTTCCTCTCCATCTTCAGCTCTTTAGAAAAGGCCAGAAGGTTTTGTTGCAAATTTGGCTGATGTTTATTCCACCATGACTAAGGCCCAAGTTCTAGCTGCCAAGAAACATACCTGAAGCACAACGCGGCCTCTAACATGCCTGACTGTGGGGATGGTGAATTTCTGGTGAAGCACAGTGTTGGCTTTGCTCCAAAAGATACCTTTTGGAATTATGGCCAAAAAAATTCACCTTTAGTGTCATCAGACATACTGTAACAAGTTTCCACTTGCTTTCTTTTCCAGACTTGATGGGGGTTTTGACAAAACATAGCCGGGCTTGGATGTGCTTCTCTGTAAGAAAAGGCTTCCATCTTGCCATTCGACCCCACAGGCCAGACTTGAAGAATACGGGGGATTACTGTTACATGCAGGTCACAACCAAGACTTGCCAGAAATTCCTGAAGCTCTGGTCCAGTGCTGTCGGCCTCTTTGCAGCCTCCCGGACCAATTTTCTTCTAGCCTTTTTATCATTTTTTGAGTGACGTCCAGTCTTTATACTGCTCTATGGTAGATCTAACACCTTTCACATTTTTCCCCTTTTTCTGATTGATAACCATGAACACTGAGGTCCCTTTGCTTTGTTGTAAGCTGCAGACCGCGGCTTCTGCCATAGAAAATATCGGGAGAAACCTTCTATAGGGTAAATCGGAATCCCTGTAAATGAGGGCGGATGAGCACTGAACACTATATAAGATGAGAGGAAATGTGACTGGCTAATGCTGAACACAACAACGTCCCCAATCATAATAGGGTGTTCACACTTATGCAACCACATTATTTTATTATTATTGTTATTTTTGCTTTCCTCTTTAAAATAATTATAATTTGATTCTCAATGGATTTGTACAGATTATGGGCGACAGTGGGATTTTATTACATAACAAAAATGTGGCATTTTATCAGAATGTGTGTAGACCTTTTATATTCACTGCACGTCCTCCTGTTCATAATCAAAAAGGGAAAACAAATCTAAATAATAGTTTTACAGGTCACATTTAATTTAATTCATTTATTCTGGTGCAGTCATTGTGTACATACATTACATTACTGATCCTGAGTTACATCCTGTATTATACCCCAGAGCTGCACTCACTACTCTGCTGGTGCAGTCACTGTGTACATACATAACATTACTGATCCTGAGTTACATCCTGTATTATACCCCAGAGCTGCACTCACTATTCTGCTGGTGCAGTCACTGTGTACATACATTACATTACTGATCCTGAGTTACATCCTGTATTATACCCCAGAGCTGCACTCACTATTCTGCTGGTGCAGTCACTGTGTACATACAATACATTACTGATCCTGAGTTACATCCTGTATTATACCCCAGAGCTGCACTCACTATTCTGCTGGTGCAGTCACTGTGCACATACATAACATTACTGATCCTGAGTTACATCCTGTATTATACCCCAGAGCAGCACTCACTATTCTGCTGGTGCAGTCACTGTGCACATACATAACATTACTGATCCTGAGTTACATCCTGTATTATACTCCAGAGCTGCACTTACTATTCTGCTGGTGCAGTCACTGTATACATACATTACATTACTGATCCTGAGTTACATCCTGTATTATACTCCAGAGCTGCACTCACTATTCTGCTGGTGCAGTCACTGTGTACATACATACATTACTGATCCTGAGTTACATCCTGTATTATACTCCAGAGCTGCACTTACTATTCTGCTGGTGCAGTCACTGTATACATACATTACATTACTGATCCTGAGTTACATCCTGTATTATACCCAGAGCTGCACTCACTATTCTGCTGGTGCAGTCACTGTGTACATACATTACATTACTGATCCTGAGTTACATCCTGTATTATACTCCAGAGCTGCACTCACTATTCTGCTGGTGCAGTCACTGTGTACATACATACATTACTGATCCTGAGTTACATCCTGTATTATACTCCAGAGCTGCACTTACTATTCTGCTGGTGCAGTCACTATATACATACATTACATTACTGATCCTGAGTTACATCCTGTATTATACCCAGAGCTGCACTCACTATTCTGCTGGTGCAGTCACTGTGCACATACATTACTGATCCTGAGTTACATCCTGTATTATACCCCAGAGCTGCACTCACTATTCTGCTGGTGCAGTCGCTGTGTACATACATCACTGATCCTGAGTTACATCCTGTATTATACTCCAGAGCTGCACTCACTATTCTGCTGGTGCAGTCACTGTGTACATACATTACATTACAGATCCTGAGTTACATCCTGTATTATACCCCAGAGCTGCACTCACTATTCTGCTGGTGCAGTCACTGTGTACATACATTACATTACAGATCCTGAGTTACATCCTGTATTATACTCCAGAGCTGCACTCACTATTCTGCTGGTGCAGTCACTGTGTACATACATTACATTACAGATCCTGAGTTACCTCCTGTATTATACCCCAGAGCTGCACTCAATATTCTGCTGGTGCAGTCACTGTGTACATACATTACATTACTGCTCCTGAGTTACATCCTGTATTATACCCCAGAGCTGCACTCACTATTCTGCTGGTGCAGTCACTGTGTACATACATTACATTACTGATCCTGAGTTACATCCTGTATTATACCCCAGAGCTGCACTCACTATTCTGCTGGTGCAGTCACTGTGTACATACATTACATTACTGATCCTGAGTTACATCCTGTATCTCTTTTATTATAAAATATCAAAAACAATACAACACAACATTCCAGAAAAGAAAACACATAAACCAAAATACACACATTAATCATACACTTAGGACATACAGAAGCTTGTGCAAAACCGCAACTTGTTATAGTCCCCAAGCTTTCCAGCTTAGGGGACCCCCAGCAGGAACTTTCCAACAGAAAACTTTTCCCATAAAATAATGAAAAACAGTTTTTAATCTTTCACCCCCATTCACTCTCTTTCACCCCCATTCACACTTCCACCCATACCTATATACAGGAAAACAAAAATAATATTATTGGCCCATGCTGCCTTAAATAAACCTAGCCAATTCTTTTTTGGCAAAATTACCTACACCAGCTTAACACCTCTATATATACATATATTTTTTTTTTTATTATTATTTTTTCCCACCACCCACATCACAGGTCCATAAATGTCCATGGCCTTATCACGTCTAGGCCTGATGAGCACGAAAGTTTATGCCCATAAGCAAAACCCTCACCCATTTGCCCCCGATGTGCTCAAAAATGGTCCATTTTCCATAATTTCCATGGTCCATGGTATATGTTATATCCATTCGCCACTTTCCCCTTGGTTTAGGGTCCTTTTACTTTTTTTTCCCGCTCTCACCCCTCCATTCACCCCCCTCCCAACCTCACTACGCCCCCCATGCACCTCTGACTACGGAAAAGAATAACAACACATACTACAATACATATACTACAATACATATTTACAATACAATATTAAAATGCAATGTCATTACATCATTTGCTTTACCGAATATTACCACACCACAAACCTTTACTTACAGGCCCAAGTTCAGTGCCTGCAAGCCCAATATCCATTATTTCTCTATCTCAAAACAAAAATCTAGGTGTGCCATGCAGTAGCCCACCACCAGGAAAAAGGAGTTCTAGAGGCCCCATCCCTCACTAACACATTCACCCTGCCCCTCAACAACTAAGACTGTCCCTACTTCTGTCCCTAAAGAAACTGTCCCTATCTGTCCCTACCTGCCCCTACTCTACCTACCTTATCATAACTAACTCTCTATCTGTCCCTCAGTGCCTGTCCCTTCCTGTCCCTATCTGCCCCTACTTCTGTCCCTCACCACCTTATGCTGTCCCTACCCACATTCACACAAAATCTAGCTCTCCCTAGAGTGCGTTTTTAAAAGGAAAGGCCCCTCCAAAGCCAAGAGGCCCTCCTCACACCCAACCTTTCGAACTCCAAAGAACGCACCTTCACCAGGTCACCCAAGATGTTACTAACCACCTCTTCCCTTGGGAGGGCTTTCTGGCCCGTCGAAACTAAGCACCGTGCATTCCAAATGTAGAACCTAACCACTACACTGACTAGGAATAAAGTGCCCCGGTCTCGGCCACCCAGAGTTCTGAACGCTCCATGGGCCCACTCGGCATAGGAGAGGGACGCCAGCCGCGGCCAACGTATGGAAGCCCCCACCCTGTTGTAAACCTCTGCATTAAAGGGACACTGAAGCAGGAAGTGCTCCATGCTTTCCAGCACGTCGCCACACTTCTCACGGGGACAACTCCGATCATCGGATTTCCTGCACGTCAAGTTATCCTTTACATACAGCCTCCCGTGGAAGCAGCGCCAGGTCAAGTCCCAAAACTTCGTGGGGATCCGCTTAGAATTTAAAAGCCCGAGCCCCACCTCCAGATCCCGGCCTGGGCAATCCTTAAGGGCCAGGGGCTTCTGGAAATGGGTCAACAGAACCCTCCTGTCAAGGTATTGCCTCGACATGGTCCTGATTTCCCACATTCCCAGACCCCACTGGCGGATCACCTTCAGAACCGGGGTAGCATAAGCCGGGAGATGCCCATGAGGTGTGCGGAGGTCTTTCACTTACCCTCCTGTCTCCCATTCCTGGAAGAAGGGCTGAAGCCAACCCTTGCAGGAGACTACCCATGGAGGAGCCATCTCTAGCCAGATGTTGGAAATGTTGGCTTTAAGAAAGGTGTTCACTAAGAACACTACCGGGTTGACCGTACCCAACCCATGTAGTCTCCTCGTGCGGTATTTGACGTCTCTCTTGATTAGGTTGAGCCTATTCCCCATAACAGCTGGAAGAACAGGCTGTACACCCGTGTCCAGAGAGGTTCTGGCAAGATGCACACGCTGCCCAGGTAAATTAACAAGGGAAGCAGAAAGCCTTTAGCCAAGGCAACCCTTTCCCTTAGGGTCAAAGACCAACCCTTCCATTGGTCCACCTTTTGGGTGGCGATCTTAAGTCTGCCCTCCCAATTTTGCTGGGGGTAGTCCCCGGGGCCAAATTCGATGCCTAGAATTTTGGCGGCGGCCTGGGATCTCCCCCTCCCAGCCAGAGACTTTCACACTTATCCCGGTTGATCATGGACCCGGATGCCTCCGTGTAGCGCACTACCTCTGACATGACCCAATCCGCCTCCCCTCTCGAGGACACGAAAAGGGAAACATCATCGGCGTATGCCACCACCCTCAGAGAGGACCCAGAGCCCACCTGGTACATCCCGACTCCCGCCAACGGTCCACGATCTACCCTCCTTAGGAAGGGATCGATCGCGAACACGTATAAAAGCGGGCTCAGCGGACAGCCCTGACGGACCCCAGAACCCACCTCAAAAGGGCGACCTGACCAACCATTCACCAGCGGAAAAGTCTCAGCCCCTTGGTACAAGATCTTTAACCATTTTACAAACCTCCCAGGCAGACCATACCTCAAAAGGACGGACCAGAGGTAGTCATGGTTGACCCGGTCAAAGGCTTTCGCCTGGTCTAACAACAGCAAGTACTCCTTCAAGTGTCCTGCCCTACCCTGCTCCACTGCCTCCTGGACACGGAGCACAGCACTAAAAGTACTGCGGCCTGGAACAGAGCAATGCTGGGCCCCTGAAAGGGGCCGGGGTCCAAACTTCACCAGCCGATTAAACAGCACCTTGGCCAGGACCTTCTGGTCCGTATCGAGAAGCGCTATGGGACGGATCCTTACCCTTTGATAGAATAATTAGGGCTGACTTCCTCATTGAGTCGGGAAGAGTGCCCGCGGATAGACACTCATTAAAGACCCCTGTCAAGAGGGGGACCAAGGAGTCCCTAAAAGTCTTATAAAACTCGGATGTTAAGCCATCCGGACCTGGCAATTTCTTGGGCCGAAGCCCATCAATGGCCAGTCTCACTTCCTCTTCCCTAATTTCTTCTACCAAAACACCAAGAGAGGGATCACCCCCTGGCTCAGGGACGGTTTCAGCCAGGAAAGCCGACATCCTATCCCGATCCAGATCCTTCTTTTCCAAGAGACGCGAGTAGAAGGATCTGACCACCTCCAGGATCCCTGATTTGGATCTGTTCAGGGACCCCGTACTGTCGATCAGTCCTGTCACCATCTCACAATTCACTGACATCTTACAGTTTCTGTAAGGGTCGGGCGAGCGGTACTTCCTGAAGTCCCGCTCAAAAACCAAAGATGTGTGTCTATCATACTGGCACCTCTTGAGCAAAGATTTCACTGTGGAGATTTCCTCACGGTCACCTCCAGTCGAGACAAGCTGCTCAAGTTTCCTCCTTCTGAGGTTCGAGAGCTGACGGAAGAACCCCGCCACCCACTTTTTGAAGATCTCCCACCACTCTGACTTACTACTACAGAGATCCAACAGCGGTACCTGGCTCTGAAGAAAATCCTCGAAGGATTGTCTCACCTCCGCTTCTTCCAGCAGGGATGAATTGAGCTTCCACAGCCCTCTTCCCATCAGAGGAGTCTCTGCAACATTCAGAGAAAAGAAAATTAAACAGTGGTCGGAGAACTCCACCTCAACGGCGGACACAGCAGAAAAGATGGCGTCCTCCTTCAAAAAAAACCTGTGTATTCTAGACCTACTGCTACCCCTATGGTAGGTGAAATCCCCATAGCCTGGGGTGTGCCGGCTGTGGACATCCACCAGGTGAGCTTCACTAGCTATGCTATTAAGCGCGACACTGTCATAAGCCAGGCGGTCTCCGGGACCCCCCCGGTCACGGGACCTCGTAACAGTGTTGAAGTCCCCACCGAAGACCACCTGTCGGCTCGTAAAAAGAAAGGGCTTGATCCTCAGGAAGAGACATTTACGGTCCCACTTGGACTGTGGGCCGTAGATATTAATGAGCCGGAGCTCTTGTCCCCTCATGAAGACATCTAGGATCAGGCACCTCCCCAATTCCAACTCAGTAACCCCTCGGCATTCAACATCTGCAGTCTTAAAAAGGACTGCCACCCTGCTATACGGCTCGACCGCAAGAGACCAGTATGAGGGCCCGCACCGCCACTCCATCCGTGCTTTATAGATGGCCCCCATATCCGTTAGTCTGGTCTCTTGCAAAAATAACATTTCTGCCTCAATCCGGGAGAAAAAAATCAAAGGCCGTGAAGCGAGCCGCATCTGACTTAATGCTGGCGACATTAATGGATGCCAGCGTCAACGGGGCGAGTTCAGCCATCATGGGTGATCGAGTTGGATGGCCAGTTTCTTCCCTGCCCCGCTATCACCTCCACCTAGGGAGGGGTCAGACACCTTCCTTTTTAGGGAAGCCCCCGATGTGTCCATCCCTCCCCCCGATGTCCTCGCCCCCGGGTTCCAGGTCCGTCCCCCCCTCAGGAGGAACAGTGCCCCCTGAGGGACGGACTCCACCATCCCCTGAAGGACCCTCCGGTGTTACCCCCGGCCCAGCACCCTCGTCTTGCGGTTCATCATCTGAACCTCCGAGGGCGCTGAAGCGGTTGGAGAGTCTGATCAGAGGGGAGTCAGCGGACCCTTCCGTATGCACCCTTGTGGACGGGGGTGGGGGGGACTTTGAAGACTTGTCAGCCCTCTTCCCTCCCGATTTACTGTTGGCACGCTTGTTTTTGCCACCTGGTGCTGTAGGCTGCTCCCTGACATCCTCGTCGACACTTTCATAACGAGAGGAGTCGTCTCTCAGCCGCTTTCTCCTCTCTCTCCATCCTCCTGATCTCCTCACTCACCGCACTCTCCCCCAGGGCCTCAGAGGCTTTTGCCAGGGGCCTAGAGGGAGGGGCAGGCATCACCCCGGTTGCCCGAGGCTCTACCTGCCCCTTGCCTCCATGGCGTTTTTCTTGCCTCCGCTCATACGCGGGGCCCCTTGCCTTAGCATTGCCCTTCCTCACCGGCCCCTCAGCCCTTCCCCCTCCACCACCACCTGCCACGGCAAAAGAAGCGCCGACAGAGGTTGCCCCCTCACGGTCTCCCCCCACCGGGCCTGCAGCGGTATTGGAGAAAGAGCGACGGCAGCGGCTGAGCGGGTGACCTAGGTCATGACACAGGTGGCACCGAATGTCTTTGCACAAGGTGGCCAGGTGACCTACCCCACCACACAACGCACACTTCTGCACCTTGCAGCTGGCGCTGAAGTGGGTGGGGTCGCCCACTTGTGGCAGACCTTCGGTTGCCCCTGGTAGAAGACCAGGATCCTGTCCCTCCCCAAGAACGCCGAGGAAGGGATGTGGGTGACCGTGCCGCCGGAAACCTTCAGTTTGACCATGAAGGTCCAGCCCCCCGACCAGATGCCAAATTCGTCCCTGTTCTTTTTCGGGACCTCGGTGACTTCCCCGTAACGATAAAGCCACGTCATTATGTCCACGCCTGCGAGCGACTCGTTACAAGTCACCACGGTCACTCGCTTGACGGCATTTTGGCGAGACACCGCTTGCGCAGCAAAGTCTCGCCATCCGGGCTCTTCTCACACCAGCTCGCAGTTCGACCAGAAGAGCTCAAGGGCCTCTGGCCAGATGAAACTGACGTCAAAGAAGCGGGACGCCGAAGGATGTATCAGGGCAAAGATATCATTTGCCCCGAAGCCCATTTTTAGGAGGAGCTCCATCACCTTGCTCCTGGGTGATCAAGCTTCATTGCCCCCACCTAAGACGGACCACATTCCTTCTTGGCGGCCCCTGCCCGGCTGTGGGAAGAGACCAAACAGTCCCTCCCTTTGCTGTTGGAAGGCGGCCAGGCCGTGTCTCTCTATCCAGAAAGACAGGTCCACTGTCCTCCCCTCTACTGTTACCGACCTTTCTCCCCTTTTAAGGGCCTCCAGGAAACGGTGGTGCAAAGCGCCGTCCCTGGAGCCCGGAGGCGAGGAGATCCCCCCAGGACCACCCCGACCCCCCAGCCGCGGCCCCCGCATAGTTACGTTGGGGTCTCACGGCCGGGGGGGCAGATGGGCCAGCCCTCCTACCACCACTTGTGCCTGCACCCTCATTCGTCCTCCCACTCACTCTCCCATTCATTCTTTTATTATTCCCACTCACCCCAGCATTCACTCCAGCACTTTCAGCCACATTCACTCCCTCATCCATGTCACTCACATCCCCATTCACGTCCGCAAACAACTCCTGAAAAATATCAGTCACCCCACTCTCACATTCACTCACGAACTCCTCATACCCCTATTTTTATTTACATCAATATTAACAGTTCCTTTGCCGCGATTTTCCCTCCCCCCTGCTGGGGGCCCTAGCTGGCCAGGTGCTCCATGATTGCCCTTACTGGCCAAGAGTGCTGCTGCTCCTTTAAGTGCCTCAGTGCTGATGACATACTGCACATTGCCCTGTCTGGGCCTGGAAGCAGCAGCAGCTCCTGGTTTCTCCAGCACCAGTTTTTTTTCTTTTTCAGTGTTTCTTTTGTTTTCCTTGCTCTGGGCAGGGACGGCCTCTGGCACTGCTCCCTGCCCTGCACCCTTCTTCACCCCCTCTGCCGGCTTGCCAGGGGGCACCAGAGTCCCCGCACCCTCAGATGAATGTAGGTGGGCTGGGGACCCCGACAACCCCCTGCCGGCTTTTGGGGGCAGCTTGCTTGCACTGCTTGGAAGGGTGGGTGGGACAGAGGGCAGCGGGCCTGCCGTGGCCACGCCCCCCTGCCGGTCGCAGTCACTCCAGGCAGAGCCGCAGCCCCTTGCGAGCATAGCAGGCGGAGCCGCGACCGCCGAGGCCACGCCCCCCCCACCAGTCACGGCCACCACGGGCAGAGCAGTGACCCCTTGCGAGGCCACGCCCCACTGGGTGACGTGGACGTAGCAGGCGTGACAGCAGCTGAGGAGAACATGCCCCCTCGCATGCCACAGCCTTTGCAGGCCGGGCAAGACTCGGGGAGGCCACAACCCCTCGCGGACCACCGCCGCCACCCTGTGCCCACCACTTGCCACGGGCAGGGCCGGCCACTCCCCCTCGTTGCCCAGTGGCGGCGGAGCCCCCCGCATGGACCCCCTTTTGGGTCGACGTGTCGGAGACCCCGCTCTTACCACGGGCGCCGCCATGGGAGCGACCAGCACCTTGCACCGCTTCAGTTGTTGTTTGATTTTTTGCTCACCCTTCCTAGACTTCTGGACTCTCACTAGCGATCCAGACTTAACGGATCCGTGAGTGGGGGGTCCAGAAGCCCCAGCACTTACCGCCGGGGGTGCAGCCCTGGCTGTACCAACTTTACCTGGTGCCAGGCCAGCCCCCCCTGCCACCGAGGGCTGAGTCTGGACACCACCACCAACGCCACAACCAGCACCGACCTCCATGTCGCTGCCCTGGTCTGAACTGTCACCAGATATGACCAGTCAGGTCACAGCAGACATCTCTCTCCCCACTCCCTCGCTGCGGACCCACCACAGGGCCCGAGCCGGGGTGGGTAGCGGGTTCCACACAGCGGGACAGAAGGGCCCGGGAAGAGGAGCAAAAAAAAGTTGTTCCTCCATGCCAGAGGCCTTACGCCTGTGCCTCCTGTTTCTCCTCTTCCCGGTTGCCTCATCCTCCAGGCAGACTTCATCCCCAAACAACAGTGTGCCAAACCGTGCTGGGGATTCCATCTGCCGCACTTGCCTGAGGATGAGGCAGCCCCCCTCGGTATTACTCCCGCTCCCTCCATCCTCCCCCTCGCTCCCACTTTTCCCTGTATTACCGGAGTCCAGCGGGAGGGTCAATTGCTCAGGGGCTATCCCGCTGCATGTTACCTGACTCCTGCTGGTGTCCGTCAGGTCTTCAGGTGGAGGCGGCCCGGGTGTAGCGTGGGAGCCATCTTGCTCTTCCTCCTCCTCACTTTCCTCCACCTGGATGGGGCCTCCTGAACCCCCAGGAGACCCACCGGCCATGGCCCTGAACAGGTCCTCGTTCCGCAGCTTCTCCTGGAAGGGGCCGCTGACGGCCATGATGACACTTCGCCGGCCCTCAAGGGCCCGAATCTCCTCTTTCAGCCGCTGGACCGTGGCGGCTACCTCCGCTCTCTTTGAGGTAGGGAGCCTGTTTTTAGATATTATCCTGGCTCCCTCCAACTCCCCCCGGAGTCTCCTCAGCTGCTTCCCGGCCTCCTCATATTCAGAGAGGTGGGCATGGATGCGGGAGGCGTAGGTGGTAGCCAGCTCTCCCGCAGCCTTGGAGCCCCAGATGTTAAGGGGGGGCCCCCGCCTCACCTCTGCCGGCTGCTGCACCTCCGGGGGAAGGGCCCGCCACAGCCTTCACTTCAGGGGTACCGGACCCTGGAGCCTTGCGGCCCCCTGGGGTCCGTTTTTTCCCCATCCCTGGGACTGGCTGGCTGTGCCTTGGGCCTCCTGGTGGTGGATGAGGCCCCCCACCCCAAACTGGCTTGCCGGGGGGTGGGAGCCAGGGGCACAGCCCCGGTGCTCAGTCCCAGGGAGAGTCCTCTTTCCTGGGATGGGGGTAGATGGAAAGTCCTTGCAGGAAAAACCTCCCTTCCCAGGAGCTTAGCAGAAACCTTAGCCTGCAGACGTTCAGCACAGACGCTCCTCCTCTTCCTGAGTGTGCCCAGAGCTGCTCTCACTATTCTGCTGGTGCAGAATTGTCCATACGGTCGGGGTTTGTGCAGACATACTGGACCATAGTGAAGCTTCTCTATCAATGATTTCCCTCCAGTCCAATAATGGAGGTGAAGCCGTCACCAGCTCTACTCGCTGACTTTTTACCTTACCGCTCAGTCCGGGGTATAAGTCGGAGGAGCAGATGCTTCTCAAGTAAATTAAAATCTGAAAAGGTTGCGGAGCGGAGAGTGGGGGGAGTTGGGACCACTATGCACTTCGCGTCTCGGCGTGTGCAGTAACTCGCTGCTGCCTCGTCTTATAATGAACGCCAGGATCGTGTCTGGGAGCTGTCAGCGCGGCGCTGCCTACAACCTGACAGGTGTCTCATTAATAGCAAAGGCAAAGGGGAAAACAAAATTCATTAGTAGCAGCCGATTGTCATTCACCGCACAGGGGAACACTCAGGTGAGCGGCTCCTAATTTGCTGACAATTTTCTTTTTTACGGTTTCTGTTCGTTTGTGGATAAAGAGAAGAAGGAATCCCAAATAATGGAAAAATCAATCCGTTTTGCATTACAATTTTATCCCTAAACCGCATGCTGACATTAATCTTCTGGGCGCAGAGTCTCGCTCCCTTAGGTGTCAACAAATGGAAGCTGCTCTGCGGATCATATAATCCTGTTTGTCATTCATGGGAGTGACGAAGCCGCCAGTGTCACCGCCGCACTGGTGAAAGGGCTACCATGAATGAGAGGAGACAAGCGGCACAGCTAAATTACACTGAAAGTGAACGTATAGACTGCACCGAAATCTGGAATTTATTAATAAATCTCAAATAAAGCTCTAAATCCTTCACTTACAGTTTATGAATAATATTATTTCTGCAGCCACCACTAGGGGGAGCTCCTTGTAAACAGAGATACATGATAAGATTCTGTCTGCAGTCACCACTAGGGGGAGCTCCCTGTATACAGAGATACATAATAAGATCCAGCCTGCAGTCACTGTGGGGAGGACGACTCCCAGACAGTGACTGGGCCGGTACCCAGGGGACCGCCATCAGGGTTCCTGAGGGAACAATACTGGGAGAACAGTAAAGGGAGAGACGACTCGAGTTGTCAGGGCAACAGGGGGCGGGGCGAGGTTAAAAGGAGCAGGGGGCGCTCAAGTGGCAGTTGGGAGAGAGTGTGACAGGAGACAGGAAGCCGGGTGACTTGAGGAGACACGGACAGGGGCCTGTGAAGAGGATACTGCGCACTCACCGACAAGTGAGACGTGAGAGACTTTTACCAGAGGCCGCTTCCTGCCCACGTTCACAGAGAGCCACGCCCGCCGTCCCCCGCCCTTGTGAGACAGATCCCTTAGCTCAGGTCGTGGCTGCAGCTACGAATAAAACGGCCACAGAGGCTTGGACACTGCCCCCCGGCCTTCTCCCACCACGGCGACCCTGTCATCACCGGCCTCAGGGGACGCCACCTCGTCATAGGCGACATTAGAGGCCCTTGTCCCGGCAACGGAGGACAGCCACTGGACATTTAGGGGAGCTGCATCATTACCGCGCCCCACCAGCATCGTTTCTTCAGGGCCTGTTGCGCCCCACCAACATCGTTTCTTCAGGGCCTGTTGCGCCCCACTGGCATCGTTTCTTCAGGGCCTGTTGCGCCCCACTGGCATCGTTTCTTCAGGGCCTGTTGCGCCCCACCGGCATCGTTTCTTCAGGGCCTGTTGCGCCCCACCGGCATCGTTTCTTCAGGGCCTGTTGCGCCCCACCGACATCGTTTCTTCAGGGCCTGTTGCGCCCCACCAGCATCGTTTATTCAGGGCCTGTTGCACCCCACCGGCATAATTTCTTCAGGGCCTGTTGCACCCCATCGGCACCGCTTCTTCAAGGCCTGTTATGCCCCAAGTCTTCCCGGAATATCGAGGCGTCAAGACAGCCGCATCAATGATCTCAAAGCGGCCGCATCTGCGATCCCGAGTGACGCAAGGAAGGATAAGTGGACTATAGCAATATATACCATAGTTTGGCCCTATTTCGGTCTTTGACACCCGGACTAGCCGGGTACTTCCCGCTACTTAGAAAAGTATTGCTTAGTTTATTGAGTCCCTGTGAGGACAGATTTATGTTACCCCTTCTTCTGCCTGTTCAGCATAGCCCTAGTGGCGCCAGTTTATAAAAGTTAATTACACAAGTCATTCCCTGTCTCGTGTCTTGTCACTGTATCCTGAGAATCTGCTAGACCCTACATCACCACTAGGGGGAGCTCCCTGCATACAGAGATACATGATAATATTCTGTCTGCAGCCACCACTAGAGGGAGCTCCCTGTATACAGAGATACATGATAAGATCCTGTCTGCAGCCACCACTAGGGGGAGCTCCTTGTATACAGAGATACATGATAAGATTCTGTCTGCAGTCACCACTAGGGGGAGCGCCCTGTATACAGAGATACATGATAAGATTCTGTCTGCAGTCACCACTAGGGGGAGCTCCATGTATACAGAGAAACATAATAAGATCCTGTCTACAGCCACCACTAGAGGTAGCTCCCTGTATACAGAGATACATGATAAGATCCTGTCTGCAGCCACCACTAGGGGGAGCTCCCTGTATACAGAGATACATGATAAGATTATGTCTGCAGCCACCACTACGGGGAGCTCCCTGTATATAGAGATACATAAGATCCTGTCTGCAGTCACCACTAGGGTGAGCTCCCTGTATACAGAGATACATGATAAGATCCTGTCTGCAGTCACCACTAGGGGGAGCTCCCTGTATACTGAGATACATGATAAGATTCTGTCTGCAGCCACCACTAGGGGGAGCTCCCTGTATACAGAGATACATGATAAGATCCTGTCTGCAGCCACCACTAGGGGGAGCTCCCAGTATACAGAGATACATGATAAGATCCTGTCTGCAGCCACCACTAGGGGGGGCTCCCTGTATACAGAGATACATGATAAGATCCTGTCTGCAGTCACCACTACAGGGCGCTCCCTGTACACAGAGATACATGATAAGATCCTTTCTGCAGCCACCACTAGGGGGAGCTCCCTGTATACAGAGATACATGATAAGATCCTGTCTGCAGCCACCACTAGGGGGGGCTCCCTGTATACAGAGATACATGATAAGATCCTGTCTGCAGTCACCACTACAGGGAGCTCCCTGTACACAGAGATACATGATAAGATCCTTTCTGCAGCCACCACTAGGGGGAGCTCCCTGTATACAGAGATACATGATAATATCCTGTCTGCAGCCACCACTAGGGGGAGCTCCCTGTATACAGAGATACATAAGATTCTGTCTACAGCCACCACTAGGGGAAGCTCCCTGTATACAGAGATACATGATAAGATCCTGTCTGCAGCCACCACTAGGGGGAGCTCCCTGTATACAGAGATACATGATAAGATCCTGTCTGCAGCCACCACTAGGGGGAGCTCCCTGTATACAGAGATACATGATAAGATCCTGTCTGCAGCCACCACTAGGGGGGGCTCCCTGTATACAGAGATACATGATAAGATCCTGTCTGCAGTCACCACTACAGGGAGCTCCCTGTACACAGAGATACATGATAAGATCCTTTCTGCAGCCACCACTAGGGGGAGCTCCCTGTATACAGAGATACATGATAAGATCCTGTCTGCAGCCACCACTATGGGGAGCTCCCTGTATACAGAGATACATAAGATTCTGTCTACAGCCACCACTAGGGGAAGCTCCCTGTATACAGAGATACATGATAAGATCCTGTCTGCAGCCACCACTAGGGGGAGCTCCCTGTATACAGAGATAAATTATAAGATTCCTCTGCTGTGCTGAGCAGTGACATGAGCCATGTGACTGGCAGTCATATTAGGACATGATGCAGGCAATGATACTAATACTGGTCCCAATGACTAGATCCGGCTTCTGGTTGGCCCTGTTATATGGCTTTACCTGTCTTTACGGGAACAGTATCATTCTACTTTGGCGCCTACAGGTATCACATTGTATAGCGCACCAATGAGTATTGTGCTTCCCGTGGCTGCAGTCACGTGATGGCGCTCGCTGGTTACGTCCCATTAGTCGCCCTCTACTCCATTTGTTCAGGACGACTCTTGGGAAGTGATGACCTTGAGATAATGGCGCTACATGTCACAATTTGTCGCCCGCTTCCCCCTTGTTGCATCTGGCGTTGTGCCGCCATTTACGGGGACACCAGCTCCTCAGTTTCCATGGTTACAATCAATAGGATTCAGCCGCTAATCCCGAGCTCTTAATGTACATTTATCAGAAGAGACCAGCAGAGGATGAGGAGGCAGAGGAGCCGCGCAGGCGACAACCATGGGGGGCGTCACTGCATCGCTGGTGGGGGTGACACCCGGCTCCCCAGGTGTCGTGAATGGCGAATCTTCCTAGTTATGCAGTGTATAGGTACAGTGGATATAAAAAGTCTACACACCCCTACTGAAATACCATGTAAAAAAATCCCACCCAGAAGAAATGTTCCAGAACTTTTTCCACCTTTAACACTAGAACTACTGTACTCGTGACACCTACTAGAACTACTGAATGTAGTTATTTTGACTACTGACTTGTATTCGTTTATTATTAGAGTTTCATTTGTGGTTATTTATTAATAATTATATTTTTTTATGTATTATTATTGTGAGATCCAACAGTAATGCTTTGAAATGTTTTTTTTTTCTGATTTTTTTTCATATTTTTCTACAGGAAATAACAAAAGTAAACTAAGTAAAACAATAATTATAGACGTTTTAAAATAATTTATTATTAAAGTGCACACATATAAACAACTCAAGAACAACAAGCAGAGAAAATGTAAGTGAAGGAGACGAAAAATGAAAATATGGCGCAGAATCTCAATAAAACCGACCAACCGTTATTATGAAGTACAACCGGTAACTTTCTAAACATTTGTTGATTCGCATTTCAGGCATCGTCTTTCATTTACATCGGTACATTGCCCACACAAAGACTTATGGCAAGTCATACAATTTCCAACAGATCGATTATTTTTGCATTTTTCTTTTATCTGGCAAAATTTTTTTTGAAGCATCACATCTGAAGATGTAGCAACTTGGGACATGCCACCCTTTCCCCTAGATACAACATACGGACCACTCAACTCTGTGACAAGCTTTTGCATAAATGCCTTGTGTGACATTTGTCCGGTGGTCATCTCCTTGTATACTATCCAAGCATTTATACCCGCTTAGTCTAAGGTATTTTCAAATGCGTGAACAGGCCATCTCCTAGTACCTGTTCTTGTGCTGTTGAAAAAAAACACGTAATTTTTATTGTTTTCGCGTCATACACCATTACATTGCATTATTGCTATATTCATGCATATTGCCCATTTGCAGATAAAAAAAAAATATTCTTTCTAGCTGTAAACTATAACTAATAACATCAAGCTGTATGCAAATATAGTTTTTCCCCCAAAAAATTGCTGCTTCACACTATACAGTACAAAATAATCGAATAATATGACAATAAAATGTTGTATATACCTGTAGGAGTTTTCAGAGCTCTTATGTCTGCATCTGTTGTCTTTGTCTCTCCAAGTGAAATGAAAGTAATTTACTATCCAGACTTACTGTCTACTGCTAGGACCAGAGAAAAACACCTCCCTTCGTTAGCATAAGATAAGAGCCCACAGTTTTACAAAAAAGCTCTTTTCAGTTCAGCATTACACAGTAATAGAACCAGGTTACACAAGGAAAATGTGAAAAGTTGACATCTGAATTGAACTACATCTATATGAACATCAGGGTAAATAAGATACAGCGAAAAAATTATGCACAAAACTTTACAGCAACTTTTAGTGACAAAAGGACAGCAAAATATAGTAGGTAGTCAAAATGACTACCTTTAGTAGTTATAGGTGAATGTTGAAATAAATGCGCAATTTTTGCACCTAAATTATTTATTGCCACAAAATCTTTTTTAACATCCTATTTGAGGAAAAGTCACCGAGTCTCAAGCCGGAATTCCAAAAAATGTAGTCACAGAGGAGAAATACATAGTGCGAAGTAGTCAAAATGACAACCTCAGTAGTTCTAGTGTTAAAGCCGTCAATAATCTGTAAAAGTCAATTGAGAAACAAACTGAAATCCTTGGAAAAAGAAATAAATAAATGATGTTGCAAAAATCTGCACACCCTTACACAATTACTTGGTTGAAGTACCCTTTGAAGTTATGGCAGCATTCAGTCTCTTTGGTTAGGGTCTATTAGCGTGGCAGATCTAGGATTGGCGAACTTTTCCCGCTCCTCCTTACAGTAGCTCCACATCTGTCAGACTGTGGGGGACCACTCCTGTTTGGACAGCGCTCTCTTCAGGTCACCACAGACTGTCACTTGGGTTCAGGTCTGGGCTCGGGCTGGGCCTTTCCAAAATTTTGATCTGCTTCTGGTGAAGCTTTTTTTGGGTGATTTGGAGGTCGTCTAGGGCCATTGTCGTGCTCAAATGTGAAATTCCTCCTCAACTTCAGCTTTTTAGCAGAGGCCTGAAAGATTTGTTGTAAAATTGACTGATATTTTGAACTGTTCATAATTCCCTCCACATTAACTAAAAACATAATTCCAGCTGCCGACAACCAGCCCCAAAGCACAATGCTGCCTCCACCATGCTTCACTGTGGGTATGCTGCTCTTCTGGTGAGTGGCGAACCCAGACAGACGATGGCTCCTGTGCAAAAACAGTGCATGAGTCCTTTGCCGTCATAAACACATTATCATGCACTATTCCTCTTGCTTTGTAGCTGGCAATGGGCCATGTGAAGCTGCACAGGTTGCACCAATGATAAGTCCCCCGCTGCAGTTGGTGATGTACAGTGATGACTTTGCACCTTTTGAAATTTTGGACAAAAAGTTCCACCTATGTCTCATCGGACACAACATGTTTGTTTACCCACATTCTTTTAGTAAAACCAATTTTGAAGTTTTGGCAAAACCTTAGCCGAGTTTGAGTGTTTTTCTTTGTAAGAAAAAGTGTCCATCTTGCCACCTACGCTGCAGGCCGGACACATGAAGCACACAGGAGATAGTTTTCACAGTCAGGACACAACCAGGACTGGCCAGAAATTCCTGCAGCTTCTTTCATATTGCTAAAGCCTCTTGGATCAATGTTTTTCTCGTCCTTTCATCAATGTTTTTAACAATCTCCAGTTTTCGGTAATGTTGTGCCAAATTTAAGCCACTTTTTGATGTCTTCAAATAGCACCATGGTCCGTCTAATGCTCTGGAGATATATGTGCACCCAGATCCTAGCTGATAACTTTCATCATTGAAATAACGCCCTCGCTGTGTTGTCAGCTGTTTATGGACCATGGAAACAAAATGCCAGGAAAATCCGACCAGAACAGAAAAACGTTCTATGAAGTTAATCAAAACCTCTATAAATGATGACCAGTATATAACACGTAACGCAACCAAATCCTCACTTATAAGAGGGTGCTCAGACTTATGCAACCACAGGAGTTTAGTTTTGTTATTTCCATATTCCCTCTCAAAATGATTCCAGTTTGTTTCTGGAAGAATTTGGACAGATTACGGGCGACATTAAAAGAGGAAAAGTTTTGAAATTCTTCTTCTTGGTGGAATTTAGTTTTACGCAACAAAAACCTGTAATTTCAACAAAGGCACAGACTTTATATATCCATTATATACATATATACATTAACAAGCTAGGGGTCCAAGAAATCGGCGGTCAGCTCCTATAGGGAAAAACTGCAGGAAACACGCTAAATGGATTATTATTAGTATTATTATTATTATTATCTGTTTATAGAATTGAATTGTAATGTTTTCCTGTTCTGTCCAGATGTCACCGTATCCCAGAATTCCAGGCGGAGGAAGTTCACCGACCTCCATATTAGGACATGCAAGTGATGGGTGTCTAAATATGGAAACTGCTGCTGGTATCAACCTATTGTGCAGTACCACCAGCGGAACACCGTCACACCACACACACTATACGCTGTACACACCACACATACATACACACACACTCTCACTCTCACACTCTCACACACTCACACAAACTCTCACTCACACACTCACACTCTCACACACTCACACACTCTCACACTCACACACTCACACACACACTCATGCAGCCTCTTGCGCGGTACAACCAGCGGAACACCATCGCACTGCACCTGTGCAAATTCTGCGCAGGCGCAGTGAATTATTCGGCTGATCCCAGCGGCAGATGCGCGACATGTCTACAGGCAGAGGAAGCCGGTCACATTAAAGGAGTTTTCCCACGAACGAAAGCTCATTTTAAAAATTGTCTGTGTCTGACCGTGTCCAGAGCATACCACACCTCCTGGGCAGGGGAGGAAGCAAAAGACCATACTGACATTACAGCAGGGGATCACAGAGGATACATTTTGTGAGGTAAAATATTTCACTGACTTTTAAACAATATTTTACCTCACAAAATGAATCCTCTGTGATCCCCTGCTGTAATGTCAGTATTGTCTTTTGCTTCCTCCCCTGCCCAGGAGCTGTGGTATGCCCTGGACACAGTCAGACACAGGGGTGAGAGAGACAGAGCACAAGGGAGAGACAGCTCACACGGGACAGCACAGGAAGGAGAGAGACAGCAGACAAGGGGGAGAGCACATGGGGTAGACAGGTCACAGAAGAGAGCACAGATGGGAGAAGTCAGCACATGGTCAAAGAGAGAGTGGATAGGTGGGTGAGTACATGGGGGGGAGAGATTCTCAACGCTGCAAAGTCTGCCCCAATTGTGACATTACCGCCCTCACATCGGGCCTCCATCTAGTTATTTCAATCAAGCTTTGCTGAAATAAAATATATTTCAGTGTTTTACATAGGACTGCGGGTGACATCTACTACATTATCTGTACTCAGAGAGATATCACTGTGTTATCTGTGGTGTTACATAGGACTGCAGGTGACATCTACTACATTATCTGTACTCAGAGAGATATCACTGTGTTATCTATGGTGTTACATAGGACTGCAGGTGACCTCTACTGCATTATCTGTACTCAGGGAGATATCACTGTTATCTGTGGTGTTACATAGGACTGCAGGTGATATCTACTACATTATCTGTACTCAGAGAGTTATCACTGTGTTATCTGTGGTGTTACATAGGACTGCGGGTGACATCTACTACATTATCTGCACTCAGAGTTCTCACTGTGTTATCTGTGGTGTTACATAGGACTGCAGGTGACATCTACTACATCATCTGTACTCAGAGTTATCACTGTGTTATCTGTGGTGTTACATAGGACTGTGGGTGACATCTACTACGTTATCTGTACTCAGAGAGTTATCACTGTGTTATCAGTGGTGTTACATAGGACTGCAGGTGACATCTACTACATTATCTGTACTCAGAGAGATATCACTGTTATCTATGGTGTTACATAGGACTGCAGGTGACATCTACTACATTATCTGTACTCAGAGAGATATCACTGTTATCTATGGTGTTACATAGGACTGCAGGTGACCTCTACTGCATTATCTGTACTCAGGGAGATATCACTGTTATCTGTGGTGTTACATAGGACTGCAGGTGATATCTACTACATTATCTGTACTCAGAGAGTTATCACTGTGTTATCTGTGGTGTTACATAGGACTGCGGGTGACATCTACTACATTATCTGCACTCAGAGTTCTCACTGTGTTATCTGTGGTGTTACATAGGACTGCAGGTGACCTCTACTGCATTATCTGTACTCAGAGAGTTATCACTGTGTTATCTGTGGTGTTACATAGGACTGTGGGTGACATCTACTACGTTATCTGTACTCAGAGAGTTATCACTGTGTTATCAGTGGTGTTACATAGGACTGCAGGTGACATCTACTACATCATCTGTACTCAGAGAGTTATCACTGTGTTATCAGTGGTGTTACATAGGACTGCGGGTGACATCTACTCCATTATCTGTATATATAGAGTTATCACTGTGTTATCTGTGGTGTTACATAGGACTGCAGGTGACATCTACTACGTTATCTGTACTCAGAGAGTTATCACTGTGTTATCAGTGGTGTTACATAGGACTGCAGGTGACATCTACTACATCATCTGTACTCAGAGTTATCACTGTGTTATCAGTGGTGTTACATAGGACTGCAGGTGACATCTACTGCATTAGGCCGGAGTCACACTAGTGAGAAATACGGATGAGTGCTATGCAAGAAAAAAATCGCCTAGCACTCGTCCCAATGGTAATCTATGGGACAGCTCACATCATCCGATTTTTTCTCGGACGTTTTATTTCGTGCGAGTTAAATCTCAGCATGCTGCGATTGTCAGCGTTTCTCGGCCGAGACTCGCCAATGCAAGTCAATGGGTGCGAGAAAAAATCGGATTACACACGGACCACAAGTGTGACTTGCGAGGAATACGGAAGACTTCTCCAGGTGACAGGAAATTCAATCATCCATTATCAGGAGGTTTTGGCCTGCAGATGACTCTGGTACACTGGAGAGCAGACCAAGAAGCAGGTCTCCACGGAGTGTAGCATCATGTCCAGACGTATCAACGTCGAGATGCTGGTAGTTCTGGTCCAGGAAAGGCCAGAACTTTGGGACCAACGCGACGCACATTATGCGGATCGCACAAGGAAGGAGGCAGCATGGAGGTCAATCTGTGGCCACATGTTCCCCGATTTTGAGGAGCGACCTCGTGAGGTCCAGCAAGAAATAAGTAAGTACAATCACAAAAAATTTTCTATAAAGTTTCATCTGAGGTAACAAATGACCACAACTGCATCGTATGCGAGGTGGTTAGTAATATGGGCCATATTTCTGACTACACATGTGCTAAAAGTAGAAGTCCACATTACACTGAAGCCTCCATGTTGTAAGCCACACAATGTGATTTTTATTTTTTTTTTGTTTGCAGTGACTGATGTCACTAGACGCTGGCGGAGTTGCCGGGACCAGTACCGGCGGTGGGAACGGCAGCATTTTGGGCGGAATGGTGATGCAGCCGCCAAGAAGCGAAAAGATATATATTTTGACCTCCTCAATTTTCTGGCACCGGTGATGGATCTCAGACCATGAGTGCATGCATGACCCCACATCTTTTACACATGCTGTATCTGGAATATTTAAACATGTTTCTAAATTCAACAGGACGGAGTCAAACCTTACAGAAAGGTAGACAGCTACTGACTCCGAGGTCAACATTTACCCCCGTTGGTGAAGATCACGAAGTGGCTGACCTATCTTCGGCACCAACAGCCAGAACCCACCCACCACAACCACCAGCAGTGTCTTCTGCCACACAGGAGGCTAATCCCGAGGATGATGAAGGGGCCCACAGCAGCAGTCCAACCATGCCTCTGGATACCTCACCCCAGCCTTCGGCAATACCACGGCGTTGCCGGCGCAGAAGGGTGCATTCCACCACTGGCACAAGGAGGCAAGATGACACAGGGGTGTTGGACAATTTGTCCAGGGCAACACTTGACGATGAGGAGGAAGCGTACTCACGCAGTGCCATCTAAATCCTCATCGATGCGTGCACACCCCCAAACAACCCAACTCCTATATTTGTTTTTCTGGAAAGGTGGAAAATGTCATCAAGCAACCTTCTGCCGCTGCAAGATATTCCAGAAGAGCAGGCAGGAACAGTTGCTGCAGCACCTCCACCACGTATGTCAACCCAGACACAGGCCACCCAAAACACAACATCAACCACAACCTGGACACATGTATAAGTATCCAGCACCTGCCCAATATGGCCACTTGAGCAGACCCACTGCTGGAGGCTGGTCCCAACATGTGTCAGCTCGACATGGCCATAATGGGGGTTTTGACCAAATGGGTCACTCCCTTATCCAGGAGTTAATGCAGCCATCCCCACTATTATGGTCAGCAACAGGATGGAGGCTTGGTCCATAATCCGACCTACCCATCTGCCATACCACAGGTTGACAGTCAGGTTGGGCAACCACCCAGGCCTAGTTTGGCACATGCTGGCTTCCCACCATCACCACCCTCCAACCTACCAGAACCTGTAATGCTTGTATTTTGGCTGTCTTGTAATGTTTTTTTTTATTTAGTTTTGAAGATTTGCATTGTCCAGGGCTTCAATACAGTGTGGAAACTGACACGTGTCCTGAAATCCACGGGCTATACGCAACCAGTCTTCCATTTTGGGCTCAGGCATGACCACTTGATGGAGTCGGGACCAGATTTCTGAGCATGTAGGCTGGACAATGCCTGAGATGGTTGATTTTCCGATTAAAAATTCTAAATGCAGGGCCGCATGTGAAAGGCCAGTGGAAAGGAAGCTAAAAACAACAGAAAAAAAAAAAAATTATAAGCCATGGCTCATGCGACAATATTGAAAGAACTTGTCGGGATGGGTCCGCAGAGATACAGAGCCGGTGGAAATGACCCTTAGTGAGCCGTCGCCTCAAAAGTGGATGGAGCCACATTCGTCTCCGCCTCCTCGGATCCACAATCACTGGGTATGGCTCCCCAAAACGTCAGGACAAAACCCCCAATTGTAAAGCACCCGCTCAGTGGTGATAAAGTCTGTCTGACATGTTTGTCACAAAGCAGAACTAACACAATCCAAGCACGGACTCTACTGCAAAGGTTGGAGGCTCCCACCTGTCGTAGAGCCAATAAATAAGGGTCTGGATGAGGAGTTAAATTACTTCCAGGCCTAAAAATCGTTATATGTCCATTTTGCAAGCCAGTGAGAAAATCTCGCCAAACGGGTGTCACACGGATGCTTAGAAGCAAGAAAATCGCATCCTCACATTGCACACGGATGACATACGGATCACTGTTCAGGGAACATTTGTGCGATTCTCGTCCGTGAAAAACGGATCAATTTTTTTTTTATAGCTTGTGTGTGACTCCAGCCTTATCTGTACTCAGAGAGTTTCACTGTGTTATCTGTAGTGTTACATAGGACTGCAGGTGACATTTACTACATTAGCTGTACTCAGAGAGGTATCACTGTGTTATCTGTGGTGTTACATAGGACTGCAGGTGACATCTACTACATTATCTGTACTCAGGGAGGTATCACTGTGTTATCTGTGGTGTTACATAGGACTGCAGGTGACATCTACTACATTATCTGTACTCAGGGAGGTATCACTGTGTTATCTGTGGTGTTACATAGGACTGCAGGTGACATCTACTACATTAGCTGTACTCAGAGAGGTATCACTGTGTTATCTGTAGTGTTACATAGGACTGCAGGTGACATTTACTACATTAGCTGTACTCAGAGAGGTATCACTGTGTTATCTGTGGTGTTACATAGGATTGCAGGTGACATCTACTACATTAGCTGTACTCAGAGAGTTATCACTGTGTTATCTGTAGTGTTACATAGGACTGCAGGTGACATTTACTACATTAGCTGTACTCAGAGAGGTATCACTGTGTTATCTGTGGTGTTACATAGGACTGCAGGTGACATCTACTGCATTATCTGTACTCAGGGAGGTATCACTGTGTTATCTGTGGTGTTACATAGGACTGCAGGTGACATCTACTACATTATCTGTACTCAGAGAGGTATCACTGTGCTATCTGTGGTATTACATAGGACTGCAGGTGACATCTACTACATTATCTGTACTCAGAGAGGTATCACTGTGCTATCTGTGGTGTTACATAGGACTGCAGGTGACATTACTACATTATCTGTACTCAGAGAGTTATCATTGTGTTATCTGTAGTGTTACATAGGACTGCAGGTGACATTTACTACATTATCTGTACTCAGAGATGTATCACTGTGTTATCTGTTGTGTTACATAGGACTGCAGGTGACATCTACTACATTATCTGTACTCAGAGAGGCATCACTGTGCTGTCTGTGGTGTTACATAGGACTGCAGGTGACATCTACTACATTATCTGTACTCAGAGAGGTATCACTGTGCTGTCTGTGGTGTTACATAGGACTGCAGGTGACATCTACTACATTATCTGTACTCAGAGAGGTATCACTGTGTTATCTGTGGTGTTACATAGGACTGCAGGGAGTTGATTGTGGCTATTATTACAGTGCACACAGTGTGCAGTTGGGTGATGTATTTCACTCTTACACATTTGTAGATACTCGTATTTATTAATAACCGTGATTGTCAATTACACAGAAAGGAGAGAACAGAAAAACAGCAAGTAAAAGTCATGATTCCGCGGCTCCATTATTTACGTTTTTGTGGTAATAGAAACTGGATGTAATAAATGTGTCTGCACTGGAAACAGCGGCTTTTTGTCATTTTTACCACTGTACCATATGTTTGCAGTTTGCTTCATTTGCATACTCATTAAGACTCTACATTTTAAAAGATGCAATTATTTTAATTATTTTGGTGCCAAATTGATTGTCAGAGCGAATTCCTGGGACATCGAAACCTCAGTTCACAATTGGAGTACAAACAAGGATTGTAGAAGGAGCGGAGACGATAAAAAAAGATCAATGGAAAAAAAGACAAACAATATTTACAATTAATATTTAACAGTGGATGATTTCACAAACTCCCCTCTCCCGCTCTCTGACCACAACCTTCTATCATTCTCTATCAAGAACTGCCAGGCTGCTCAGGTCACCCCCACTGCCCATACTTATAGAAACATACAGGCCATTAACACCCAGAAACTTATGAAGAACTTGCAGTCTTCGTTGGCCCCTATCTCCTCCCTCTCATGTCCTGATTCTGCATTGAAGAATTACAATGAAACACTTCAAAGTGCCCTGGATGAATTTGCACCTCCTATACATAGAACACCACAACACAGACGGCGACAACCCTGGCACACCCTGCAAACACGTTTCCTGCAGCGGTGCTCCAGGTGCGCCGAACGTCTGTGGAGAAAATCCAATCTACCCGAAGATTTCATCCATTATAAGTTTATGCTTAGAACATACAACACTGCCCTTCACCTCTCCAAACAAACCTATTTCAACACCCTCATCACCTCACTGTCCAATAACCCGAAACGTCTCTTTGACATTTTTCATTCTCTACTCAACCCAAGAGTACAGGCCCCAACCACGGAGCTCCGAGCTGACGATCTGGCTAATTATTTCAAAGAAAAAATTTACCAGATCCAACAGGAAATTATCTCCCAATCCCCTCATACCATGCACTGTCCTCCCTCCCCCTCTACATCTAGCTCACTCTCTGATTTTGAACCAGTCACAGAAGAAGTAAGCAGGCTCCTTTCATCTTCTCGTCCAACCACTTGCACCAGTGACCCCATTCCATCACATCTCCTCCAGTCCCTTTCCCCTGCTGTCAACCCGCACCTAACTAAAATACAGTATTTAACCTCTCTCTCACTTCTGGTATCTTTCCCTCCTCATTTAAGCATGCCATCATACAGCCACTACTTAAAAAACCATCTCTCGACTAAAACTGTGCCGCTAACTATAGACCTGTCTCTAATCTTCCCTTCATCTCTAAACGTCTGGAACGTCTGGTTCACGCCCATCTTATCCGCTATCTCTTTGATAACTCTCCTCGACCCTCTTCAATCCGGTTTCCGCTCTTTACACTCTACTGAAACTACCCTCACTAAAGTCTCTAATGATCTGCTAACAGCTAAATCAAATGGTCACTACTCCATGCTAATTCTCTTGGATCTCTCTGCAGCATTCGACACTGTGGATCATCAGCTCCTCCTCACTATGCTCCGTTCCATTGGCCTCAAGGACACCGTTCTCTCCTGGTTCTCCTCCTATCTCTCTGACCGCTCCTTTACTGTATCTTTTGCTGACTCCTCCTCCTCTCACCTTCCCCTTACTGTTGGGGTCCCCCAAGGATCAGTTCTAGGCCCCCTCCTCTTTTTTTGGTATACTGCCCCTATTGGTCAAACAATCAGTAGATTTGGTTTCCAGTACCATCTCTATGCTGATGACACCCAATTATACGCTTCTTCTCCTGACATCACGCCTGCCTTTCTAGAAAACACCGGCGATTGTCTAAACACTGTGTCTAATATCATGTCCTCACTATATCTGAAACTGAACCTGTCAAAAACTGAACTCCTCGTGTTTCCTCCCTCTACTAATGTACCTATGCCCGACATTGCCATTTCCGTGTGTGGTTCCACCATTACTCCCCAGCAACATGCCCGCTGTCTTGGGGTCATACTTGATTCTGAGCTTTCATTCGCCCCCCACATCCAATCACTGGCTTGCTGTTGTTATCTGCACCTCAAAAACATTTCTAGAATTCGACCCTTTCTTACTTTCGACTCTGCAAAAACTTACTGTTTCTCTCATTCATTCTCGTCTGGACTATTGTAACTCTCTACTAATCGGTCTCCCTCTTACCAAACTCTCCCCCTTCCAATCTGTCCTGAATGCTGCAGCCAGGATCATATTCCTCACCAATCGTTACACCGATGCCTCTACCTTGTGCCAGTCATTACACTGGCTACCCATCCACTCCAGAATTCAGTATAAACTTATTGCCCTCACCCACAAAGCCCTCCATGGCTCAGCACCACCCTACATCTCCTCCCTTGTTTCAGTATACCACCCTACCCATGCCCTCCGTTCTGCTGATGACCTGAGGTTAGCATCCTCAATCATCAGAACCTCCCACTCCCGTCTCCAAGACTTTACACATGCTGCGCCAATTCTTTGGAAGGCACTTCACAGGTCAATACGATTAGTCCCCAATCCCCACAGTTTTAAGCAAGCCCTACATATACATTTATATAGCGCCATTTATTCCATGGCGCTTTACATGTGAAAAGGAGCAAATATAGACAAGTACTATAAACATGAGCAATACAAGACATACACAAGTACAGAAGGAGAGAGGACCCTGCCCTGTAATGTCTATTATCTGTAGAAGTCCCCTCTATAATGTAAACTGCTGCGGAATATGTTGGCGCTATATAAATAAAATTATTATTATTATTATAGTAAAAATAATAAAATACAAAAGGCAAAAAACATAAAATACACATCAAGAAAGACTTTTTCATTATTTTTAGTTTGAAAATTATGTGAAACTCCACAAAAAAAAATACTCCATACAGCTAAAATCTATTAGAATAAAGTTAAAAAGTTTGATTTGGAACCCAAAAAAACAAAAAAAAAATGAAAAAATGTTTATCCAGGATAAAATTAGTTTATTTGGTGTGAAATGTTAAACATGTTTGAGCCTGGGAGAGAAAAATTAGCATAGTACAAAAAAAAAAAGAAAAAAAAAAAACAATGTGCAAAATATTACAGAGCCATTTAAAAAAATGCAAGTTTGAAAAATCACTTTGAGAACCAGGTGGCCCTGTTATGAATGGGTCACCGAGGATGAAAGCAAGACCAAGCCAAGTCACAGAAAAACCAGAGAGGTTAGTAACTACGCGGATTGCAGACCCCTGATCCTGACCACACAACTAACAGCAGCCATGGAGCATACCTACGATGATTCTAGATGCCTCATCACAGCCGGAGGACTAAATAAGCCTAAAGCAAGAAAGGGGAAATCTAAACTGCCCCAGAGCAGACCCCAAAGGAAAAGGAATAGACAGCCCCCACACATGTATTGACGGTGAGACAAGATGAAACACAAACACAGGTAGGAAAATAGGCTGAGCAAACGATGGGGCCCACACTAACTAGAAAGGACAGGAAAGATACTGTCTGCAATCACGCCAAAAAAGCCTGCAAAATTGTCCAACACTTCTGATAGGAGGTAGCGACCATGCTATTTTAGAATTTTGGATAACTAGAGGCGGAAGACCTGTGAAGACTCAGACGTCAAGGTTAGATTTCAGAAAGGCAGATTTTAAGGGATTCAGAAAGATAATTGGAGGGATCCAATGGCTGGATATCCTTAAAGACAAAAATGTCCAGGAAGGATGGGAAATCTTGAAAAATGAAATTCTCAAAGCACAGTTGTTAACAATTCCGAAAAGAGGGAAGAATAGGAAGCATTTAAGGAAACCAGGATGGGTGAACACAGAACTTAAGCACATGCTAAAAAGGAAGAAAAAAATGTTTATAAAATGGAAAGAGGGAGGCATATCTAAAGAAGAATATAATGCTGTCTGCAGAATCTGCAGGGCACAAATCAGATTAGCTAAAGCTGAAAATGAATTGAGGCTTGCAAGAGATGTCAAAAGTAATAATAAAGGATTTTGGGGATATGTCAAAAGTAAAAGAAAAGTCAAAGATGCTATAGGATTTTTACAGGATGAAAATGATGAAATGGTAAGACAGGATGTTGAGAAGGCTGAACTTTTAAATTCCTATTTTGCATCTGTTTTCTCTCAGAAAGGAAATGTAACACCAACTGTTATTCACTGTCCTATTAAGGGAATAGAAGAATCCAGGACATCTATAAACAGAAAGATAGTGAGGAAACACTTAGCTAACCTAAATGAATTCAAGTCTCCAGGTCCAGATGAATTACACCCCAGAGTACTGAAGGAGATAGCAGAAGAAATTTCTGAACCACTCTCCATAATCTTTGAAAATTCTTGGAGAACAGGAGAAGTGCCAGAAGACTGGAGAAGAGCAAATGTTGTTCCTATCTTCAAAAAGGGGAAGAAGGTGGACCCAGGCAACTATAGGCCGGTGAGTCTGACTTCTATACCAGGAAAGATCTTTGAACAAATTATTAAACAACATGTAAGTCAATACCTGGATAAGAATGAAGTGATCAAACAGAGTCAGCATGGGTTTGTAACTAATAAGTCATGTCAGACTAACTTAATTTCCTTCTATGACGGTATCACTGATTGGGTGGATCAAGGAAATGCTGTAGATATAGTATATCTTGACTTCAGCAAAGCATTTGACAAAGTCTCTCATACAATCCTTATTGAAAAAATGACTAAGTATGGAATGGACAAGGCAACTGTTAGGTGGATTCATAGCTGGCTTAGTGATCGGACCCAAAGAGTGGTCGTAAATGGCTGCACATCCAGTTGGAAGAATGTCTCAAGTGGGGTACCACAGGGCTCTGTCCTGGGCCCTGTATTGTTCAACATCTTTATCAACGATTTAGATGAAGGAATTGAGGGTAAACTGATTAAATTTGCTGATGACACAAAGTTAGGAGGGATAGCTAATACTAGAGAAGAGAGAGAGAGGATTCAAAAAGATTTAAATAAACTGGAGAAGTGGGCAGTAACTAACAGAATGGTTTTTAACAGGGAGAAATGCAAAGTACTACATCTGGGCAATAAAAATGAAAAAAGCATATATAGAATGGGAGGAATAGGGCTAAGTGACAGCACATGTGAAAAAGACTTGGGTATACTAATAGATCACAGACTGAATATGAGTCAACAGTGTGATGCAGCAGCAAAAAAGGCAAATGCAGTTCTAGGATGTATTAACAGAAGCATACAGTCTAGATCACGTGAAGTCATTATTTCCCTCTACTCCTCTTTGGTCAGACCTCATCTGGAATATTGTGTCCAGTTTTGGGCACCACATTTTAAAAAAGACATCAACAAACTGGAGCAAGTTCAGAAAAGAGCGACCAGAATGGTGACCGGTCTGCAAACCCTGTCTTATGAGGAAAGGTTGCAGGATTTGGGAATGTTTAGTTTGCAAAAAAGAAGACTGAGAGGAGACTTAATTGCTGTCTACAAATATCTAAAGGGCTGTCACATTGTAGAAGGATCAACTTTATTCTCATTTGCACAAGGAAAGACTAGAAGCAATGGGATGAAACTGAATGGGAGGAGACACAGATTAGATATTAGAAAAAACTTTTTGACAGTTAGAGTGATCAATGAGTGGAACAGGCTGCCACGAGAAGTGGTGAGTTCTCCTTCAATGGAAGTCTTCAAACAGAGGCTGGACAGACATCTGACTGGGATGATTTAGCGAATCCTGCTTTGAGCAGGGGGTTGGACCAGATGGCCCAGGAGGTCCCTTCCAACTCTACGATTCTATGATTCTATGATAGCAAAAAAAACCCTGAAGTCACAAGACTTCTCCCACTATAACAGCACTCTGGCATATTCTGAGAACAGAGCAAAAAGAGGCTAATCTAATAAGAGACAAAAAGCAAACTGGCACATACAGTGACATAAGAATGGAAATTCAGCACAGCCCCAGCCGGGGCTGGCTGACTGCACAAAAATTGAATAGACCAAACCGAATCAAATGTGAACATTAGCAGAGAACACTTAGCTTGAGAAGGCAGGAATTGAACTGGAAACTAAGACCTCAGGAGGCAGGAAAAAAATCACCAGCATGGGAATAGGGAGTCGGCTGTCTTAAATCCAGTCTGAGACTCCTGATGTCCAATCCTCATCCTCATTATCAGGTGGCAGGTCTCTGTTAATTAGATCAGCTTCATTACCTCCTGCCAACACCAGAGGGAGCCCAGAAAGAGAACTCACAACTCCTCTGTCAGCACAACCAGCTCCCTCACCAGAAACCAGAGGCAGACCAGAAAATGAGTTCACAACACGGCCCCTTTAAATGTAATATGTAGTCAGAATCTGTAGCCACCACTAGAGGGAGCCGAGGAGCTTCCTGTATACTGAATTATTTATTGCATGCAGCACGCCCCTCAGCCCCTTAACTCTGCAGGAGATTGGATTCTCTGTACATTAAAAACAAAGCTCAGTCCGCTAGAAGGGTATATTAAGAAATTACTCAGCACATGAAATCTAGAAACCTAGCAATTCCTATAGAATGACTTTACCCTGGAGGGAGCCGTACAAGGCTCATCAATATATGTGACATTCGGAGGAGACACCAAATGCTACAATGTCGTCAATCTGTCGTCATATTTCATTGAATTTCATCCATCATTAGCTGCTGTGGAGTTACTGGTGCCCCCATTGCTACTCAGGAGGCCGCGGGGCCCCTGCTCCACTAATATCACACCTTATTCATATACCCCAGAGTGAATGATTACCTGCAGCCATGACGGTCCTATCATTCATCAACGGACCCCAGTCTAAATTATGAAGGACAAACTGTTGCCTGAAAGTCATTGAAGAAAGTACAATTTTATTCCAACATGTATCTCTCCACAGGCGTGAGCGAGTGTATAAGATCGGTTGATACATATGTATGGGTGCCAACTTTCAGGGCCGACTGCCACCGGTATGTCACAAGCTGCAGACAGTCTCACTGCGTCTGGCTACAGAAGGTCTCTGTGTTTGGCTTTGCAGGCGTCTTCTTAACCCTTCTGACTCTTTGACCCAGTGGCAACCTTTCTCCTGCTCTAATTGACACACCTGGACCTGGATGTTTATAGACTCCCAACCTGCTGCTGGGAATCGCCGGTGATATTTCCATTTCCCCCTGCTAAGGCTTGGAGCTATAGTAGTTGGCTATCTTCCTCTTTGGTGTTGCTGGAGGATGTCTGTATTCCATCTCTGAATCTACTCAAGATTAGTGGTCCCTTGTTTGCCTATCCCAGCTGTCTATAGTGTTAGTGGGGATCGACTAGTGTTCCCCGTTCTTCCCTAAGCAGGGTTTATTGCGAGGGTCAGGCAGGAATTAGGTTCCTGCTCGGCGATAAGTGCAGAGCCTATATAGCGACTTCTAAGGCAGGCAGAGTGACTTAAGATCTGACTAGGGGTCTCTACTCCACCCTTCCCTAGTGTTGGTCTCCCTTCCCCTCATCCTTTTGTGTTGAATTTAGCCTTTCCTACACTGTGCGTGACACCAACAGAATAACTGCACCTCTACTACAATACTGTACTGTGGAAAATTCCTGCAGATGGGAGTCAGCATCAGAGGAGACACTATCATGATCACAGGGTGTGCAGCCGTAACTGGGCCCGTGGCTCAGAATGACCGTCTGGACCAGCGCTATTTTGATCTGCAGTTGTATCATCAAATGCACCACCATTAGAATAATATAGTGAAGCTGAGAGTCCCTGGCTCCGTGCCCCGCACTTACTCCATGGAGCACTGCGGTGTAATGACATCAGGTGACGCCGGCATGCTGATAGTTATAGAGTAAGGCTGTGTTCACACGTAGCTTTTTTTTGCATTTTCAGCTGACACCAGTGACCGGAGGTGAACTTTATACCTCTGATCATAGCTGAGCGCTCATGCTGTCTTTTGACAGCGTGGGAACCGCGGCTCTCTTACCGGCGGGGATGATTTCACTGTTGCGGTGCCATGCACATGACAGCGTGACAACACCTGATGTTCGGGCAGCCGAACCCGACCAGTGACACAGACTTTCTGGAGAAGTCTGTGTTTGGTGTCCGTGCCCGAATAGTAGGTGTTCAGTACGGACGCTGAACTTTACTGTTCGGGTTCGCTCATCTCTAGTTATATTCTTTCCTTGAAGAATAATTTCAGAACTTTTTCCTCCTTTAATGTCACCTATAATCTGTACAATTCCATTGAGAAACAAACTTAAATCATTTTGAGCAAAAAATATAAATAACAAAAACTAAAATAATGTGGTTGCATAATTGTGCGCACCCTCTTATAATCAGGGATGTGGTTATGCTCAGAATTAACCAATAACATTTACCCTTATGTTGCATAGTAGTCAGTGCAAGGCCACTATCATACAAAGGAATTCTAATTAACACTATAGAAAGTTTTGCAGATTTAGTTGAATTTTACAGCAAAAGTCATTGTCCATAAACAGCTGACAACATAGCAAAGCAATCTCATTGTTGAAAGTCATCAATTAGGTAAAAGGTACAAAATTGTTTTCCAAGGCATTAAATATACCATGGAGCACTGTGAAGATGTCATCAAGAAGTGGATTAAATTTGGCACCATAGTGATATTACCCAAAACTGGACTGCCATCAAATATTGATGAAAAGAAGAAAATTGGTCCGAGATGCTGTCAAAAGGCCGACAGCAACATTAATGGAGCTGCAGTCATATTCTGGCAAGTACTAGTTGTGCACTGCATGCGACCACACTCTCCCATGTTCTTCATGTCTGGCTTGTGGGGTAAGCTGGCAAGGTGGAAGCCTATTCTTAAAAAAAAAAAAACCCAAGCCTGGCATGGCTTAAACCTCCAACATGTCTGCTAAAAGCATTTGAGAAATATGTTATGTCTAAGGCGCCTAAAGGTGAACTATTTGATCATAATTCCAAAAGGTGCAAAGTCATCACTGCATATCATCAGAAGAGCACCATACCCTCAGTGAGGCATGATGGAGGCAGCATTGTTCTTTGGGACAGTTTTACAGGAGCTGTAACTGGGGCTTTAGTCAAGGGGGAGGGAATAATGAACAGTTCGAAATATCAATCAAGTTTGCATCAAAACCTTCAGGCTTCTGCTAAAAAGCTGAAGATGAAGAGGAACTTAATCTTTCATCACAACAACAACCCTAAGCGACCTCCAAATCACCAAAATAAAGGATTTACCAAAAGAATATGGACGTTCTGGAACAGCCAAGGACGAGCACAGATTTGAACTCAAGAGACAATCTCTGGTGACCTGAAAAGGGAGCTGTACGCTGGAGATACCCCCGCAATCTGATAAATGTGGAGCTACTGAAGGAAGGAGAAGCCAGCAGAGATTGCCAATGCTAGATGTGGCACGCTCATAGACTGATCCAAAAAGACTGAATGCAGCCAGAAAGTCAAAGGGAACTTCAGCAAAGTATTAGCATAAGGATGTGCATATTTATGCAACCACATTATTTAGTTGAGTTTATTTTCAATGGATTTGTGCAGATTACAGGCAACAATAAAGGTGGAAAAAGTTCTGAAATGATTCCTTTTTCCTTGACAAAAACCTGTCATTTTAATTGGGGTGTGTAGACTTTTTCTATCCACTGTAGATAGCTAGAAAGATAGAAGATAGGTAGGTAGATAGATAATGTGTAGGGATTGTTTATAGACAGTAGGTCCCACATACCTTACGCTGGTTTTATCTAGGAACTATGACAAGTTATTTTGGCTTTATGGCGGGTATAAACATGATGTGTGCCACTGTAGTGCCGTATTTGTAGCTGCAGAGCCGGCGATACAATGTACATGTAAATCTTGGCATCTGCGAGCGAGGGCCATATTTGTCAGGCCACCTCCGGTTGATCACTCCCTCTATATCATTCTTACTCTTCTTTTTGAAAAAAAATCAATAATGACAAAAAAGTTTTCCAAACCCGTAAATCACTTTGCGTTTTACCAGAATGGTATTTTATTTCCTGCCATGCATGATATCATCCCTTTGTTCCACATCAATAATTCACAGTCAGTTTTGGGGTTTACGAAGCGACAATTGTTTTTTTTTTTTAAAGCTTTATATACATTCTATAAATAATCTTGATAAAAAATTGTCGTTCCAAAGGGCAAACACGTCAGCACGGGAGCGGGATCCCATCCGTCATGTCCGCATCATCAGCCATCATTCACTCGAGTCAATTTCATTTTGTCTCCACGGCAGCAGCAGATATTATCCCACCCTGATCACACAGACTGAGACCAAGGCCAAAATTTATGAAAGAGCCGACCATTGGCTGTCTACCGAAAGGCCCCACCTGTAAGTTCTCATCACTCAAAAGACATCAAAGCTTCTCAGGAGTAACTACGCATTGTCCTACAAGGACGGATCGTATAGGTAACCCAAGCATCCTTTAAGAAGTTCATGGAGAACAAGGTTCCAACTCTGCTTCTACATTGGTCTTCACCATGAATGTGTTGGTCATGATTTGAGGAGTAAGGGTCAAAAAAACTCCATATCCATTTACATAGGTCACAATGGGCTAATGAGCTGGGTCACTTCTCAACCATGGCTCCATGTGAGTTTCTACAAAATTATTCTACAAGGACATATCAAATAGGTAACCCAATTTTCCTTTAAAATGCCCATGGTGAAGAATTTCCCACTTAGTTTTTACACTGGTCTTCATCATGGGTGGTTTGGCTCTGCACACAACTCCTCATGTTCCATGGAAAAACGGGCAAGAAGGCCCAGTGTCCATTTACATAGATCGGGATGGTCTAACAAGCTGGGTAACCTCTTGACCTCAGCTCCTTATGAGGTTCTACACAATTGTACTTCAAAAATATTTCATACGGTTATACCAAGCATCCTTTACAAAGCCCATTGAGAAGGTCCTTAGAATCATAGAATCATAGAATCGTAGAGTTGGAAGGGACCTCCTGGGCCATCTGGTCCAACCCCCTGCTCAAAGTAGGATTCGCTAAATCATCCCAGTCAGATGTCTGTCCAGCCTGTGTTTGAAGACTTCCATTGAAGGAGAACTCACCACTTCTCGTGGCAGCCTGTTCCACTCATTGATCACTCTGTCAAAAAGTTTTTTCTAATATCTAATCTGTGTCTCCTCCCATTCAGTTTCATCCCATTGCTTCTAGTCTTTCCTTGTGCAAATGAGAATAAAGTTGATCCTTCTACAATGTGACAGCCCTTTAGATATTTGTAGACAGCTATTAAGTCTCCTCTCAGTCTTCTCTTTTGCAAACTAAACATTCCCAAATCCTGCAACCTTTCCTCATAAGACAGGGTTTGCAGACCGGTCACCATTCTGGTCGCTCTTTTCTGAACTTGCTCCAGTTTGTTGATGTCTTTTTTAAAATGTGGTGCCCAAAACTGGACACAATATTCCAGATGAGGTCTGACCAAAGAGGAGTAGAGGGAAATAATGACTTCACGTGATCTAGACTGTATGCTTCTGTTAATACATCCTAGAATTGCATTTTGCCTTTTTTGCTGCTGCATCACACTGTTGACTCATATTCAGTCTGTGATCTATTAGTATACCCAAGTCTTTTTCACATGTGCTGTCACTTAGCCCTATTCCTCCCATTCTATATATGCTTTTTTCATTTTTATTGCCCAGATGTAGTACTTTGCATTTCTCCCTGTTAAAAACCATTCTGTTAGTTGCTGCCTACTTCTCCAGTTTAGTTAAATCTTTTTGAATCCTCTCTCTCTCTTCTCTAGTATTAGCTATCCCTCCTAGCTTTGTGTCATCAGCAAATTTAATCAGTTTACCCTCAATTCCTTCATCTAAATCATTGATAAAGATGTTGAACAATACAGGGCCCAGGACAGAGCCCTGTGGTACCCCACTTGAGACATTCTTCCAACTGGATGTGCAGCCATTTACGACCACTCTTTGGGTCCGATCACTAAGCCAGTTATGAATCCACCTAACAGTTGCCTTGTCCATTCCATACTTAGTCATTTTTTCAATAAGGATTGTATGAGAGACTTTGTCAAATGCTTTGCTGAAGTCAAGATATACTATATCTACAGCATTTCCTTGATCCACCCAATAAGTGATACCGTCATAGAAGGAAATTAAGTTAGTCTGACATGACTTATTAGTTACAAACCCATGCTGACTCTGTTTGATCACTTCATTCTTATCCAGGTATTGACATACATGTTGTTTAATAATTTGTTCAAAGATCTTTCCTGGTATAGAAGTCAGACTCACCGGCCTATAGTTGCCTGGGTCCACCTTCTTCCCCTTTTTGAAGATAGGAACAACATTTGCTCTTCTCCAGTCTTCTGGCACTTCTCCTGTTCTCCAAGAATTTTCAAAGATTATGGAGAGGGGTTCAAAAATTTCTTCTGCTATCTCCTTCAGTACTCTGGGGTGTAATTCATCTGGACCTGGAGACTTGAATTCATTTAGGTTAGCTAAGTGTTTCCTCACTATCTTTCTGTTTATAGATATCCTGGATTCTTCTATTCCCTTAATAGGACAGTGAATAACAGTTGGTGTTACATTTCCTTTCTGAGAGAAAACAGATGCAAAATAGGTATTTAAAAGTTCAGCCTTCTCAACATCCTGTCTTACCATTTCATCATTTTCATCCTTTAAAAATCCTATAGCATGTTTGACTTTTCTTTTACTTTTGACATATCCCCAAAATCCTTTATTATTGCTTTTGGCATCTCTTGCAAGCCTCAATTCATTTTCAGCTTTAGAAAATCTGATTTGTGCCCTGCAGGTTCTGCAGACAGCATTATATTCTTCTTTAGATATGCCTCCCTCTTTCCATTTTATAAACTTTTTTTTCTTCCTTTTTAGTATGTGCTTAAGTTCTGTGTTCACCCATCCTGGTTTCCTTAAATGCTTCCTATTCTTCCCTCTTTTCGGAATTGTTAACAACTGTGCTATGAGAATTTAATTTTTCAAGATTTCCCATCTTTCCTGGACATTTTTGTCTTTAAGGATATCCAGCCATTGGATCCCTCCAATTATCTTTCTGAATCCCTTAAAATCTGCCTTTCTGAAATCTAACCTTGACGTCTGAGTCTTCACAGGTCTTCCGCCTCTAGTTATCCAAAATTCTAAAACAGCATGGTCGCTACCTCCTAGGTTTCCAGCCACTTTTACCTCCTCAACCATTTCCTCCCTGTTTATAAGGATTAGATCCAAGGTAGCAGTTCCCCTTGTTTTCTCCCCTACCTTTTGGGAGATAAAGTTGTCAGCAAGAGAGGATAAGAATTTCCTTGACCTGTTAGTTTTGCCTGAGAGAGATTCCCAACAAATGTCTGGATAGTTGAAATCTCCCATGACAACTATGTCATATTTTTTGGAGAACTTGGCCATTTGATGCATAAAGAGTTCATCCATATCTTCAGCTTGCACAGGCGGCCTGTAGTAAATGCCTACAATGGTGTCCTTTCCATTGTTCTGTCCTTGTATTCTTACCCAAACAGTTTCCACAGAACTCCCAGTCTCTGAAGCTTCAATCTCTGTGCAGATATACGTGTTTCTAACATACAATGCGACACCCCCTCCTCGTTTATCAAGTCTGTTTCTTGCAAATAAGTTGTATCCTTCTAGTCTTGTATTCCAATCATGTGTATTGTCCCACCAAGTTTCAGTGATTCCAATGACGTCATATTTCTTTTCCTGTGTTAGTAGTTCCAATTCTCCTTGTTTGTTGCCCATGCTTTGTGCATTAGTATAGAAACATTTTAGTTTGTGATTGGTTTCTCTTTCTCCAATATTTTTATTAATTAGATTCTTTCGTCTTTGTTCTTCCTTTCCACTTCTAATAGAGTTCTCAATAGCATTTGCCAGGTTTATGGCTTTTTCTGGTCTTTTGCTTCCCTTCCCATGTTGTTCTAGTTTAAAGCTCTCCTTACAAGTGTAGCAAGGCGACTTCCAAATACATGCTTTCCAGTCTTCGTAAGGTGCACCCCATCTCTAGCAAGTAGTCCATCGTATAAGTAGTTCACTCCGTGATCCAGAAATCCAAATCGTTGCTGACGGCACCATCGACGTAGCCAGTTGTTCACCTGCAGAATCTTATTCCACCTCCTTGTTCCATGGCCATCCACTGGGAGGATGGAAGAGAAGACCACCTGCGCTCCCAGTTCTTTCACTTTCTTGCCTAAGTCTTCAAAGTCTCTGCAGATGGTTTCCAGGTCGTTTCTTGCGGTGTCATTTGTCCCCACATGTAGTAGCAGGAATGGGTAGTCATCTGTAGGTCTGAAGAGTCCTGATATCCTGTCAGACACATCTTTAATTTTTGCACCTGGAAGACAGCACATTTCTCTTGAAGTTATATCCGGTCTGCAGATAGCGGCCTCTGTTCCTCTCAACAGGGAATCCCCCATGACCACCACTCTCCGTTTCTTCTTCACAACATTTTTCTTTCTCCATCCAGGAGGACTCTGAAGGCGTACAAGGTTGCTGTTTGTGGGCAAAGTCTTATCCTGATGTATTTCTTCATCGTTTTCCTGCGTGAGAGCCTGGTACTGGTTTCTGAGCAGTATGGGTGCTGACTGCCTCCTGATCCTCCTGCTTCTCTGGGTCACATGTCTCCATTCCTCTGTTTCTTCAGGTGCACTTCGAATTTCTTCTCTTTCTGTAACATGAAGAGATAATTCTGCTCTGTCCAAGAACTCTTCACCTTCCTTAATGATCTTCAACGTAGCTAACCTCTCTTCGAGATTTTGCAACTTTTCCTCCAACAGGGACACAAGCTGCATTTGTGGCATGTGAAGTTTGGCTTTTCCACTTGTAAATCTGTGAACATGTAGCAAGAAATGCAGCTCACCAAATGGCTCCTGGCCTCTTCCATCTTGAGATTTCTTAAAAACGATGAAAGATGAGCCAAAATTCGGCACGCGGTTTTTCCGATTTCCTCTTTTCAGCTGCAACGGCCAAAACCCAGTGATCGTTGAGCTCGCGGAGACTCTTCACTTATCCCAGAAGGCACTGGGAATATGCAAATGATCTCCTCAAGACTCTTCCCCTGGTTTTTTCCCCTTGACTTACAAGATGAGTAGTTTGATCCTGTTCCATGGAAAAAAAAGTACAATTAGGCCTGGCATTGATTTACATAGATCAGGATGGGCTAATGAGCTGGGGCACCTCCTGACCTTGTCTCCTTATGAGTTTCTATAACATTTCTACTTATCTTTTATAGAAAAAGAGTCAAGAAGGACAAGTAGCGACTCATGTGGATCAGGAAGGACTAACCCATCTTGAAATTTTGGCTAAGATGAAGAGTTGGATCTCTTCTTAGATTGGTGCCATTGTTAGTAGACAGGTTCACCAGACACGCGGTATATACGAGACATATAAATTATGCAGATTTGCTTCATTGTTAACTGTGAATGACTCAGGACCACTTGATTGATGCCATCGGTCATGTAATATTAAAGCCTTAGAAACAAAGTGCCCAACGGATGAGTACCCATCAATTCATTTTATATGTAGGGTTCAAGGTGTCTTGGCTGAACATCTAGCGTTGTTGGGTGAGGAGCCACTCACTTCCGTGGGATTAATCTACAGTTTTGAAATCCAAGGCAACTAGTTGTCTCTGATTCTTTTTGGGTTTTCAGTGGATTAAGGATTACACATAGTAGTGAGCCACTTTGTATTGTTATACTTGGGTGATGAAAGCACAGCCTTGGGCTTTTAGCTATGGAACGATCAGGGTCGGAGATAACTCTGATCCCGGCTGTCTGACTATCTGAATGTCGATATCCATCACAGCTGAGTTTTCAATGCCGTCAATAATGATCCATGTAATGGCCCATAGTCAATCGTCAATCAGCGTTTAAAAAAAAAATCTTAAGTAAAAAAAACAATGTCTTACTATGGCTAAAAACTCAAAAAATCCACCTAGTTGATACTACAGCATCCTAAATGACGTCAACTTTAAAATCTTATTCAGGAAACGCCATAAAACTAAGCAAAAAAAAACAGTGTCAGAATTGATGATTTTTATTTATCACAAAAAAGGAGAAAGTGATTAATGCTTAGGACTTGTTGGGCCATTTTCATTTATTTTGCATTTGTTTTTCCTCAATGTCTAGACATCTGTAACTTTTTTTTTACTTTTTCCATATTATTTGTGGGACGTTTTTAGGTATGGAGCAACACTTTTCGCTTTACCATATAATGCATTAAAAATGGGGGGAAAAAAAAAATCATAATGTCGTTTGGCGGTTTATTTTATACAATTTTTGGTACCTTTTTAGGTCAAAACAAGATACTTATCTTTTATTTGAAAAGAGAAAAGAAGGAAAATGTCATCTCACCCACATGTAGACAGGGATCGGAGGCACCTAGTTCAGCAGTGCAGCAAGAACGCACCCTCACAGAGGTCAAAAAAGGCAGCATGGATCTAAAAACAATCATTGAGGATTTTGCATCCTCTAAATAGTATGATATCCTTAATAAATCTATGAAAGAAAAAAATCCTACATTTAGAGGAGAAAATAATGGCCACCAAAAAACACAAAGAGAAAGAGACCACAATGATTTCATCAAGGGTGAAGTCTACTTGTGAAACTTAATAAATCCTCTTCAAAGTCAATTCTTAAATGACATGGGCAAAATAGAAACACTCAATGGAATAAGAATCCAAATAATAAAAAAAGTCAGCTTTAATAAAATGGATTCTTCAGCGCTGAATGCTACACTTCAGAAGACCTCTCAGATTCCTCATCGGAATACCCACTTCCCAAGCGCTACGAGACCTAACACAGTTTACTACAAGGGGACTCGAAGACTCCTGCCATAATCCTGTTTCAAAAAAATGGAAAAGGAGGAGGAGAGAGGGGGGAAAAAAACATAAAAAGCATTCCCAGACACACTATGTAATAGACCCCGAGGCTCAACAATGTTTAAACCCACCGGTAGTCAACTTATCTAGCGACATAATCAGTGGACCTCAGCTCCAATTATTATCAAAAGCTCTTTCATTTTCACCCACCGATGAATAAAACAATCTTGGATATTAACAAGTTCGCTAGAAATCTTACCTTACGCTGCCATTTCCCAGAAGAGAATGGGGGATCGGAGGACAATTCTAATGAAATTCATCATGATGGGAGAAATGACATTTGCAATATTTCTAGTTTTGAGGAACAATGCTCCATTCACAACCTCCGGCAATTGGCCACAGAATCATTGGATAATACACTTGATATGTACTCACAATATAGAACCAAAAATCCATATTTCTACCCCACACAGTCCCATCCAGCAGTCCTAGATGATTTTCAGGAGCTAGTAGAAAAGGATCTACAGATAAGAAATGAACATTCTACTTCCAATCTCGGAAGGGAAAAAAAAGAGCCTCGAAGGAACTAACTATTAACAAGGATCTGCTAATACGAAGAGCAGATAACGGGAGAGCAGTATTAATCCTGAATGCAGGACTCTGAAAAATTGAACACAGACATTTTGTTAGATTATCAAAATTTGAGCTTTGATCCTACTACTAGATTCTCTAAGACTTTGGAAAATTTGGTACAGGAGGGTGTTAAAAAGGGAGCATTAACAGATAAACTGTCAGGGGATCTACTAGTTCATTTTCCTGTTACTCTAATTTTTCATTCCCTCCCTAAAATCCTTAAACCTCAATTTCCACCTCCATTGCGTCCTATAGTAGCGGGTATAAGTAACTTAGGGAAAAATCTTATTCCATGGCTATCGTAGATTTATATATTCAGTCCCTGGTCAAAAACATTCCTAGCTACTTAAGGGAAACCAAACATGTCATGTTGTCATAAGATGGATCTATTTGGCCAGAAGATTGTAAATGGCTGTCATGCGACATCATTGGTCTCTATCCCAGTATCCTACATACGATTTGGGAGGAAAAGCACATTTTCTCGGCTTGCGTCTGACCTTTGCTCCCATATCAGGTGGTACGGCTGTTATATCGATGACCTCCTCCTGATATGGGAGGGGACTGAACAGGAGGCCGTGGAATTTGATTAATCAAAATTTGATGAATTTGGGTTTTACATTTAATATGCAACCTAATAAAATTGACTTTCTGGTCATATCGTTGAGGTTGTCGTCAGAGGGACTTATAGTTACCTCATTTAGGAAAAGTGCAGCCACTAGTTAGTTAGCCTCTACACTCTGTGCTACATTTTGTCACTCAAACAAACTATTAAAAACATCCCATTAGTTGAGTTTATCCGTATCCGTTCTGCTGTTACCAACAAATCATATAAAATCAATAACTTTATAAATTGCAATACTACAGATGTGGTTTATATACGGTACTTACCTGCGTATCCTGTAATATATAATGTGTCGGTTGCACTGGCGTAACTACCGGGGTAGCAGCTGAAGCAGTTGCTTTGGGGCCGGCCCATATAGGGGCCCAGGTCCCCGGCTCCGATCGGTGCTACCCGGTAGTGCAATTTAATTAAGCACATAACTGTGGCGCTCCGGCAGGTACAGTGGGTGGCCAACACTGTCTTGGGGGCCCGCCAGCCCGGTGTGTGTAGTGTAGGGGATCCGGGGCCCCGGCAGAAAAAAATGTACACTATGATTTCGCAGCCTTCGCTGCATTTCTGTGCCTGCTGTGCGGAGCGAAGCACATATTGGGCCCACCTCCCTGCCTGCAGCCAGTCACATAGTCTATTGCTTCAGATTAGTTCAGTCCCGCCCCTTCCCTGAGCCCTCGCTGTCTATTAGCTCTCTGCAGAGCTGCCTGCCGCATGCACCTCTGGGAATGTCTTGAAGGGGGTGTGTATTTGAGGGGGGGTGTCTTTGAGGGGGTGTGTCTTTGAGGGGGCCCCGTTTAAAAGTTTGCTATGGGGCCCAATCAGTTCTAGTTACGCCCCTGGTCGGTTGTACAACTAATCAGCAGAAGGTGAGAGTAAGACGCCACTTATCTGACGCCGCGAGTCATGTTCCTTTTACCAGCTGCGGGTCGGCTTCAGTGATTGGCCACCTTTGATCATCGGACCTAATGGGATGTGGTCTATAAGGTTGACGGCTGCTAGTATAAAAAAGATTTATTAATAAATATGCTTTTACGGGATACCCAGAGCTGGATTTTTCCTCATGACTTGTCTGTTATATTTCATTTACAGGGAATAAAAAAAATCAGCGATTCTGCTTTTATTGTTTTTTTTTCTTCTGTTTTTTGCTGTTTGGGTTTTGAGAAAAGGGAAAAATTTAAATTTTTAGATTTTGCTTCCTTTAGGTGAAAAGGCTGGGCTTCATAGTTGTAGCGACATTTCAGGCACATAGACACCTGACTGCCATTACAACCCATCGCACCCCATGATCATTGCTGCATCATAAGTGACACCAGGTCATTAAACTCTTAAATGCTATTGTCACAATGGCACCTGAGAGGTTAAACTGTGATTCTCAAGAGCTGAGATACTTTTCAGGTTTCTTTCAATTGCCGGCTGTATAATGCAGCTGGCGCCCATACCGTAAAGTTCTGGTTCAGCTCCTGAGCCTGCTCCATTTAATAGGTGTGCAAATGTACTGCGGATGCCATCAAAAGGTTCAAAAGTCTTAAGCGTCCTAAAATTATATCAATGAAGTCATCCTGCAAGAAACGAGCCCTCACAAAGCCCCGTTGGCAGACCAATAAAATGTTACGACTTACGAGTCTTGTAGTTCGGGGGGTGTAAAAACACTGTGGTCTTGTGCAAAACTAGTAAAACATAAAGAAAACATACGATCATAATGATAAAATCCTGCAGGATGGTGAACAACACTAAGACAGGACACAAGATACAAACTTTCAAAAAAAAAAAATGAGTAAAAGTTCTAAATACTTTCCATGCACCCCAAACATACAATGTGCCCCGCAAAACGCAACGAATGTAAAGATAAACCAAAAACGCAAAGAAGGAAAATATAAATCTTAAAAGAAAAAATTAGGAATTCTGCATTTGCCTCAGTCGTCAGGTTACAAATTCATTGTATTTCTGTCTTTTGAAACCTTCTTTTATCCAACCAGAGTTTTGCATTTTTTTTCCGGTGTTCCACCTTTAAATGCACTGTAGGCATCAGCGACTTTACACTACAGAAGTTGCATCCGGCGCTCCGTGCAATGTTCCCGTCTGGCCATTTTTATCAGGTAATTAAGCACAATGTGACAGCGTCTTGATAAAGTATCGGTGTGCAGCTGCACTCATCGACTGCTGAAAACAAATGGTTCTGCCGCTCCCGTAAAATAATGACGATGAGGATGCACGACTCCGGAAATCACTGCCGGTCTGGGACGAGTTTTTAGTTTGTTTTATTATTTACCGTAAAGTAATTAACAAAAAATGTAACAAACAATCGTGTGTACCCCGGAGGGAGCGCGGCGTGAAACGCGAGAGACGCGGCAGATCGTAGGTGCCAGGTAGCAGGTGTAGAACTGGGCTGGGAAAGGAGATGGAAAAGAAGAAGAATATGGGCCTACTACACACAAAAGTGAACCTCGACCCAACAGGGAAAGTGCCTAAATAACAATTCCATAAGGTACTGCAGTAGGTGTAATAGAAGGGATATAGGCAACCTAACACAAGAGCTAGGGGAGTAACACTGGCCACCTCCAATGGTCTGGCCAGGAGCAGAGCAGCACAGGCGAGCTACATAAGAAAGAGCTTGCAAGCGCTGCGCCCTTTGTCTAGGAATCCGGCCACCACTAATAGAAGGAAGTGGCTGGTTGCCTAGGCAATGAACAGTAAATTGTAGAATTAAAAATCCTTTTGTTCTTGAAAAGGGAGAGGAGTTTTCATAAAACATAATTATCAGAGCTTCTTTTTAATTTTACCCATTTATGACGATGAAACATCTCCTTTAAGCTTCACACCAGAGTAGAGGAGGCTGTAAATGTGCATTTATGTTAAGAAACCCTGGACTCCAGGACTGAAGCATTTGGTTGGCTATTTAAAGGGAATCTATCAGTAGGATCGCCCCCTCCTGAGCCCTCTATGTGAGCATGCAGGTCATAGGAACCTGAATAAAATGATACCTTAATATCTGCGATCTGAGGTTTTATTACAGAAAAATCCATGTTTTTCCTAATATGCAAATGAGCTGCTAAGATCTATAGGCTGGACATAGATCTGTCTCCAGAGTTTACAGTAAATGGAAGTAGGAGTTACCAATGTGAGACATGTAATGACTGACAGTCTGCTCTCCAGATTTACATGTCTCACACTGGTAACACTCCTTTTCATTCACAATAATCTCTGGAGGCAGAGTCTTAGAGAGATCAGTGTCCCGTCCATAGTCCCGAACAGGTCAATTACACATTAAGAAAATTGTGCATTATATGGGAATGAGACATCAGATGGCATTTTATTTTATTCAGCTTTCTATGCCCCGCATGCTCACATAGATGGCTCAGGAGAGATGATCCTACTGACAGATTCCCTTTAAAGAGGTATTCCTATAGCCAAATATTTTTGATTACCCTCCCTTTGCATAGGTAAAAGTTGTTAGATTAGTGTGGGTCTTTTAACTCTTTACCAGAACAGGTAACCTTTATATTATGTGAATATTCTATGGTCATATTACTTTTCCATTGTATGACGGTATTATTTTCTCACTGACTGCACAATATGGATGTATTATTTAGGGTTGTAACAGTTGCATATACAGCACGTGAAATAAGTATTAAACACGTCAACAATTTTCTACGTAAATATATTTGTAAAGATGCTATTGGCATGAAATTCACAGCAAATGTCAGTAACAACCCATCCAATCCGCACACAAAGAAATCTAACCATAGACGTCCATAAAATAAATTATGTGCAATAATGAGAAATGACACAGGGAAAAAGTATTGAACACGCTTACCAAAATTTAATTAATTCTTCAAACAAAAGTCTATGTTGATGATGAAGCTTCCATACGCCTCCCGTATGGAGAAACTAGTCGCAGGCATTTGCTCATATGTGATTTTGGCCCATTCTCCCTCATAAACACTCTTCACATTCTAAAGTTTTTGTGGGCTCCTTCTATGAACTCTGAGCTTTAGTTCTTTCCATACATTTTCTATTGGATTCAGTTCTGCTCTGCCATTCTAGAAGCTTTATTTCCTTTCTCTGAAAGCAATTGAGAGTCTTGTGTGGTGAGCATGCATACAGGCCATGGAGATTGCATGGTGAGCGTGCATACAGGCCATGAAGGTTACGTGGTGAGTGTGTATACAGGCCATGAAGGTTGAGTGCATTACTTAGTTTTCTTTGAAAACCATTGTACCTGCTGATTCCAGGTTTTTCTGTAACTCTTCACATGTGTCCTTGGTACTTGGACAACGCTTCTGAAAATTATTTCAACTCCTCTGTCTGAAATATTACAGAGTACCTGGTCATTTCTGGTTTATGGTGAAATTTTGTTCTTTCCACTTCCAGATTATGGCCCCCAACTGTTCACTGGAACCTTCAGTAGTTTAGAAATTCTTCTGTAACCAATGCCGTCAGTGTTATGATTGGGTCACCAAGGAGGAAAGCAAGACCAAGCTAAGCCACAGAAAACCAGAGAGGTTGGTAACTAAGCGGATTGCAGACCCCTGATCCTATCCACACAACTAGCAGTAGCCGAGGAGCGTACCTACGATGATTCTAGATGCCTCGACACAGCCGGAGAACTAAATAAGCCTAAAGCAAGAAAAGGGGAAAACTAAACTGCCCCAAAGCAGATTCCAAAGGAATAGATAGCCCCCAAACATATATTGTCGGTGAGACAAGATGAAAACACAAACGCAGGTAGGAAAATAGACTGAGCAAATGATGGGGCCCAAACAAACTAATCAGGACAGGAAAGGAAAGATTCTGTCTGCAATCACACAAAAACCCTGCAAAAAATGTCCAACACGTCTGATAGAAAAACACAGAAGTCACTAGACTTCTCCCACTATATCAGCACTCTGGTATATTCTGAAAGCAGAGCAAAAAGAGGCCAATCTAATAAGGGACAAAAACAAACTGGCACAAGCAGTAACATAAGGATGGAAATTCAGCACAGCCCCAGCTGGGGCTGGCTGACCACACAAAACTGAAATAGACAAAACCAGATCAAATGTGAACAGAATAGCAAAAGAACACTTAGCTGAGCATGCAGGGACTGAACTGGAAACTAAGACCTCAGGAGGCAGGAAAAAATCACCAGCAGGGATAGAGGGAGTCGGCTGTCTTAAATCCAGTCAGAAACTCCAGATCTCCAGTCATCCTCCTCATTATCAGGTGGCAGGTCTCTGTTAATTAGATCAGCTCCATTACCTCCAGTAACCACCAAAGGGAGCCCGGAAAGAGAACTCGCGACCCCTCTGTCAATACAACCAGCTCCACTACCTTCACTAGTAACCAGAGGTAGGCCAGAAAGCAAATTCACAACACATCAGTATGGTTTGCAACAATAAGGTTGTGAAAGTCTTGAGAAAGTTCACTGGTTTTATCCACCAGGAGATACTTCTTCTGTGGCAACTTAGTAATGAGACATCATTTATAGGCCATCAGTTGAACCAGCTGAAATTATTTTTCACTAAGTGGCAGGATTGCTTTCTAATTATATTTCAGCTGGTGTCAGGACTTTCCATGGCGCTTTGCATTTGTCTTTCATCATGTGTTCAATACTTTTTCCCTGTGTCAGTTTTCATTATTGCACATAATTTAATTTATAGACATCTATGGTGTGATTTGTTTGCCTGTGTGGATTGGATTGTTTGTTACCAACATCTGCTGAGAATTTCATGTCAATAGCACCTTTAGAAATAGATTTACTTAGAAAACTGGTGACGTGTTTAATATTTATATTTAATAGTATGTGTGTACAGTATATACATGCAGCAAGATTAATTACAAAGCATAATGATTTAAAATTGGAAGCATGGGGCATGGCTTTTACATGGTCTCTGCAAAACTGTCTTTTCCTCTGAATGGTGACAGTCGATTTGCTGCTATTAATAGTGCCAGACGGTATGTTCCCATAAATAATGATGGCCGTTAAGTTCATTCCTCTGCTTAGTGACATCCGGTGGGTTCCCATGAATAGTGACAGCTGATGAGTTCCCATAAATAATGACAGGCGGTAAGTTCGTTCCCATGAATAGTGACAGCTGGTGCGTTCCTATAAATAATGATGGCCAGTAAGTTCATTCCCATGAATAGTGACAACTGGTGAGTTCCCATAAATAATGACAGCCGGTAAGTTCGTTCCCATGAATAGTGACAGCTGGTGAGTTCCCATAAATAATGACGGCCGGTAAGTTTGTTCCCATGAATAGTGACAGCTGATGAGTTCCCATAAATAATGATGGCCGGTAAGTTCATTCCCATGAATAGGGACAGCTGGTGAGTTCCCATAAATAATGATGGCCAGTAAGTTCATTCCCATGAATAGTGACAGCTGATGAGTTCCCATAAATAATGACGGCCGGTAAGTTTGTTCCCATGAATAGTGACAGCTGGTGAGTTCCCATAAATAATGACGGCCGGTAAGTTTGTTCCCATGAATAGTGACAGCTGATGAGTTCCCATAAATAATGATGGCCGGTAAGTTCATTCCCATGAATAGGGACAGCTGGTGAGTTCCCATAAATAATGATGGCCAGTAAGTTCATTCCCATGAAGTGACAGCTGATGAGTTCCCATAAATAATGACGGCCGGTAAGTTCGCTCCCATGAATAGTGACAGCTGGTGAGTTCCCATAAATAATGACGGCCGGTAAGTTCGCTCCCATGAATAGTGACAGCTGGTGAGTTCCCATAAATAATGACGGCCGGTAAGTTCACTGCCATGAATGGCGAGTTCCCATGAATAGTGAGAGCCTATAAATTGTAGCAGTGATAATGGCCCCCATGGGTACTGTCTAAGTGCCAAGATAAACAGTGTCTTCCTGTTTCCCTAGCACCACCAGAGATCTGGGTTGGTTGGGAGGGATTACGATTGGTTGAAGCCAGGGAATAGAAGGAACTTTGTCCTATACTTTGTCAGAGAAACCTGCTACTTTTTCTGCTTACAAACCACTTATTCTCCTCTCCCTGTCTTCTGAACGCATCATTTACTTTGAAAAAGTGCTGAACCCTGCCTTGGTAAAAACAAGATGGACTACAGGTTCATTGAGGGATCAGATTACAGCTGCTTAATCAAGTCTATGGAAATGAGGGGTAGGAGGAGTGAGGAACACAGAGACACACAACTGGTGTTGTTGCTTTCTAGTAAGTGTTTTTCTTACCCCCCAATGCTGGATTCACATCTACACTGCTCAGTGCTGCTGTATAATGTCATCCATGCTGCTGCTGGTGCATTTGAGCATGTACTACATAGAGACAAGAGAGCAGGAATCCCTCATGTCTGTGTGTGCTGTGTATGAGAAACATCATAGCAAGTTGTCTCCACCCACTAGCTCAGAGTCAACTGAAAAACAGAGAATGAGCTTACAGAGGGGAAAACTGGTGAAAAATGCAGGATACAAGTCACATCATGGCCAGGCATAGTGTTACTCCTCATGTAAACACATTGCAGCTTAGTCTGAAAAGTCACCTGAAACAACATGTACGATTTAAATTAATTTTAGCTATACCTTCAATGGTCCAGAAAGGCTGATGCTCCACCACGTCACTTGTCTCAGCCTCCTCAGTGCTCGCCATTTCTTTGTTTTTGCAGTCACCTCTGACAATTTGGCTCCATACATGTTATCATAGAGTGCTAGAAATAAAAAAGATCCACTTGTTAATTTCGAACAACTTCCCAATTTCAACGGTAATAAAGATAATTATGAACATTCCGATAGAACCATGAAAAGCTGCAGATACAACATAACAATATCCATGTTTTATAGAACAATCAGCCAGTCCCCGGGGGAAACACAAGCGCCATTGATACATTTGTCATTGCGGTAATGAAATATTTCACATTAGGCGCTGAGAGGCCTTATTGCATTTTAATGATTCACTACTAGAGGTAAATGATTCCGCTTAATTGATATGACCTTAGCCGGCGTTTAACTCCTGCCGCTGTAATATGCCAGATGAATGCTAACATGGGGAGAGGGGAGTAATCACCAGCTCCGTATAGCTGCCGCCATAGAAGACAAGATACAGAGGAACGAGCCTAAGAATTATGGGTAATGTTCTACCAATTAGCACATGTTCACATCCCAACTTCAATAGCTTTACAAATGATGTATTCATTTTATATTGTATACACCAGTCACTTAAAAAAAAAAAAACAGAAAAACGATAGAAACTAGGAAGTAGCAATATCTGTGCATACAACACTTATGTACAGGGATAGTTTAAAGGCAGCATATTCTGCAGGCAACAGGGAGGCAGCGCTCTCTGTACTCACCTCATTTACAGGTAGCATCAGGGAGGCAGTATTATATACAGTATTACTTACATCATTTGCATATAGAGACAAGAAAGCTATACTTTCTGTGCCCATATCACTTACATGGAGACAGAGAGGCAGTAATATCTGTACCTACATTATTTACAGAGAGAGACAATGAAGTGGTACTTTCATGGGGACGGGGATGATGATGATGTCTAGAAAGCGCAGTGGAATTAGTGGCTCTAAATAAGTGAGTAAAATAAATATAAGTCATTTTCTGCATCATGTATAGAAAGAAATAAGTGAGCAGAACTTTATATGCCCATATCATTTACAGGGATAAACAGGGATGAAGTACTATCTGTCCATAACTATCATGCATCTTGGTTTGAACTCTTGAGTTTGTGCTTTATGTTCGGCTTCTCCGTCCCCCAAGTTGCAGCAGTTTCACCTCTTCTCCAGGTGTTTAGTTTCTTTTATCCCTGCTTCAGTCTTTTTAGGGTAATAGGTGTTTTTATTTACTCATTTGTCTGCCCTATCACCTTTCGGGTGCAGCTTTATATACTTTCCCCTTGCTGATATTTCCTGCTGGTTATAGTCTCATTTGAATGTCCAGCCATACTGCTGTAGTTTTAGTCCAGCAGTGAAAGACCAGCTAGGATTCATCTCTCTGCTGTTTATGTCCATTATTCTGCACCCATCTTCTGTTTCCTTATAGGAAGCAGGTGGCTTATTCTCTGACAGAACATACTTAATCCTTTCTTTTGTATCCCGTGATTTGTTTTAGTCACTCTGGGATCTCTCTATATTTCAGCTCAATTTCCCATTCTGTAGTTAATTTTCACTCTGTTCTGCCTTCCGGTTCTTTAGGAGGAACGTGAAGCGCTCGATGGCCTTTTAGGTAGCATAGGTCCAAGTTGCTGTCTTCTAGTCTGTGGATAGGACTCTCTCTGCCCACACAGTAACCACCATGGACTGCAGAGTCAGGGTCTCTATTCTGTACAGGAAGCGGCAGGGTCAGTTCCATTTTTTAGTGTTACCTTTTTAACCAAGTAGGTTGCTAAACTATCATAACAATAACTTACAGAGAGAGACAAAGAAGCAGCATTACAGGTGGAAGTATGCACGAGTAGTTAGAAGTTTATTATTCCCCAATCTTTAAATAATGGACATTCACTTTATTATTAATAATAATAATTAATTGTAAAGTTTTGCTACTGAATTACCGAACGTAAGACTTCTGCGTCGCTACATTGTTACATCTCATCTTTGTAAAATCCTTGTAAATGGCTATACCTACCAGTGTCGCCCAATCCCTTCTTCATCCCCCATGAGACGGGGGTAGGTTTACATCAGTAGGTAAATAGGACAATATTTTACCGTCAGCCCGGCGTGCAATCTGCAATGTTTCCATTATGCGCTAGTTCTATTAGCTCGCGCCCTGATACAACATTGCCCTATTCGGCATAAATACATATTTGGAGGAATAACTTTGTCTTAGTCAGATTTCATTGAGCAGGAAGCTCTCATTGCAGATATTCCCCGCTGCCCCGCTGAGTCATTCCGATCCTTCAATTGCTAAGCCCTATTGATTGGAGAGAATCGTTCAGGATGCGCTACCTCCATCCTATTTTGTCAGATTGCAATAATTACTGCAGGAATAGTCAAGTGCAGCTCACGCTGGTCGCGTCCCATGCTGTTCCTTCGAGAGCTCTCGTAATTCAAAGATCCACCATTTCCTCCTCTCGAGGAAACCAATTTTCTTAACAACTCTCAGCATCTCAGACACGTCACTTTTACTTTAAAAGCCAAGTCTTCTGTTCGGAAATGTCATCCTAGAAGGTTCTAATAGTGGAATGATACAATAGAATCCACGGTCCCAATCTGGAGATCACTTCATGATCCCGGTAGGTGGCTTTCCGGCGCTGACGTTGATGAAGGATTGGGAAAATTCATCTCTCCACTGGGGATCTGTCGTCTTCAGAAAACCAGAATAGATGAACCAAGATATTCTTTGCACACTGAGTATATTTGCGTCGTGCGAACCTCAAAAGCTCAGAACAAACCCCGGCAGGGATATTGTATCACTCAACGAAATTTTACCAAAATGTCAGAAATTTTCACGCAAAATATTTACAGTGGCCCTCCACCTAAATTCACTTGGAAAAGGATAGGGGTTAAATGGATTTTCCACTTTGGACAAGGCCTTTTAGTTATAAATGTCCGTGATAATCCGATCACAGGATGATTGATTGATTGATTGATTACCAAGTACGTAAGTAGCTTAAAATCTGAACAGCATTCAGACACCGATTCTTTTGCAGAGGTGACTTGAAGAATTCCACAGTTGTCAATCAAATGAATGCTCTGCCCATGTTATGAAAATGTGTCCCATTAAGTCAAACATGTTATGATTGAGTCACCGAGGAGAAAAAAACAAAAATGCAAGCTCAGCCCAGAAAATCAGAGAGGTTGGAAACTAGCGGATTGCAGACCCCTAATCCTATCACACAACTAGCAGTAGCCATGGAGTGTTCCTACGTGATCCTAGACACCTCATCACAGCCGGAGATCTAAATAAGCCTAAAGAGAGAAAAAGGGAAAAACTGACTGCCCCAGAGCAGACCCCAAAGCAATAGGCAGCCCCCAACATATAATGACGGTGAAGCAAGATGAAAACACTAACACAGATAGAAAGATAGGATGAGCAAACGATGGGGCCCAAGCTAACTAAAAAGGACAGGACCGAAAAGCTGCTGTCTGCAATCCGAGAAAACCCTGCTAAAAATATTACCAACACAACTGATAAGCAAAAAGGACCCTGAAGTCACTAGACTTCAAACCCTATATCAGCACTCAGAATATTCTGAAAGCATAGCAAAAGAGAACACTGATCAAGGAATAAGAATCCAGCACACCCCCAGCCGGGGATGGCTGAACTCCAAAACAAGGTAAACAAAACCAAAACTAATAAGTTCAATAGCAGAGCAAAAACTTATCTTTGGGAAGCAGGAATCAGACTGGTCTCCAAGAATCCAGCAGAGAAATCACCAGCCACTCAGAAGGGCGTCGGCTGCCTTATATCCAGTCTGAAGTTCCTGTTACCCAGTCACAATCCACCTGATCAGGTGTTTGGTTTCTTTCATCCAAATCATCCTCACTACCTTCCTTCACCAGAAGAGGGAGATCCTCGGACACAAAAGGTGAATGAACAGATGAGCTCACAACACAAACATATATAACAACAGGATGGTCAGAGACGTATCACTGACACAGGACTGTGAGCAAAAATCCTGAAAACTGCACATAATAATACTAATGCCATCAGTTCTACGTAAAAAGAAACTCCAAGCGTATGTGGCGCTAATCACCTTAGGATTTCTTGAATACATCCATTTCCAGGGAAAATCTATTACTATAAGTTAATTTATTTTCTCAAAAGCAAAAAAAAAAATTAAAATATTTTTAAAATGCATTACAACGCGTTTCGGTTGCTATTTTTACAGTGCAGCCTTCATCAGGTACAAAAAAAAAAAACTACATACAATAGCACTATCAAGTGGTGTTACAACCTCAAAGTTTTCTTATTTATGAAGGTTCCTAGAAGGGATTAGATGGGCAGGACTTGAAATTTGTCACTCGGTACAGGAGAATATAATTAATAGATAGAACTAGCCCAGTGGGTGGGAACTAGTGTTAGTGAAGAGTTGGTATATCCTGGCCACATCCCAGTGGGTCAGATAGGGATCGTCCTGACAAGGTCAAGTTCAGGTGCAGTGGTCTTCTAGGGTAAGCATGTGCCAATTGCTCGAGACAGTGGGAGGCCGTCCTGATATTCCTTGTGGACAGTCCTGCAGCCTAGGGCTTGGTGAAGGAACTAGGATGACTGTCTGGTCTTCTGATATTTCGAGGGCGGTGGACATGGAATCGAGAAGGGTGAGTGGTCGGTCCCGGGTGTACTGTTGAAGCAGACAGGAAATTACTAAGGCTGATGGAGTCAGTGAGCTTAGGGATAGTCCAGGACAAACATGTGGTGGAGGTGAAGATACATAGTTCTAAGGAAGTAAGAAACATGAAGTGTTGTGCCCTATCCTACTTGTTACACCCTGACGAACTTGAACTGAATAGTAGACATTTGCTTATTGCAATGAACTTTGTGTCCCCTGAATTGTGTGCAACGGCTCCTGAGGATGGAGGCATCGGAGGCCTGTGGCCGACAAATGAGTGCGATGCACCAAGACCTAACAGCACACTGGAACTGGGACACAGTTTTCCTGTAAAGTGCCAGTGCGTAACCGGACAGAAACTCGGACATGACATCCGCTCTTGGCCATTCTAAATTTGGAGTAGTCATCAGGATTCAATCATGAATTAAGGAAGCTTGACAGATGTGGGAAAATATTCAGTGAAAACAAAGATGGCGTCGAACACAGACTGCAAGTTAGTGGTGAGTGGCGCGAAATGACAAGATGGACCCGCCCATCGTACGCGTAAAAGAAGTGCAAAGGCGTGGAAATCTGTCCAGAGTGGGAAGTGGCTTGCCCAGAGAGGCCAGCCTGTAGTGAGTGGTGTCCACCCCAATGGCCGTGGCAGACGAAAACCTGCCCGCTGCAGCAAGTCACTGGAGAATGAGTTGGACTGGCACACCCTTGGGCCAGTGTCATTGTTGGTGAGAGGAAGTGAAAGCTAGCAGTTATAGAGAATGGAGCATCATGGCATTGCATACTGTGGTGGACCAAGACGGGACGAATGGCAATGAAAGATGAAGCAGCTGAAGCAAGAAGTGTGACTGGAAGGACTGCGACCAGTGGAGGACCTACCTAGGGCCTTGGCGAAGGTTACCTGTCTGGTCCCAAGCTCAGAGCCTTACCCCAAGCAGAGATGGCAGCGTCGGTGTGGCCGGGTGGCTGAAAGCAATGGTAACGGCCTTGGCGGTGAGTATACCTTAACTCCCTGGAGATGTCCCGGCCCAGAAAGCAGCTTACCACAAATGTACATGGAAGAGATTCCGGCCTCAGAATTTGAGAAGGCCCAATGGGTAGCCCAAATGATTCAAGGGCCTGGGAAAAGTGGGTGCCGGCCCAGTTGGAGCATACCAGAGATGGAAAATCAGGGACGCGATGACGTGACAGGTCATGAGGCATTTTAATCCTGCGAAGGGATACGGCTTCATGCAAGAGGTGGTCACCATTGACAGGGTATAAGTGAATGCCAGTTCTCTGTGGTACAGGCTGTACACTCTACAGCAAGAGGCCTGGCTTGGATTCATCAAGGAGGATGTACCGCAAGGGTGGTGCGTGGTGGAGGTGACATTGATCTAGCCCTGAGAGGAGAAAGATCCGCAATTGGCCTGGGTGGAAAGAGTGAACCCCCAGGCGTGTGCTTAAAGATGACTTGAGGTACCCGCAGACAGAGAAAGAATTCAGAAGGATCTAGATAAGCTTAAACAATGGGCAGCAACTAATAGAATGGTATTTAACAGGGAGAAATTCAAGATTCTACATCTGGGCAACAAAAACAAAAATTACATCTATAGAATTGTAGGAATAGAACTAAGCAAAAGAAGGTGTGAAAAAGACTTGGGTATACTAATAGATCACAGATTGCACATGAGTCAACAGTGCGATGCAGCAGCAAAAAAGGCAAACTCAGTTCTAGGATGTATTAAGAGAAGCAGAGAGTCTAGTGAAGTAATTATCCCCGTCTACTCTTCCTTGGTCAGGCCTCATCTGGAATACTGTGTCCAGTCCTGGGCACCACATTATAAAAAAGACATTGAAAAACTGGAACAAGTACAGAGAAGAGTGACCAGGATGGTGAGCGGACTGCAAAGTATGTCCTACGAGAAACGGTTAAATGATCTGGGAATGTTTAGCTTGCAAAAAAGGCAGGCATCTGTCTGAGATGATTTAATGAATCCTATATTGAGCAGGGTGTTGGAAACGATGACCCTGGAGGTCTCTTCCAACTCTAACATTTTAGGATTCTATGAGAGCACCTCTATATACAGTAGAGTAGATAACACAGGATCCACCATTTACAGTAGGTGATGTCACCGCTCACCTCCTCCTCCTGTACAATGACTGATAGCACCTGACTGACTGATACAGTAGATAAATGATCATTGAGAAGTACGTTTTTATACTGCATGTTTTGCTTCTTCTGTAAACAATTACAATTTTGGAAATTTGAATTTTGCAGATTTGATCGAATTTGGCTGAAGCATTCTAATCAATTTTTTTTTTTTGCAAAATTTTAACTGAATTTTATTTTGTCACCTCTAAGTACAACAATTATTCGGGATGTGAGAACAGCTATTTTCCCGGAGTGAAGAAAGTGAAGTATCCAGCGTCACCGGTAGGTTAATGTCTGTCACACCGTCCGGTTCTTACTCCGCTGCTTGCTCCTGTTATTCCTCCCAGTGTTTACAGATAACAGTTGTTGTGGATCCGCTTGTGCCGACGCTTATTAAGCCGTTTATCTGCCCCGATCTCCTGTCCACTGTCCATCTACTAAACGGTTACAAGACGCCGTTCCCCGGGACGGAGAATCGATGGTCTGTTATATTACGGGGACGGTAATGCTCTTTGGACGACGCAATCGAGGAGCGCTACAAGGTATTGATGCGATGAGATGGGAAAAGCCTCGTTTGTTCCCACCGCGTCTTTGTAGCAGCTGAATCTGGTCTGAAAGAAAAGAGAACGGGAACGTGGAGAAAATGAGATTTCTGTAGGTAAAATCTTGTCCTGCGTCTAATGGAAAGGAATTAGTGCTGGAATTGGGAGGCTGCAAAACTAAGTAACGAGCGGTTGAAAATCAATCCTGTGCTGTAAAGCTATAGGATTACCTAAGGAGACCATTACTGTTCAATTTGTTGCTGTTTTTTTTAATGAAATTAGTTTAAAAAATATAAAAAGGGGGTGAAAACTTGTGCAACTAAATACTAAACGTCTAATTTTCTATGCAAATCTATGTCTCCTTCCAGAACGCTCTGAGCCTGAACCTGCGTTATGCCCGGTAACACCTGACTACACTGGGGTCTGTTTGTAGTCTGTTACCATGGAGATGTATAAATCTGCATAGAAGCTGAGGACATAAAACAATCAATTATTTACTAAGTTTCTTTAGCATATATTGGTGCAATAAAGTTGTAAAAGTATGCACACCCTCTAAAGTTATGTCATATAAAGAATGTGGCACTTATGTGGAAACGACATCTAGACTGATGATATCTTTCAGGTGTTCGTGTCTGTTGTCAGTAATATCGACCTGTCGCATGCAAATAACACTTTTCACTTCCAAGGGTTTCTGTTCTGGAAACAGCGCCACCAGCATCCAAAGGTTGTGCCTAGTATTGCAGCTCTGACCAATCCTCTTACAAAGGCAAGAAAATGCAAAAAAAAAGATATTTTTTCGGTATCGCTAATCGCTCACCATCTCCTGCTTGATGATTTTGTGCCAATTATAAAAAGCCGAGTGTAATAAAAGGTGACCCTCTCCGGGGCGACGGCTGGGAGAAATCCATGTGAAATATTAAAGCGCCTATTTTCCAAGTGAGCGACTTCTCCGCAGAGTGGTAGTAATTCATCACGAAGACGACGGAGCAGCGCTCGGCTCCACTCCCCATTTTTACCCCATAACTTTCCAATTTCATACGATTTTGTTAATTTTTTCTTTTCCCTCTCATTACTGTCATTCCTCTCGGAATATCACAACCCATTTTCCAGCAATTTCTCAAACTCCCTCCTTAATGACTTATCTCCGGAGCTGTCATCAGCGACAAACCTTTGATGAATTGTCCGGCCGGCTGCTCGCCTTGCCGCGTTTTCAGATCTCCGCTGATTAAAGACGGAAATTCTCAAAAATGTAATTCTTTGCAAATCCTTTTAGTTTTCATAAATGTAAAATGCTGAGACTTGTGTCACCAGGATGATCCCGCAATAAATCAGAGGCTTCGTGGGTGAAGTCTGGAGTCACAAATCAGAAACGGCTGGGTTCACTGAGGTAACTCTGGTGTTCTCTACTGTAAGAAATGTCACACTATGGATTCTCTACTGTAAGAGCGGTCACACTGTGGATTCTCTACTGTAAGAGCGGTCACACAGTGGATTCTCTACTGTAAGAGTGGTCACACTGTGGATTCTCTATTGTAAGAGCGGTCACACTATGGATTCTCTACTGTAAGAGCAGTCACACTATGGATTCTCTACTGTACGAGCGGTCACACTATAGATTCTCTACTGTACGAGCGGTCACACTGTGGATTCTCTACTGTAAGAAATGTCACACTGTGGATTCTCTACTGTAAGAGCGGTCACACTATAGATTCTCTACTGTATGAGCGATCACACTGTGGATTCTCTACTGTAAGAAATGTCACACTATGGATTCTCTACTGTAAGAGCGGTCACACTATGGATTCTCTACTGTACGAGCGGTCACACTGTGGATTCTCTACTGTAAGAAATGTCACACTGTGGATTCTCTACTGTAAGAGCGGTCACACAGTGGATTCTCTACTGTAAGAGCGGTCACACAGTGGATTCTCTATTGTAAGAGCGGTCACACTATGGATTCTCTACTGTAAGAGCAGTCACACTATGGATTCTCTACTGTACGAGCGGTCACACTATAGATTCTCTACTGTACGAGCGGTCACACTGTGGATTCTCTACTGTAAGAAATGTCACACTGTGGATTCTCTACTGTAAGAGCGGTCACACTATAGATTCTCTACTGTACGAGCGGTCACACTATGGATTCTCTACTGTAAGAGCGGTCACACTATGGATTCTCTACTGTACGAGTAGTCACACTGTGGATTCTCTACTGTAAGAAATGTCACACTGTGGATTCTCTACTGTAAGAGCGGTCACACAGTGGATTCTCTACTGTAAGAGCAGTCACACTATGGATTCTCTACTGTACGAGCGGTCACACTATAGATTCTCTACTGTAAGAGCGGTCACACTATAGATTCTCTACTGTAAGAGCGGTCACACTATAGATTCTCTACTGTACGAGCGGTCACACTATAGATTCTCTACTGTAAGAGCGGTCACACTGTGGATTCTCTACTGTAAGAGCGATCACACTATGGGTTCTCTACTGTAAGAAATGTCACACTATGGACTCTCTACTGTAAGAGCGGTCACACTGTGGATTCTCTACTGTAAGAGCGGTCACACTGTGGATTCTCTACTGTAAGAGCGGTCACACTGTGGATTCTCTACTGTAAGAGCGGTCACACTGTGGATTCTCTACTGTAAGAGCGGTCACACTGTGGATTCTCTACTGTAAGAGCAGTCACACTATGGGTTCTCTACTGTAAGAAATGTCACACTATGGATTCTCTACTGTAAGAGCGGTCACACTATAGATTCTCTACTGTAAGAGCGGTCACACTGTGGATTCTCTACTGTAAGAGCAGTCACACTATGGATTCTCTACTGTAAGAAATGTCACACTATGGATTCTCTACTGTAAGAGCGGTCACACTATGGATTCTCTACTGTTAGAGCGGTCACACTATGGATTCTCTACTGCAAGAAAGGTCACACTATGGATTCTCTACTGTAAGAGCGGTCACACTATGGATTCTCTACTGTAAGAGCGGTCACACTATGGGTTCTGTACTGTAAGAAATGTCACACTATGGATTCTCTACTGTAAGAGCGGTCACACTATGGATTCTCTACTGATAGAGCAGTCACACTATGGATTCTCTACTGTAAGAGCGGTCACACTATGGATTCTCTACTGTAAGAGCAGTCACACTGTGGATTCTCTACTGTAAGAGCGGTCACACTATGGATTCTCTACTGTAAGAGTGGTCACACTGTGGATTCTCTACTGTAAGAGCGGTCACACTATGGATTCTCTACCGTAAGAGTGGTCACACTATGGATTATCTACTGTAAGAGCAGTCACACCATGGATTCTCTACTGTAAGAGCAGTCACACTATGGATTCTCTACTGTAAAAGTGGTCATACTATGGATTCTCTACTGTAAGAGTGGTCACACTATGGATTCTCTACTGTAAGAGCAGTCACACTATGGATTCTCTACTGTAAGAGTGGTCATACTATGGATTCTCTACTGTAAGAGCGGTCACACTATGGATTCTCTACTGTAAGAGTGGTCACACTATGGATTATCTACTGTAAGAGCAGTCACACCATGGATTCTCTACTGTAAGAGCAGTCACACTATGGATTCTCTACTGTAAGAGTGGTCACACTATGGATTCTCTACTGTAAGAGCGGTCACACTATGGATTCTCTACTGTAAGAGCAGTCACACTGTGGATTCTCTACTGTAAGAGCGGTCACACTATGGATTCTCTACTGTAAGAGTGGTCATACTATGGATTCTCTACTGTAAGAGCGGTCACACTATGGATTCTCTACTGTAAGAGTGGTCACACTATGGATTATCTACTGTAAGAGCAGTCACACCATGGATTCTCTACTGTAAGAGCAGTCACACTATGGATTCTCTACTGTAAGAGCGGTCACACTATGGATTCTCTACTGTAATAGCAGTCAAACTTTGGAGCTCTTTACTATAAGAACAGTAACACTATATTGCTTTCTACTGCAAGAGTAGTCTCACTGTGGATTTTCTGCTGTAAGAGCGGAATCTCCAAGAGGCTCTCTACTGTAAGAGTGTGTGACTAACAGCCCACCGCTGCCACCAATATGTGACGAATGGCGGACCGCCGTCGCCAAATTGCGACGGACAGCGGACCCTGTGCCACCAATAGGTCACGATCCCACCTCTGGCACAAGTAGGTCAGCGGACGGAGGGACGTGAAGCACTTCCGGCACACGGCTATCACAGGCAAAGTGGGGGCTTATCTTAGTTATCCCACCACCAGCACCATGTGACAAAAACACAGCAAGCTAATCTTGCCCTACCAGTTTATTGCAGGGGGTATTTTGGTTGCCCCACCACTGCTAACAACCTTCCAAGAACTGCGGGGATTTATTTATATCCCACCTTCTCTATTCCACTTTGGAACGCGCAGCTTTCCGGCACCCCCCCTTACCCTCAGGTCAGTCAGGGAACTGCACCTAGGATAATTAGTCGCCGGATGGGCTGCTTGTTGTGCACGGGCAACAAGACTACGGCAGTGAGGGAATTATCAATGCTGTGGCCTCAACCACTCGTTCAGCAATATAAGACCCTTCTGTACTGCCAGCTAGCCTCGCCAGCCGCGCACACCACACTGCCACCAGCTCCTGGTTTCTCCATTTAAGTTATAGACTTAATGGAGGGGTTCGAAGCCAACCCGAACAGTAGCATAATTATCTAAAAAAGGCGCATAGTTAGTTTCTTAGAGCATGGAGTCAAACTGAAAATTTTACGATTTATTCCCCAAAGTCGGGCAGTGATTACAAATACAAAAGTTGTAATAAATTGAGACATTACAAATACAAATATAAAACAACGTGGATGAAAGAACAGAAAGTAACACTCATGTACGTAGTTGGTATTAGACAGACCATGTGGCTGGGGGAAGGGCGCTTAAATAAACATCACCACTCATCGGCACGTCTCTCTGGCAGGAGGACTCCAGCTGAACTGACTGGAATTTGATAGGGAATACCTATAGTCTAGGGTCTGTGACCTCACGAAATGGGCGGTCTGGAGAGGTCCAACCTCCCTCTCTCCAAGTTAGGATTTGGCTACAAAACTTAGAATAACTATATCTAAATGAGAAAAGCCCGTACCAACACACATAGGGCATCATTGTTTGTGATTTACCAAATAGAATCCGAAGACACCAAGCATGCCATACTTAGGACACTCCGTTTGGGAGCAATCCATATCTCAGGTTCTGGCAGTGATAGAACTTTGCAAGAGCCACCGTTGGGAAGCCGGGTCCGTGTTGATCACAGAAATGTCCGTTTCATTTTTCTGTTGCGGTCGGAGCCCATGCTAGCCTATTTTAATCTCTCATAGTTTTATTTCAGACACATGTCCCAGAAAACAAAGGACTTACTTTAGCTGTGCAGGGAGGGGGAGAGTAGAAGAATTCTACACTGAGGCTTCAGGTTTCACAGAGCTGCACGCAGGAAGATGCTGGTGTGTGTTGTGGGGGAAGAGAGGGGGGGTTGCAGCTACATGTCAGAGGGATTTTCTAGAATGTTTCAGAAACATATCTACAGTATATTACAGAGTGGTCACAATGTGGATCTCTGTGCTGTAATAATGGTCACAGTATGAAGCTCAGTAATGTAAGTGCGGTCACACTATATATAAATTACCATGAGAGCAGTCACACTGTGTGTTCTCTACTGTAAGAGCGGTCACACTATAGATCCTCTACTGTAAGAGCGGTCACACTATGGATTCTCTACTGTAAGAGCAGTCACACTATGGATTCTCTACTGTAAGAGCGGTCACACTGTGGGTTCTCTACTGTAAGAAATGTCACACTATGGATTCTTTACTGTAAGAGCGGTCACACTATGGACTCTCTACTATAAGAGCGGTCACACTATGGACTCTACTATAAGAGCGGTCACACTATGGACTCTCTACTGTAAGAAATGTCACACTATGGATTCTCTACTGTAAGAGCGGTCATACTGTGGATTCTCTACTGTAAGAGCGGTCACACTATGGATTCTCTACCGTAAGAGCGGTCATACTATGGATTCTCTACTGTAAGAGCGGTCACACTATAGATTCTCTACTGTAAGAGCGGTCACACTGTGGATTCTCTACTGTAAGAGCGGTCACACTACGGATTCTCTACTGTAAGAGCGGTCATACTGTGGATTCTCTACTGTAAGAGCGGTCACACTGTGGATTCTCTACTGTAAGAGCAGTCACACTACGGATTCTCTACTATAAGAGCAGTCACACTATGGATTCTCTACTGTAAGAGAGGTCACACTATAGATTCTCTACTGTAAGAGCGGTCACACTATGGATTCTCTACTGTAAGAGCGGTCACACTATGGATTATATACTGTAATAGCGGTCACACTATGGATTCTCTACTGTAATAGCGGTCACACTATGGATTATATACTGTAATAGCGGTCACACTATGGATTCTCTACTGTAATAGCGGTCACACTATGGATTCTCTACTGTAAGAGCGGTCACACTATGGATTCTCTACTGTAAGAGCGGTCACACTATGGATTATATACTGTAATAGCGGTCACACTATGGATTCTCTACTGTAATAGCGGTCACTCTTTGGAGCTCTTTACTATAAGAACAGTAACACTATATTGCTTTCTACTGCCAGAGTAATCTCACTGTGGATTTTCTGCTGTAAGAGCAGAATCTCCAAGAAGGTCTCTACTGTAAGAGTAGTCACAATGTGGATCTCTGTGCTGTAATAATGGTCACAGTATGAAGCTCAGTAATGTAAGTGCGGTCACACTATATATAAATTACCATGAGAGCAGTCACACTATGGGTTCTCTACTATAAGAAATGTCACACTACGGATTCTCTACTATAAGAGCAGTCACACTATGGATTCTCTACTGTAAGAGAGGTCACACTATAGATTCGCTACTGTAAGAGCAGTCACACTATGGGTTCTCTACCGTAAGAGCAGTTTTTCTGTGCGGATTTGTCAAAAACCGCAGGTAAATCTGCAGGTCAAAAGACCTGCGGTTTATCTGCAGTTTTCCCCTGCAAATCTGCGTAGAAAAATCCGCACTGTCTGCACAGCGGTTTTCATTTTGCATTGATTTTAATGGTACTGTACACCGCAGGAGAAACTGCTGCGGATCTGCAGGACCAAAACCGCTGCAGATCCGCAGCAGAATCCGCAGCGTGTGCACACAGCCTAAGGCTACTTTCACACATCAGGTTTTCGGCGTCAGGTGCGATCCGGCGTCGTGCCGGAACGCCGGATCCGGCAAATGTTTCGTAAAACCGGATGTGACGGATCCGGTTTTCTGCCGGATCCGTCTTTTTCTTGACAGACAAAACCGGATCCGTCTCATCCGGTTCATCCGTTTTTCTATCCGTTTTTCGACGGATTACGCCGGATCCGGTTTTTAAAATTGACCCTTGTGGCCTTCCGAACGGGATTGGCTACTGGAAAACTAGATATAGCATGTTCCTACAGCCCTTCTTTGACAGGTTGTAGAGGAGAAAGTGCAGGTTGGAGAGAAGAGCAAGTTACTGGCGAAGATGGATGTTGTCATTGGAAATATTTTGAAGAATTTGGCGGATTTTATAGCGGAGGTGAATCGTTTGAGGGTGATTGTTCTGGAGAAGGAGAGAGCGAGACAGCAGCGCATCAGGCATCGTAGACGACGTTTGTGGATCCACCCCATCACAGCCAAGAGAATGACGCGTGGGGTCTATTCTACACTATGCATGGACCTTCGACGAAACCCAGATAAATTTTTTGGATATGTTAGGATGAAAATGGAGAATTTTGATTACTTGGTGGAGCGCATTGCACACCTCATAAGAAAAGCGGACACCTATTACCGCTTCTCTGTTTCACCCGCAGAGCATCTGATGGTGACTTTAACGTAAGCCACATTTATTGGATGTGATCGCATCAGAGCACACTTTCACTGCAATCGTGTTGGTGGTAATTTGTATCTCCAAGTGTTATAGCTGAGTTTTGGTATGTAATGCTGTGATTTAAAACTAATTTATTGTTTTTTAAGTCCCCACAGATTTCTTGCAACTGGAGAATCCCTTTCGTCCCTGCATTTCCAGTACAGACTCGGGATTTCCACCATATCTGGAATTGTGAAGTACACATGCCGTGCACTGTGGGACTCCTTAGCTGAAGAGTTTTTACCAGAGCCCACAACAGAGAGGTGGATTGAAATTGCTGACAAGTTTCAACAGATATGTCAGTTTCCAAACTGCTTGGGCGCTGTGGACGGGAAACATATCCGCATTGTAAAGCCAGCTGGATCGGGATCGGAATATTTCAATTACAAGAAATATTTTTCAATTGTCCTCATGGCCATCGCTGACGCGGAATACAAATTTATTGCGGTTGATATTGGGGCCTATGGCCGCTCCAATGACTCTCAAGTTTTCAAACTGTCTGCCATGGGGCGTAAACTGTATGGAAACACCTTCCAGTTCCCACCACCTAGACCGCTGCCGCAAACATCTGGTCCACCTATGCCATTTGTCTGTGTAGGCGATGAAGCCTTCCAGCTGTCAGAACACCTTTTGAAACCGTACTCTAGCAGAGGATTGTCAAGACCAAAACGCATTTTTAATTACCGCCTCACAAGAGCAAGAAGAATGGTTGAATGTACCTTTGGTATTCTGACAGCCAAATGGCGGGTCCTATTGACTGCGATCAACCTCAAGACAGAAACTGTGGACGAGGTGATCAAAGCGTGCGTGGTACTCCACAATTTTGTTATCTGCAAGGAACCCATTTCCATTGAGGACACCTCTGAAGAAACCACCTTGCAAGATTACCATGACATTACCAGTAGAAGTTCTGTGACGGTTTCAGTAATGAGGGACAATTTTGCACTATACTTTATGTCACCTCAAGGCAGATACACTGGCAGGATGACAGAGTGTGAAAGATTTGTGCCCAACCAAACTTGTGTACCTTCTGGACCAACAGTATATACCTTTGCCAACCAAAGTTGGCTATCTTGTCATGGTCTCTATTTTTAGCTTTAGGCCACAGGTGTGTACCTGGTTGTGTTTTATGCAAAGTATTTCACCTTGTAACAAAAGTTGTGTACATTGTTATGAAATCACCAACAATAAACACAACTTTTTAGGTGAAATACTTTGCTTCAAACACAACCAGGAACACAACTGTGGCAAAAAGCTAAAATTTACCCACAGTTATATACCTAGTTTTGAATACCATTTCACCTTTTAAATACCCTGTATTTAACCTTTTTCGCCGCAGAAAGAAATGACAGACAACCAGTGTAAAATAATTTAACTTTTATTGAAAAATGTTTTTTTTAGTAAACTTTTTAAAATTTTAATAAACTTGTTTAATAAAACTTTGAAACTATAAAACTGAAACCATAAAACTGGTCATTTTTATTTAAATACACACATTATAAATCTGTGTAGTGTGGGGTGGAAATACTGCTGTAGGGGCTGCGGGACACTTCGACACTGGGAGTGTGGAGAGAGGACTGGGATCGTGGTGGGGAAGGAACAGTTAGAGGTGAAGGTGTGGAAAAAACTACAGAATGGGTGGACATGTGGGAAGCAGAAGAGGTGGTGGGCGGTGGAGTGGAGGGTTGGGCAGGGACTGTAGGAGCAGATGATGTTGATGGCAAGTTGTATGGGGAAGGAGTTTGGTACGGGGGAGGTTGCTGGAAGTGGGGAGATGTCTGGTACGGGGCAGGTTGCTGGAAGTGGGGAGATGTCTGGTACGAGGCAGGTTGCTGGTACTGGGGAGGTTGCTGGTACTGGGGAGGTTGCTGGTGCTGGGGAGGTTGATGGTGCTGGGGAGGTTGATGGTGCTGGGGAGGTGGATGGTGCTGGGGAGGTGGATGGTGCTGGGGAGGTGGATGGTGCTGGGGAGGTGGATGGTGCTGGGGAGGTGGATGGTGCTGGGGAGGTGGATGGTGCTGGGGAGGGGGAGGATGGAAAGTGGCTGGAGGTGGATGGTATGTAATAGGAGGGGGAGGATGGAAAGTGGCTGGAGGGGGTGTAGATGTAATAGGAGGGGAGGATGGAAAGTGGCTGAAGGGGGTGTAGATGTAATAGGAGGGGGAGGATGGAAAGTGGCTGAAGGGGGTGTAGATGTAATAGGAGGGGGAGGATGGAAAGTGGCTGGAGGGGGTGCAGGTGGAGGAACTACTGTGGTGGGAGGAGGAGGTTGGGAGGTAACTTGCTGGAGAGCAGCGTGGCATGAATGCATTACATGCATCTGCTGGGCAGGAGAGAGCTTTTCCATGCGCTCCACAACAGACCTGAAAAAGGTGTGGTTTGGCGAAGATCTTGCTTCTGAATGCATGGTTTGCAGAAGTGTCTTCACCTCCAGAATGCTGGAGTTGATCTGCTGATAGCCTGCGGAGATTTGCTCTGACAAGACTTTTAGACAGTTCTGGAAAGATGCATTCAGATGCAAGAACTCTGGCGCATAAGTCTTTTCCTGACCCCTCTGCCGCTGTCGCCCAGTACCCGCAGGTGTACTAGAGGCGGCAGGGGCAGAAGGGTGGGGTAAAGGGAAAGCGATCTCCTCACCAGCAGCTTCATGTAATGTAGGCGGCCACGATGCTCCTGTGCTGGTGGATGGGACTGATGGGTCGAATGTGTGGGAAGGCTGGGAAGGTGAAGATGTACCGGGGCGGTCGAAGTGTCCCTCGGTGCCGGTCTCCTCAGGGATCGCCTCAGAAGGGTCCAATCGTGCAGGCTCCCGAGTGCTGCTCACCGTGCTGTGGAATAAAGAGAAAAAAAAACAATTAAAATACTGACATGGTATGGCCCTGGCTGAAAAAAAAAAATTTACATCTAACATTTTTTTTCACATGTGGTGTGTAATATTTACCTTCTGGTGACCATTGTTTCCCGGAGGAACGACAGGGCTTCTGCGTACTTGTACTCAGTGGCGTAGCAACTGTTTGTGGCGCCCGGGGCGGTCGAAAAATTTGCCGCCCCTTTGGTCAATGATAATCCGGATTCCGGAAGCATCCGAAGAGCCCACACTACACTCAAAGATATAATTTTTAGTCTGCTACTAAAGGTACAGTCACACTTAGCGATCTACCAGTGATATGACGCGGTCAGGACCGCTGGTGCATCGCTAAGTGGTTGCTAGTGAGCTGCCACACAGGCAGATCTCACCAGCGACATCGCTGGGGACGGGGGTCGCTACTTACCAGTCAGACGTGGCGATCCTGCGTCCTCCCGCCCGGCTCCACGCTCGTCGCTCGTCTCGCCGCAGGAAGCTGACGACAAGAAACAGTCCTGGACGTTCTCGCGCGATCAGCGATAATCAGCGGGGGAGCGGGTCGTAGGTAAGTATCACACATAGCGATGTCGCTAGCAATATCGCTATATCGTCACAAGTTATAGTGATATTGCTAGCGATATCACTTAGTGTGACAGGCCCTTTACTCTGCTGTTATTATTTCTGAATTTCTAGACTTTCATCTTCTTGCAGTTCTCTATATATACACGGGTATAGGATGTGTATGAAATCCAGCAGACCTGTGTATGCGGTCATACATGATGAGAGAGGAACCCCGGCCCCTGCACTCGGCTGGGGGCCACCGTACGGCTGTGTACTTAAGAAGCATCCCCAGAATGACAACCGATGGCGGCGGTGTGACATCACATCACTACGACCATTAGACAGGACGGCTAGATGAGGTCTCCACCATCATCATCTACGACGCAGGACAGAACACTGCAGATGATTGGTGGCATTGGACTGGCTGCAGCGGTCACGCGACACCCCTTCCAGACATTGATGACCATAGATTGCCCAAGACTCTGCTGTGAGCGTGATGAGCGGCGCTGATCCAGGGGGCAAGAATAGGATTTGGGGGTCTCGGCTTAATTATTCCACCTTGGACCCAACAATAAGTGATGGAAATCCCCTTAAACTGTGGTGTAGAGATGAGGAGACCACCCAGCACCGGCCTCACTATCAGGGGGCGCAGAGAATTGCCCCATTTATATCACATCAGGACTACAACCCCCAGCAGACACCCCCACAGTAATGTGCCTGCCCCACACCCCAGGACGCAAGTAATGAGGGGCAGAGAACTGGTGACAGTACAGACCCCAAGGAGCCCTTGTGGGGTCCCAGACGAGGACTGTGGGCTGCCAGTGTGTGCGCCCACCTCCACCTGCCCTGCTGTACTGGGCACAGGAATGGCGCTGGTGTCGGGCACTCACACACCACCGGAGACCTCTCACCTTGTCAGACGGCGGCTCCGCCATGAATGAATGGGGCCTCGGCCCATCCTCCCGGGAATGCTGCCAGCGTCCCCACTTCCTCCACAGCCCCCAGCGCCGAAGCCGCCTCAGTACCGAGGAGCAAAGGCTGGAGGGGGCGGGACGCTGCTGAACGACGTCACGGCCCGCCCCTTCTATCGATGGCGAACAGGCCGCTCTGCTCAGCCTCATGTGCCCGCACACAGGCCGGCCCGATGCTGCTGCACTGTGCCTCCGCGCTTCTCCCACAGAGGAGATGAATTGCTGCTGCTGCCGCGCCGCCCCCACACACGTGCCGCCTGGGGCGGACCGCCCCCCCCGCCCCCCCCCCCCACGCTACGCCACTGCTTGTACTTGCTCCTGCGTCCTCCAGATCCACTCGGGGCCCGCATCTCTTTATTGAACTCCTTCTTGAAACGATCCCTCACAGACCGCCACCGATTCACAATTCTGTTCCCTGAAACGAGAAAGGAGTGGTTAGTATACAACATCAGTGTTTCCCAAACTCCAGTCCTCATGGTCCCCAGGGGTCATGTTTTCAGGATTTCCATAGTAAATAGAAATCCTGAACACATGATCCGTGGGGACCACGAGGACTGGAGTTTGGGAAACACTGGTTTACATCAAGCAACCGGTACTGTATATACTTACGCTCTGTAATCTGGGCCCGAGCATCGAGGTCCTCCCAGCGGCCCACAAGGAGCGAACAGATTTCCTCCCAGAGTCGTCGGGTAACGATAAGGTCAGCGTGGCGGCGGTCAGCCATATTCCAGAGCGGCTCCCTTTCTCTGACGAGATCGATGAGGCGGTCCACATCAATCCCTCCATCCTCACCGTCAGAGTCGGGAGCACGCTGTGAAGGCTGTTAAAGAAAAAGACAAAAATAACATAATTAGCCTCCACAAAAGAAATGAAATAAAAAGTGCAAAAAAACAAAGCAAAAATATTTATACTTACACGCTGGTGACCGCCGCGTTGCTGTCGCCGACGACCCTGGGAGGCACTGCGAGGACCTCTTGGCCGAGCACCAGATTGGGAAGACTAGAGAAGAAAACAAAAAATGTTATGTCTTTGGATGTAGGCATTTGTTTGCTGTGTGTGGTCTGCAGAACATTGTTTTCTATGTGTTGTGTAGTGTGATGTTGTGTTTCTGCGTTTGATGCAAAAAACTTACCAATTGTGAGCCCACTCCAGGTGTCTGTCCACCCCTTCCTTCTTCTTCTGGGAGCTCCTCTTCATCTTGTGATTCCTGTTTTGAAATAAAAGGCAATGAATAGACATATATTACAGAGAAGATGGATTTTGGAAATAAAAACTTACCGTCAAACGCTGACGATGCGAGGGAGGGCTCCCAGAAGATGATGTGCTGTCTTCCTGGTGGCCACACTCCATGCCTGTGGGTGGTGTTTCTGCTGCTGCCATTGCTGCTGCTGCTGCATCTATTGGGCGGCTGTTGAATAAAGAGAAACAAAGGGCCAATGAATATCTAGATATTCCATGGCCCTAGTTTGGAGGAATGGGGGATTTGATAATTACCGTCTCTCATCTGCTGCTGGCCTCCCCTCCTCAGCATGTTCTATTTGCTGCTCCATTTGGGGTGGTGGTGGTGCTGATGGTGCTGCAGTGGTCTCCTGCCTTCTCCTGCTTCGCTTGGTTGCTTTCTTGGGTGGCATGTTGGGTGTGGCTGTGGGTCCCACTGTCTTGCTTTTATATATGTCTTGTGGGCAGAGCTACTGAGCATGCTCAGACCAAAAAACCGGATCCGGCCGCCGGATCCGGCTTTCGCCGGATCCGGCGCATTGCGGCGCTCATAGGCTTTCATTGTGTGAAAAAGCCGGATCCGGCGTGTCCGGCTTTTTCGCCGGAGACAAAAAACGTTACAGTAGCCGTTTTTTCCAGACGCCGGATCGCGACACATTGCCGGATCCAGCGAAAACCGGATGAAACGCATGGCCATCCGGCGCGATTGCAAGTCAATGGGGAGGAAACCGGATCCGGCATTGCATTTCGCCAGATCCGGTTTCTGTCAAAAGCGCCGGATCGCGCCTGACGGCGAAAACCTGATGTGTGAAAGAGGCCTTAAGCTGCATGCAACATAAAACCAATAGGTCCCCACCTCCCGCAGCAGAGCCGTTTCAGCGATGCCGGCACCACTATTACCGGCAGGTCATATGATGTGTAACGTAACATAATATCAATGTTCAGCGCATCAATACAACAGCCTGCAGCCGGTCAGTCACCGCTGATTGGCAGCAGCGTTCACCTGGCACAGCAATGTCTTGTGACGCGCAGGAAATAGCAGCGCCGCTATTGCTGTAATTGCGCCTTTGTGGGAGCGAAGTAAACGGGACCTTATATAAACAAATGATAAAACGATGCATCTTTCGCATTTTATTTCCGTTACTGTTTTCCTCTTTTATGATCTGCTGTAAACAATAGGAACAATTTATTACATCACATTGTAGAAGAGAAAGTTCTAATTGGCAGATTTAAAGGAGAAGGCGCCCATTAATCTCCTTGTTATAAGACGGCACTGAGGACGATCCCTATATCCTACATTGTCACCACCAGAAATCACATTCCGGGGACGTTAACGAGACGCTTCCTATTCTGCATCCACCGCAAGATGATTCCGAAAAAGTATCTGTCACATAAAGTACGAGGATAAGAAACGGTAACGACAAAGACGACAAAACGGGGACAGATGTATCTGGGATTAATAAACTGGGAACTCCGACTCCGTCCTCGCAGAATCTCACCCCAGGGACAGGAATGAGTGGAGCAATAAGCAGAGAGGCGCCGGCCCCGCGCCGCCGGCTCCTGCACTGTCTCCATCACCTCCACACACAGACCCCTCCAGTCCACAAGACGCTGATCTCCATCATTTTACACGTGTAATCTGCAGCCGCTCAGTGTGGCGATTGCCTGAGAGCACTTGTCACAGCCTCTCTGCTGCTTATCAGGAGAATGATACCAGACAATCAGATGTGTTCATCAGAGGAGATAACCTGACCTTGGCGTGGAACTAACACAGAACTTGGCAGGAGAGTGGCATTAATCTGAAAATACAACCAGGACTCGCTCTCTGTAGATCAGAACATCTGCATATTGTCCGATGAAGTAGCGGCTATGATAGCTTATACTGAAATACATAATGGCTGCACGCAGGATCTTATCATATACAGCTGTGCTCAAAAGATTACATACCCCGGCAGAATTTTTGCTTTCTTGGCCTTTTCTCAAAGAATATGAATAATAAAACCATTACTTTTTCTCCACTCATGGTTAGTGGTTGGATGAAGCCATTTATTGTCAAACTACTGTGTTCTCTCTTTTTAATCATAATGACAACACAAAACATCCAAATGACCCTGATCAAAAGTTTACATACCCTGGTGATTTTGGCCTGATAACATGCACAGAAGTTGACACAAATGGGTTTGAATGCCTACTAAAGGTAATATACTCACGTGTGACAAATGCCAGGAAAATGATTCCGGATGCAAAGAAAAACCCACAAATAATATCAGCTGAAATACTGGACTCTCTGAAAACTAGCAGTGTGGCTGTTTTAAGATGCACAATAAGGAGACACTTGAAGAAAAATGGGTTGCATGGTCGAGTCACCAGAAGAAAGCCATTACTGCGCAAATGCTACAAAGTATCTCGCCTATAATACGCAAAACAGCACAGACACAAGCCTCAAAACTTCTGGAACAAGGTAATCTGGAGTGATGAGACCAAAATTGAACTTTTTTGCCACAACTATAAACATTACATTTGGAGAGAAGTCAACAAGGCCAATGATGAAAGGAACACCATTCCTACTGTAAAGCATGGTGGTAGAACAATGACGTTTTGGGGATCTGTAAGCTACAAAGGCACAGGAAACTTGGTCAAAGTTGAAGGAAAGATGAATGCAGCACCTCATCAGCAAATAATGGAGGCAGATTTGCAATTATCAGCCCGGAAGCAGTGCATGGGACGTACCTGGATGTTCCAACATGGCAACGATCCAAAACAAAAGGCCAAATCGGCCTGTCATTGGCTACAACAGAACAAAGTGAAGCTTCTGGAGTGGCCATCTCAGTCTCCTAACCTCAATATTATTGAGCCACTCTGGGGGAGATCTCAAGTGCGCAGTTCATGCTATACAGCCCAGGAATTTACAGGAACTGGAGGCTTTTTGCCAAGAAGAGTGGGCAGCTTTACAACCTGAGAAAATAAAGAACCTCATCCACAACTACCACAAAAGACTACAAATTGTCATTGATGTTAGAGGAGGCAATACAAGGTGTTAAGAAATGTGGTATGTGAACTATTGATCAGGGTCATTTGGTTGTTTGGGTCGTCATTATGATTTAAAAAGAGAAAACACAGTAGTTTGACAACAAATGGCTTCATGGCTTCACCCCACCACTAACCATGAGTGGAGAAAACATTTTGGTGTTATCATTTATATTCTCTGAAAAAAGGCCAAGAAAGCAAAAATTTTGCTGGGGTATGTAAACTTTTGACCACAACTGTATCTCTATACAGGGAGCTCCCCCTAGTGGTGACTGCAGACAGAATCTTATCATGTATCTCTGCATACAGGGAGCTCCCCCTAGTGGTGACTACAGACAGGATGCTATCATGTATCTCTGTATACAGGGAGCTCCCCCTAGTGGTGGCTGCAGACAGGATGCTATCATGTATCTCTCTATACAGGGAGCTCCCCCTAGTGGTGGCTGCAGACAGGATCTTATCATGTATCTCTGTATACAGGGAGGTCCCCTTAGTGGTGGCTGCAGACAGAATCTCATCATGTATCTCTGTCTAACGGAAGCTCCCCCTAGTGATGGCTGCAGACAGGATCTTATGTATCTCTGTATACAGGGAGCTCCCCCTTGTGGTGGCTGCAGACAGAATCTTATGCATCTCTGTATACATGGAGCTCCCACTAGTGTTGGCTGCAGACAGGATCTTATCATGTATCTCTGTATACAGGGAGTGCCCGCTAGTGGTGACTGCAGACAGGATCTTATCATGCATCTCTGTATACATGGAGCTCCCCCTAGTGTTGGCTGCAGACAGAATCTTATCCCGTATCACTGCATACAGGGAGCTCCCCCTAGTGGTGGCTGCAGACAGGATCTTATCATGTATCTCTGTATACAGTGAGCTCCCCTTAGTGGTGACTGCAGACAGAATCTCATGTATCTCTGTATACAGGGAGCTCCCCCTAGTGGTGGCTGCAGACAGGATCTTATCATGTATCTCTGTATACAGTGAGCTCCCCTTAGTGGTGGCTGCAGACAAAATCTTATCATGTATCTCTGTATACAGGGAGCTCCCCCTAGTGGCAGCTGCAGGCTGAATATTACCATGTTTTCTATATGCAGGAACCTCCATTACATAGATTAAAAATAAATTCTGTTTTGTAGGGTATTCAAAAGTGGCAATTAAACAGCCTATAAATCTTTATGGTAAAATTCTTAAAATAAATTGAGGCGCCTAACAAGACATTAACATTCTCAGCTTTACAGAGAAATCCATTCAATGACTAGACCACTGCTACACAGATTAAGGTTTAATAACAGTAATTTACTGATCCCTTAATACCCTACAGTCCGTTATCAGGCAGCACTGTGGTGTTAAACCTGGCTAAGCTCTAAATACTTTGTAGAACAGAGGGTGAATATGAAATGACACGTTGGGACCTTGATTCCCGTTCATGGTAATTGTCAGAATATAAAACACTGTGATTATTCTACAAAGTCAAAGGCATTAAGATAAAATTCACTGCAGTAAACTCCAGATCATCTCAATGATTGCAACGTCGGTAACATCCTATCAGAGCTACCTACCCAAAGAGTAGAGGAATTATTACTAATACACAAGGAAACAATGTTTACTACCATCTGCATGAGGAATATATTTATTCTCAACATGTCTTTATTATCAGGTAAAATATCTGATGATGCCTGATGATGAAAGGCTAAAAGCAATATATATATAAAATAAAAGGAGGCGAGGAGAGAAAGTAGAATATTCATTTATATAGGAGCAGTATTATAGTAGTTATATTCTTGTACATAGGGGGCAGTATTATAGTAGTTATATTCTTGTACACAGGAGGAGTATTATAGTAGTTATATTCTTGTACATAGGAGGAGTATTATAGTAGTTATATTCTTGTACATAGGGGCAGTATTATAGTAGTTATATTCTTGTACATAGGGGCAGTATTATAGTAGTTATATTCTTGTACATAGGGGGCAGTATTATAGTAGTTATATTCTTGTACACAGGAGGAGTATTATAGTAGTTATATTCTTGTACATAGGAGGAGTATTATAGTAGTTATATTCTTGTACATAGGGGCAGTATTATAGTAGTTATATTCTTGTACATAGGGGCAGTATTATAGTAGTTATATTCTTGTACATAGGGGGCAGTATTATAGTAGTTATATTCTTGTACATAGGGGCAGTATTATAGTAGTTATATTCTTGTACATAGGGGCAGTACTATAGTAGTTATATTCTTGTACATAGGGGCAGTATTATAGTAGTTATATTCTTGTACATAGGAGCAGTATTATAGTAGTTATATTCTTATATATAGGAGCAGTATTATAGGAGTTATATTCTTGTACATAGGAGCAGTATTATAGTAGTTATATCCTTGTACATAGGGGGTAGTATTATAGTAGTTATATTCTTATATATAGGAGCAGTATTATAGGAGTTATATTCTTGTACATAGGGGGAGTATTATAGTAGTTATATTCTTGTACATAGGGGGTAGTATTATAGTAGTTATATTCTTGTACATGGGGCCAGTATTATAGTAGTTATATTCTTGTACATAGGGGCAGTACTATAGTAGTTATATTCTTGTATATAGGGGCAGTATTATAGTAGTTATATTCTTGTACATAGGGGGCAGAACTATAGTAGTTATATTCTTCTACATAGGGGCAGTATTATAGTAGTTATATTCTTGTACATAGGAGGCAGTATTATAGTAGTTATATGCTTTGTGATTAGCTTCTTGCTGGACGGCGGTGGACTGTACCAGCGCTTTCACCACGTCCTCCATGCTCATGCTTGCAACGTGATGCCCGCGTTCTCCACCACAATGTGATAAAACACTCCGGGATCGCCTTTGCTGGGGTCAAAGGTCGCGTGCGTTCAGCATGAAACTCAGGCGCAGAGCTGGGATTCGGGTGTAACTGACCCTGGGTCAGGTTTATTAACGGTGAAAGCAATGCAAAAGGAAATAAAACATAAAACAAATCCTTGCCTGTCCGGCACTAACTAAACAATGGACAACCTAACTACCAACTGGCGGGCTTCTCCCGTCCAGCCAAACCACAGTTGCAGTGGGCACTGCTTCCACTCACGTGTGTGTCTCACACAGACAGGCTCTCTGTGTTCCCAGGCTGAGACACTCACACAACCACCTGGCATCCTTTTATATCCACCTCCCATTATCCATTAGTAAGCAGGTGCGATACTGACCAGACTAGGCCACATAGGAAAGGAATCTGGGCGAGATATACCTGCCCTCATCCACTATTCCCACCTGATTCTCACATATCCCCCCCCTCTGCTCAGACCACTCTGGTCGAGCAATGACACCCGCCAAACAGTGCACTCGGGACAGGGCATCTGCATTCCCCATCTGTACCCCTGGGCGGTGCTCCACCGTAAAAGTGTAGGCCTGCAGGGCAAGGAACCACCGGGTCACCCGGCTATTCCGTTCCTTGTTCAAGTGCATCCACTTGAGAGGGGCATGGTCAGTGATCAGCCTGAACTTTCGGCCCACCAGGTAATATTTGAGGGCCTCTAGAGCCCACTTAATGACGAGGCACTCTTTTTCTATGACTGCATACCTTTGCTCGTGTTTATTCAGCTTCCTGCTGAGATAGAGGACTGGGTGTTCCACTCCGTCCCTCACTTGTGAGAGTACGGCCCCGATACCGGTATCAGAGGCATCCGTTTGTACCACAAACTCGCTGCGGAAGTCCGGAGTCACCAGTACGGGCTGAGAGCAAAGTGCCCGTTTTAGGCTATGGAAGGCTTCTTCAGCCGCTAAACTCCATTTAATCATGACGGAGTCTTTCCCTTTTGTAAGATCCGTCAGGGGGGGTAGCGATGGCTGCAAAATTGGGTATGAACCGGCGATAATAGCCGGCGATCCCCAGGAAGGCTTGCACCTGCTTCTTGTTGACAGGTTGTGGCCAGTCCTGAACCGCCTGAATCTTATCAACCTGGGGTTTAACAACACCCCTCCCAATTACATACCCCAAATACCGGGCTTCTTCTAGCCCGATGTGACATTTCTTAGGGTTGGCGGTTAGACCTGCCTCCCACAGGTCGTCAATCACAGCTTGTACTTTCTGGAGATGAGTCTCCCAGTCCAAGCTGTAAATGACAACGTCATCCAAATAGGCCGAAGCATACCGCCTATGTGGCCTCAAGACTCGATCCATCAGTCTCTGGAAGGTCGCCGGTGCCCCGTGCAGTCCAAACGGCATATACACATACTGAAATAAACCTTCCGGCGTAACAAATGCCGTCTTTTCTCTGGCAGCCTCAGCCAGAGGGATCTGCCAATACCCCTTTGTTAGATCTAGGGTCGTAATATACCGGGCTTTTCCTAACCGATCTATTAACTCGTCGACCCGGGGCATAGGGTAGGCATCAAATTTTGAGACCGCATTCAGTTTCCTGAAGTCATTGCAGAACCAGATGGTGCCGTCCGGTTTAGGAATTAGCACAATCGGGCTGGACCACGCACTGTGCGATTCCTCAATGACTCCTAACTCTAACATTGCCTTCACTTCTCGGGAAACGGCTTCACGGCGCGCTTCCGGGATTCGGTAGGGCTTTACATGAACTGTGACACCAGGTTCCGTTACGATGTCATGTTTCATTAGCATAGTCTGCCCGGGTTTTTCTGAAAAAAACTTTTGGTTGTGAAGTAGAAACTGCCTGACTTCCGTCTTTTGCCACTCCGAGAGAGTCTCTGCAACCCGTACCTCCGGTACGGTATGCGAGCAGACAGGACGGGCCAGCTCCGCTGACAAGGCAGACCGATCCTTGCAGGGCTTTATCAGATTTACATGATAAATCTGTTCAGGTTTCCGTTTACCTGCCTGGTATACTTTGTAGTTTACTTCACCAACTCTTTCCTTGATCTCAAAGGGGCCCTGCCACTTTGCCAGGAACTTACTGTCCACCGTGGGGACCAGGATCAACACCCTATCTCCGGGTGCAAACGTACGGATCTTGGCGCCCCTATCATAGATTCTTTTTTGGGCTCCTTGAGCCTGTATCATGTGTTCTTTGACGATATGCATAACAGCCGCAATATGGTCCTGCATTTGTGTGACGTGATCTATCACTGTTTTAAACGGAGTGACCTGACCCTCCCAGGTTTCTTGTGCAACGTCTAACAGTCCGCGAGGACGTCGGGCGTACAACAACTCGAAAGGCGAGAATCCCGTGGAAGACTGGGGTACTTCCCTGATGGCAAAAAGCAAATACGGAAGTAAATAGTCCCAGTTCTTCCCATCCTTGTCTATCACCTTTCTCAGCATCTGCTTCAGAGTTTTATTGAACCGTTCAACCAACCCGTCTGTTTGAGGGTGATACACGGATGTGCGTAACGGTTCGATTTGTAACAATCGGCAGAGCTCCTTCATTATCCTGGACATAAAGGGGGTCCCCTGGTCAGTGAGTATCTGTTTTGGTATACCGACCCGACTAAACACATGCACCAGTTCCTTGGCAATCGTCTTGGTGGCCGTGTTACGCAAAGGGATGGCCTCCGGGTAACGAGTGGCATAATCCAAGATGACCAGGATATGTTGGTGTCCACGTGCAGACCGTGGAAGGGGCCCAACTAAATCCATCCCAATCCTCTCAAACGGGACTTCAATAATAGGTAGGGGTACCAAAGGGCTACAGAACCGGGGCTTAGGTGCAGAGGCTTGGCAGTCAGGACAAGACTCACAATATACACGAATATCGTGATGCATGCCTGGCCAAACAAAACAGTGTAATATCCTTTCGGTGGTTTTCTGGACTCCCAGGTGACCTCCCATCACATGTCCGTGGGCCAGGTCCAGCACCTGCAGCCGGTAGGGTTTTGGCACGACTAATAGTTGCACCGTATCTTCCCCCTTTTTCTCTATCTGATAGAGTAAATCATTCTCCAGAACCATGTAAGGATATGCCAGCCTAGAGCCAGGTTCTACGGGTACCCCATTTATCACTTTTACATTTGTCCTAGCCTGAGATAGGGTAGGATCCTTTATTTGCTCACTTTGGAAGTCATCTTTCTAAACTTCTAAATCCGGCAAATGGGGAGGTGGACGGCTGTCGGCCTCCTCCTCTTCCCCGGTCTCCTCCGTATCACCCGCCATGACTGAAAACGGGAACTGCAGGTCATTTCCCGCAGACTCTTCCCCAGAGTCTTCCGGGGAGACCTCTTCCAGGGGTTCGGGACCCACACGCGCCCTGGGAGAAGAATCATGTACACTACTACCCTGGGGTATCAACTGATTCTCCCACAATTGCCAGAAGTGGGGAAAATCCCGGCCCAGGATAACATCATGCAATAACGCCGGGACGAGTCCCACTTTATGTTGCACAGACCCATAGGAAGTTGTAAGGCATATGACCGTGGTGAGGTACGAACAGGTGTCTCCATGCACACACACGTTACAGAAAATTTGTCTGATGGTCCAGTCGGGGCTGACACCAGACTGGCCTTCACCAGAGTCACCACACTTCCCGAGTCTAACAATGCCACCACATTTTTGCCATCAACAGTTAAATCACACAAGTGTTTTTCCACATCCTTTTGACTGGCATTCACACTTACTACCCGTGCAACCATAGACATGCGGTTTTTAGAGTCTGTGACGTCGCACTGCATGGGTTCAGTAGTGACCGGACAGTTCGCAGCAATATGTCCCATCTCTTGGCAGCGGAAACACCTAACGGGCCCCTTGCTTAGACCATAGTTCGTTACTCTCGGCCTCGCAGTGCGGGCAGTCCCGTTTTCCTCCCCCACTGTCTTAGGGATTTTTCCATCTCCCCTACTCCCTGGAACAGTCTTACCGGTTCCACGTGGAGATGATGAAGAACGAGGTGGGGTAGCGTCGTCTCGGAGTCCTTCCGCCACGGAGTAACGTTCAACCAGATCCACCAGTTGATCTGCCGTCGTAGGATTTCCATGGCTTACCCACTTCCTCAGGGCTGGCGGTAGAGCTCTCAGGTACTTGTCCATGACGACTCTCTGGATTATCTCTGGCGCTGTCAACACCTCGGGTTGTAGCCACTTCTTCGTCACGTGGATCAGGTCGAACATCTGGGACCGCGGTGGCTTATCCGGCTGATAAGTCCATTGATGCACTCTCTGTGCACGGACAGCGGTCGTCACTCCCAGCCGGGCCAAGATCTCGGCTTTCAATTTGTCAAAGTCCTGCGCGGCTTCAGGCTCCAAGTCATAATAAGCCTTTTGGGCCTCACCGGAAAGAAACGGGGCAATCAGGCCGGCCCATCGTGCCTTCGGCCATTTTTCTCGCACGGCCGTCCGTTCAAACGTGGTCAGGTATGCCTCGACGTCATCTTCGGTCGTCATTTTCTGCCAGTACCGACTCACGTGAATCACTCTCGACTCGGCTTCCAGGTTAAGCTCAGGTAAGCTTGCCAAGCGCTGCGCCACCTGCTGGAGAAGCGAACGATCGGCAACTGTCATGTCCACCAACTCCTTCAGCTGGGCCATCATCACCCGATTAGCTTCTTGCTGGACGGCGGTGGACTGTACCAGCGCTTTTACCACGTCCTCCATGCTCATGCTTGCAACGTGATGCCCGCGTTCTCCACCACAATGTGATAAAACACTCCGGGATCGCCTTTGCTGGGGTCAAAGGTCACGTGCATTCCGCATGAAACTCAGGCACAGAGCTGGGATTCTGGTGTAACTGACCCTGGGTCAGGTTTATTAACGGTGAAAGCAATGCAAAAAGAAATAAAACATAAAACAAATCCTTGCCTGTCCGGCACTAACTAAACAATGGACAACCTAACTACCAACTGGCGGGCTTCTCCCGTCCAGCCAAACCACAGTTGCAGTGGGCACTGCTTTCACTCACGTGTGTCTCTCACACAGACAGGCTCTCTGTGTTCCCAGGCTGAGACACTCACACAACCACCTGGCATCCTTTTATATCCACCTCCCATTATCCATTAGTAAGCAGGTGCGATACTGACCAGACTAGGCCACATAGGAAAAGAATCTGGGCGAGATATACCTGCCCTCATCCACTATTCCCACATGATTCTCACAGCTTGTACTTTGGAGCAGTATTATAGTAGTTATATTCTTGTACATAGGAGCAGTATTATAGTAGTTATATTCTTGTACATAGGGGGCAGTATTATAGTAGTTATATTCCTGTACATATCAGCAGTATTATAGTAGTTCTATTCTTGTACATAGTGAGCAGTATTATAGTAGTTATATTCTTGTACATAGGAGCAGTATTATAGTAGTTATATTCTTGTACATAGGGGGCAGTATTATAGTAGTTATATTCCTGTACATAGCAGCAGTATTATAGTAGTTATATTCTTGTACATAGGGGGCAGTATTATAGTAGTTATATTCTTGTACATAGGGGGCAGTATTATAGTAGTTATATTCTTGTACATAGGAGCAGTATTATAGTAGTTATATTCTTGTACATAGGAACAGTATTATAGTAGTTATATTCTTGTACATAGGGGGCAGTATTATAGTAGTTATATTCCTGTACATAGCAGCAGTATTATAGTAGTTATATTCTTGAACATAGGGGGCAGTATTATAGTAGTTATATTCTTGTACATAGGGGGCAGTATTATAGTAGTTATATTCCTGTACATAGAAGCAGTATTATAGTAGTTATATTCTTGTACATAGGGGGCAGTATTATAGTAGTTATATTCTTGTACATAGGGGGCAGTATTACAGTAGTTATATTCTTGTATATAGGGGCAGTATTATAGTAGTTATATTCTTGTACATAGGGGGCAATTTTTATTGTATAAAACCAACAAATAGAATTCTGTTTATTTTAATTGTTTCTTAATACAAAACTTAAATTCTCATGAATGCATCAGACAATTATATAACTAAATTAATACATTAGGAATAAAGGTAACTTAGAGTTCACTCCTGTGGAAGGAAGAATATGAAATAAACACTTTTAGTAACACGATCATGTTATTATCCCACAGACACATTCCTCCATAGTTTCTCATTACTCTGACTTTTCTTTATCTCTATCGCTCTTATCCATCAGAGCTCGGACAGTATCTTTGTGGCTGCGGTGATGGGATGGAAGGGCTCGCTGTGGAGAGACACTCGGGTTCTCATGTGCCAGTGGTAATACTTAATGGTGGTAATGATCAGGTACATTTTTCCCCTGTCGATGTTACCGTCAGTGGATGGGACACCATAGATAATGTCGGGGTATTTCAGGGACAGCAGTCTGGGGATTTTCAGCTTGGTCGATACTTCCGTCCATATTTCCCTACCTCCCCAGCAATCACAAATAAAATGCTCCATGGTTTCCTCCTGCTGACAACCAAGGGGACAGTTCCGATCCGAAACACTTAAATATTTTAAGTTCCCCCTCACAAAGAGCTTCCCATGTAGCGACAGCCAAGCAATGTCAAAAAACTGCTGGAAGTCGCTTCCCATTGAGGAATCGGAGACTGTCCTGAAGGGTACTAGTGGCACAATCTCTTAGGGCCAGTGGAGAGTAGAAGAAAGTCCTACATATATGAGCACACAGATCTTTCCTCGTATTACTCTCAATGTAGGACTTCTCCAGTCCCCACTTCCCGACACATTTCAGACCATATTCCAGATACTGGGGGAGGTGGTCACCTGTCCATCTCCTCCTCTTGAGACTGCTGCCTCGCACCCAAGATTCCGCAAAAGGCAATATCCAATACCTGATACTATTCGCCCACAGGGAGCTACTGTTTGAATCCATGCTCCCAAAATTTACTTTCAGAAACAAGGAGTCAAAGAAAACCCTTGGATTCAACATATCCAGCCCGCCCTCACTCCGCCGTAGGTACGTTATTCCCCTCTTTATCAGGTTCATCCTGTTCCCCCACAAGAGCTGGAAGAACAGGCTGAGGAGCCTCGCCGAGAAGGATTCTGGCAAAGGAAAAACGACAGAGACATACAAGAAGACGGGGACCAGGTAAGTCTTCAACATAGCAACCCTTTCTCTGTAAGTCAGCCTCCAGTTCTTCCATCGCTGAACCTTTGCATTTCCGGTCTCCAATTTTTCCTCCCAATTTAGGCTGGCATTATCATCCCTCCCAAATTTAACCCCTAAGATCTTAATATGGGTGGAGGCCTTAACAAACTGCGGGAGATCAAAGTCTGGGTCAGATTGCAATGTCCACAGAGCTTGACTCTTCTCAAGGTTGACCAGAGACCCGGAGGCCTCTGAGTAACTTCTGATGGCCGCAGACAACATCTGCTCCTCATGAGGATTAGATATCACCAGCGTCACATCATCTGCGTAGGCAACCACCTTCAGAGGCAAGCAGTGGGGGACCGGCACCCCCCAAAAGTTACACTCCTGCAGTGACCTCAAAAACGGGTCTATGGCAAAAACATACAGGAGTGGACTCAGCGGGCAGCCCTGTCTCACCCCCGCCTCAACTCCAAAAGTGCCACCCTGCCAACCATTAATCAGAGGAAAGCTCACCGCCTCTCTGTACAAAGTCTTCAGCCAATCCACAAATTGTCCTGGAATACCGTACTTTGACAAAGTGGCCCACAGATAATCATGATCAACTCTGTCAAAGGCTTTAGCCTGGTCCAGACTGACAACATATCTCCCACACCGCAGAGCTTTACATCTCTCAAACATCTCCCGTATCGAGATGACTGCTCCAGAGATGTTCCGCCCTTTTACTGTGCCAAACTGAGAGCCTACCAACAGTGCCGGGGACAAACAGACTAACCTAGAAAACAGGATCTTTGCCAGAATCTTCCTGTCAACATTCAAGAGGCAATTGGCCTCCAGTTCTTGAGGTCGCTCGGCTCCTTACCTTTAGACAGCAGAATTAATGAGGACACTCTCATGGATGGAGGCATCAGGTGATTTTCTAGACAATTTTTGTAAACATCCACAAGAATTGGAGCCAGGAGGTCTCTGAATTTCTTATAAAATTCTGCTGTTATACCATCTGGACCTGGTGCCTTCTTCAGATGTAACTTATCAATGGCCTCCTTAACCTCCTCCACCGTTAATTCTGCTGTCAAAGGAGAAAAGTCCAGATCATTAATATCAGGTGTTGGAGTTGCCTCCAAGAATTGAGTCATTTTATGTTTATCCAAAGCCTTCCTCTGAAACAAGTCAGTATAATAAGATTTCACAACCCCCAGGATACCCTCCCGAGATTCCTGCAACACACCCTGGGAGTCAATGAGACCTGTGACCAATTTATTGGCCATCCGCTCCCGGCAATTCTCAAAGGGATCAGGTGCCCCTAAGACCCCATAATCCCGTTCGAGAACCAAGGAGGTATACCTGCTGTACTGATACTGCCTTATCTCAGATTTCAACCAGTCGATCTTCTCTTTGTTACCCCCGCCCTCCGAATAGAGTGACTCCAATTCTTTGCGCAGCCTTAGGTACTGGCTATACTTACTCCTGCCTTTCTTAACTGACAGTCTCTTCAAGAGGTATCTGATATCATCCTTGACGTCCTCCCACCAGTTGGCCATGTTGTCATAGAAGTCCACTCTCTGTAGATGACCCTGCAAAAGGGAGTGGACACAACTCTGGACAGAGACATCATGGAGGAGGCTAGAATTGAGTCTCCATAACCCCCTACCAACATCAGCTCGCTTAGTGGCCCCGAGGCAGAAATATACGGCAAGATGGTCTGAGTATGGGACGACTCTCTCACTCATGGCACCAATGACTTCCATGGGACTTACAAAAGCCAGATCTATTCTACTGCCTCTATTGGAGCAGGAATAGGTTAATTTTGGCTTTCGTCCTCCCCGTTTAAAGACGTCCCCTAATCCGGCCTGCAGGACTATGTTATTCAAGATCCTACCATCCCTCGTCACGGTTCTACCTGAGGAGCTGTCACCTGATGTCAGTATGGCATTAAAGTCCCCCGCCATTATCACTGGAAGAGAGGTGAACAGATAAGGCTTGACATCATTAAATAACTGTATCCTGTCAGTCACCGTCTGTGGCCCATAGATGTTAATAAGCCGGAGTCGCCTCCCATGGACAGTGACTTCCAGGACCAGACACCTTCCCATTACCACCTCCGTCATCCTATGTACTGTCACATCCCTGGTGTTAAACAGAATGGCGACCCCGGCGTACGGCTCCACAGCCAGTGAACAAAAAGAGGGACCAGACCGCCATTCCCTCTCAGCCTCCCTCATGAGCCCCTGAGTCGTCAGCCGCGTCTCCTGCAGAAAGATGACATCTGCGTCCAGGTATCGGAGATGGTCATAGACAGCGTGCCTCGTCCTCCTCACCTTAATGCTGTTCACATTACTTGATGTTACTTTTAATGAGAAATCTGCCATCACAATACCACAACAGAGGAGCAGAGATGTAAAAGCCGCCATCATAAGTCTGAATCACAGATGTTCTGACTACCACCGGTCTCCATGTCAGACTGTATCTCAGTGTCAGCAGGTACGGGCTTCCGTTTTGTAGGGGGATGGTCCGCTACGTCCCTGTCATACTCAGTCTCTATTCTTTTTATCTCTTCCTCCAAGTCCCCATCAGACTCAGACAAAACATCAAACTTATTGGACACGACCATCACACCTGCCGAACTCTGGACTTTTTTCCTGCCACCCTGGCTAGTGACAAACTCCTCCTCAGGTTTACGGGAGGCCTTGTCCTTTTTTTTTCCTTTTAACCTGATTACAGCCACTTTCTTCAGCTAGAGATGGTGATACTGAAGTGGCGGCTACATGTGGCTGCTGGACCTGAGGGACGACCTCCATGCTCCCCTCTGTACCCGCTGTGCAAAGCTGCTCTGATGTTACCTGAGCGGACCCCTGGTGGACCTCTGACCTGGTCAGTACTGTCCCTGACATTAAAGCCTCCTCCTCCTGAGCCTCTGTCCCTGTCACTAACTCCTCATCAGGAAGGAGCTTGCATATATTGTGCCAGGCATCTGGACAGTCCCTGTGAGGGTGGCCGACCTCCCCACAGAGGTTGCACTTGATGTTCTGGCAATCTGCCGCTAAGTGGCCGACTTCACCACGGTACAGGTGTTTGCCAGGTGACCCACTTTACCACATTTAAAACACTTTCGTGGCTGCCCAGGGTAGAAGCAAACTCCCTTCTCCCTCCCGATAAAGAAGGAGTTGGGTAAGTGAGCCGTGATGTTGTTGTTCTGGCGCAATTTCACCAGCACCTTCCATCCACCGGTCCATATACCGTCCTCATCCCTGTTTTTGGTGAGGTCGGAGACAAGGTCACAATGTCTCCGGAGCCACACCACAATGTCCTGCGGGGGAACATCCTCATTCCAAAAGATGATATTAACCGTGGCGGTATCCGGCTTAGATATTGGAATGAAGCTGAACTTATTCCAGCCATCAGCATCCCTGAACTTGGCGAAATTGGCCCAGAATCTGTCCAGATCAGACATAAACTTAAAGCTGATGTCATAGCCCTGTCTGTCTGGCAGATTGATGACCGCCAAGATATTAACCGGCACAAACCCCATCTGGCGGCACAGAAGCTCCCTGACCACGAGCCTCCTCTCTGGCAGATCCTCCTTGGCACCTCTGTGCCTGAACCGCACCACATTCCTCCTTTTGAAAGCCTGCCCGGTGTAATTGGCGCCAGAGGTAAAGGACGGAGCGCCGCGGCTCCAAACATTACTGGGAGGGACCTGTGGGGCCACAGTGAGCTGACTGACAGGGCGAGGGTCTGCAGCGGAGGGGCCTGTTGCACCTTGTGTGCTGGAAACCAAAGGGGGGAAAATCACAGACATTTTGCACATTATTATTATCATCATCATCATCAATCTCAATAGCGTCATCAGGATGCGCAATGTCCACCACAGTTTCTGTACCCCCTTCAGCCCCCAACCCCACATGAACAGTATCAATATCCCCAGAATTAGTGCTCTCCTGGACACCAACAGTAGATGCAGTCTCATGTCCACTGTCTTGCTGTTGTGCTGGGCATGCTGGGACTTGTGGTACTGCTGGGATCTGAGCCTCTTGCTCCTGCTTGGGGTCTGCCGCAGGTAGTTGCGGCTGCTGGTGCAGTATCTGACCCTCCTTAAAACAGAAGCTAGCGGGCTGCAGCACCGGCCGTACCTGCTGCCGGGTCCCCCCTGGGACAATGTCTGTGCGGGAACCAGCAGAGTCCTGCGCGCAGGACCTAAACCGCTCCTGGTTCCTATATGTCTCTGCCAGGGGCCCCATCCTCGCCAGCACACAGTCTATGTCCCGCACCACAGTCGCCAGCTCTACCCCCAGTGCATTCAGTCTCTGGTCATATACAGAGTGATCCCCAGGATTAGCAGCCTTCAACTTGTAAATGCAGTCCATTTCCATTTGCAGAAGATTCCTCTGCTGCTGCAACTCACCAAACCTTCTGACCAGTCCTGGTATCTCCTCTGCCAGCTGTAGCTCTGGGGCTCGCAGCGGCTCCTTCTGGGGTCTTGCTTTAGGGGTTGACACGTTGGTTTTTAATATCACTGGTTTTGTGGCTCCAGCCTCCACAACACTTTTACCACTGCCACCAGCCTGCAACCTCGTGCGTCCAGAGCTCGCCATGCTGGTCACCACATGTCCCAGCTGAAGGTTCTCCTGGAGTGTTTGCTTCTCCAGAGATGTCCGTCTCTGTCTGCCTGGAGTGAGCTGCACACCCGAAGCTGGTGATGGACTCTGCCTCACCTTCTGTGTAGCCACCTGCCCTCCAGCACTCAGGTTCTCAGCAGAAGATGCCTTCTGGAATTTCCTTCCAGGCTCTGGACACTTTGCCTTGACCGGCCGACTGTTTAACTGCACCATCCTTGCACACAGACAAAGCTTTCTCCTGTTTCTTTCCTGTGCTTAACTTCAACACAGGATCTTTCTCCATGCTGCTGGGACTTCCATTCTGAGGTTTATTTTCCCCAGAGGCAACTCTGGGATTTCCATCCACATGAGAAGGTTGGGAGTTTCCTCCCAGTGTAGGCCTGGAAGCCAGGGCCTTGCTTGGGGAGCTTCCCCGCCCAGGGTGGCCCCTCCCAGGGCTTCCTCCAGACATGAGGAGAACCACTGACACACAACCTCACAGCTAGGAGGCAGTATTATAGTAGCTATATTCCTGTACACAGGAGCAGTATTATAGTAGTTATATTCTTGTACATAGGGGGCAGTATTATAGTAGTTATATTCTTGTACATAGGGGGCAGTAATATAGTAGTTATATTCTTGTACATAGGAGGCAGTATTATAGTAGTTATATTCTTGTACATAGGAGGCAGTATTATATTAGTTACATTCTTGTACATAGGGGCAGTATTATAGTAGTTACATTCTTGTACATAGGAGCAGTATTATATTAGTTATATTCTTGTACATAGGGGGCAGCATTATATTAGTTATATTCTTGTACATAGGGGCAGTATTATAGTAGTTATATTCTTGTACATAGGGGCAGTATTATAGTAGTTATATTCTTGTACATAGGGGCAGTGTCATGTCGACGGCGGTAGCCGCCGCCGCCTATACTCACCGGCGCCTGCCACGCCGCACTGTGTCCGCCTCCTCCTTCTCGTTCCCCTCTGCCCGGCGCGTGCCTGCTTCATGCGGGCGCCTTAGGCCACGGGCGCGTGCCCTGCAGGTTTCTTAACCCTGTAGCGCCCTCCCAGAAGCCTGAGCGCCCAATCAGCCGGCAGCTCGGGGCTATATCAGGCGTCTCCAACATGGTGGAGACGCCTGATTATCATGTGCCTTTCTCGTGCGATATCCTCGCCAAGTGTTTAGGGGTTTCCCCTTTTCACTCTCCGTCCTGTACTCCAGTGCCCGTCCTGTACTCTGTTCCTCCGTCCTGTACTCCAGTGGCCCGTCCTGCACTCTGTGCTTCCGTCCTGTACTCCAGTGCCCCGTCCCATACTCCGGGCCTCCGTCCTGTACTCCAGTGCCCCATCCTGTACCCCGTGTCTCCGTCCTGTACTCCGTATCTCTGTCCTGTATTCCGTGCCTCCGTCCTGTACTCCAGTGCCCCGTCCTGTACCCCGTGTCTCCGTCCTGTACTCCGTATCTCTGTCCTGTATTCCGTGCCTCCGTCCTGTACTCCAGTGCCCAGTCCTGGCCCCCGTGTCTCTGTCCTGTACTTCAGTACCCAGTCCTGTACTCCAGCACCCAGTACTCCGTGTCACCGTTCTATACTCCGTTCTACATTCCATTCTCTGTCCTGTACCTCTCACTCAGTCCTTTGAGCTGCCCCTCTTGGTTTTAGCAGTCGCGGCATCTGTCTTCCGAGGGTCTGCCCCTAACGGCCCCTGTATAGGGGTCGGCACCACCTGGCGCGCTCACCCCCGGGAACTCCAGTGCCGCGATCCAGAGGGTCCACTCTCAGACGTAACCTTCCTGGTCGTCACAGCCAGTATTATAGTAGTTATATTCTTGTACATAGGAGCAGTATTATAGTAGTTATATTCTTGTACATAGGGGTAGCATTATAGTAGTTATATTCTTGTACATAGGGGCAGTATTATAGTAGTTATTGTCATGGGGTCCTTCTCTGGTATCACACATAAAATCAGTCCTTTCTGAAATGCAGTCTTTACACGATCCTGTCCACACCGGAACTGACTTGCCCAGCTCATATTCTCTCTCCACCCCCTTACTTGTCCAGGGAAAGTCAAACAAGTTGGGGCAATTTCCAGGGCCCCCAGAGGAGAACAAAGGGCCTTAGGGATTAATGCACTACAGGGGGGTCATCAAGAGACAGTTACAGTGAGGCTGTAGACTTACAATGTAATAAGAAAAACACTGTGAAAATAACTGAAATAGAAAAATAGGAATATACAAAAAATGACATCCACATAGCATATCATACCATCACAACCTCTCCCCCCCATAATAAGCGAGTACGCCATGAGGTCTACACAGACCTCTGGCCTGCTCACTTTTGTCCTCATTGCTCAGTTATTTATAGTTCCTTGTACAGTGGCAGGGGTAGGTCGGCCTGGGGAGCCTATGGTTCTTGTCGAGACAGTCCATCGGCGTTCTGGTGTTGGCTTCCCCGCTTGTATTGGATGGAGAAGCTGTAGGGTTATAAGGACAAGCTCCACCGCAGCAATCTTCCATTGTCCCCTGATACGCGATTCAGCCATGTGAGGGGGTTGTGGTCTGTAACGATTGTAAAGTCTCTGCCATACAAGTATGGCTGCAATTTTTTTTAGCGCCCATACGATGGCAAGGCACTCCTTTTCAATAGTGGCATAGGCAACTTCCCGATCCAGTAGTTTCTGACTGGCAAAAGCAACAGGATGTTCTCCGGCGGCGCTCACTTGGCTAAATACTGCCCCAATCAAAAGGTGGATGCATCTGTCTGCACGAGGAACCTGCGTTTGTAATCCGGGGCAGCCAAGACAGGAGCAGTGACGAGGGCAGTCTTTAACGCTGAAAAGGCATCCTCGCATGCCGTCGTCCACGTCACATTCCTAGGCATGTTCTTGCGGGTCAGGTCAGTTAGGGGCTTGGCCAAGGTGCTGAAGTTAGAAACAAATTTGCGATAGTAACCAGCAGTTCCTAAAAATACAAGTACCTGCTTTTTAGCCTGGGGTCTACACTAGTTGCTAATGGCTTCCAGCTTGGCAGGCTCAGGCCTTAGTGTCCCACCCCCTACTCTATGCCTGAGGTACTGCACCTCAGCCATCCCTATTTGGCACTTATCAGGGAGAATGGTCAGTCCTGCAGTAAGGATACAGTCCAGCACTATGCCCAAGTGTTTAAGATGTTCCTCCCAGGTTGTGCTAAAAATGGCGATGTCGTCTAAGTAAGCACAGGCAAAGTCCTGACATTGTTGTAACAGTCGATCCACCAGTCTCTGGAAAGTAGCAGGGGCAGTTTTCATCCCAAAGGGCATTCCCAGGAACTCATAAAGCCCAAATGGAGTAATGAAGGCTGAGCGCTCCCGAGCGTCCTCCGTTAGGGGTATCTGCCAGAACACCTTGCTCAAGTCTAACGTGGTCACAAATTGGGCACTGGCCAAACGATCCAATAGATCATCAATCCTGGGCATGGGATAAGCATCACTCTTGGTGGCATCATTTAGTCATCTGTAATCAACGCAGAATGATTACAGATGACTAAATGGGGACCAGGACGACAGGAGAGGCCCAAGAACTGTGAGATGGCTGAATAATTCCCAGCTGTTTCATCTCCTCCAGTTCGTTCTTTATCATGCCTTGAACAGCCTCTGGAACCCGGTAGGCAGCCTGCTGGATGGGACGTTGTCCGGGGGTTTCCACATGGTGACTGGTGAGAGTAGTCTTCCCCGGCTTTGAGGAGAAAGCAGCAGCCCTCGGCGGCGGTATCACTAGGGGGGTGGCAGACAGCTAGAACAGGCAGGGATCGGTCGTGGTAGTCTTTCAGCATGTTAATGTGGACGGTTTTCTGCTGTCGACCACTAGAGTCCAGGGCAATAACATAGTTAGTGTCATTAATTTTCTTGACAACCTGATAAGGGCCTTCCCACACTGTTTGAAGCTTGTTGGCAGGGGAAGCAGTAATCATGAGCACTTGCTGTCCTTCCATAAATTCCTGGTTCCTGGCATTACGGTCATACCAGGTTTTTTGTCTAGACTGGGCCATTCGCTGATGTTCTTTAGCGAAGGTAGCTAGCTGGGCGAGACGGTCTCTGAGCTCTAGAACATAGGGAACGATGGGTATTCCGGTATCTGAGATGTCTCCCTCCAAATGTTCTTTCAGAAGAGTGAGAGGCCCACGGACCTTCCGGCTAAACAGTAGTTCGAAGGGAGAGAACCCTGTGGACTCTTGGGGAACCTCCCGATAGGCGAAGAGGAGATGTGGCAGGTACTTTTCCCAGTCTTTCTCAACGTCAACAAAAGCCCTCAGCATATTTTTTAGGGTTCCATTAAAGCGTTCACATAGTCCGTTGGTCTGTGAGTGGTATGGGGTGGTGCGAATGGCTCGAACACCACAGGTATGCCATAGGGACTGGACCTGGAAACCCTACCCGTGTAAAGATGGTAACAAGGGCCTTGGCTACCTTTACTGCTGTGATACTGGACAGGGCCACAGCTTCAGGATACCTAGTGGCATAGTCCACCACGGTCAGGATATATTTTTTCCCTGACCTGCTGGGGTGGGCCGGAGGACCTATGATGTCGACGGCTACACGTTGAAATGGTTCCTCAATTATGGGCAGGGATACCTTATGTCGAGCTCCTGGATGCCGCATTCGCTGGCACACATCACAGGTGCGGCAATAATGGGCTACCGACTGCGAGACGCCCGGCCAGTAAAAACTTTGGGCGAGTCTCTTTTCAGTCCTTTTTCTCCCTTGATGCCCAGCCAAGGGGATGTCATGGGCCAGTTGAAGTAGCTGTGCCCTGCACTTCTGAGGGACAATGAGTTGCCTGGTCGTTGCGTCAGGGTTGCCCTGGTCACTGCCCTTTGTTACACGATAATACAGTCCGTTTTCTCGAGTGAAGCCATCCCCATTATCTCCCAAGTGCCCAGATTCTGCCTTTCGCCTAAGGGCTGCTAAGGTAGTGTCCCCCTCTATTTCTCTCCTAAACTCCGCTCTGTCCCAAGACTCTCCCAATGTAGTAGCAGCGAAAGTATTGCTTACCGACTCTGATGCGGTTCGTCGTGGTTGCTCCCCGGTGGGGTCCGGATGACGTAGTGCTTGAAGGGGCTGTAGTCGGGTGACTGCTCCCACAAATTGGCACTGTAACTCCCCAATGTTGTTCCCAAGGAGGATATCTGCAGGAAGTCCTCCCATAACTCCAATCCAACACAGTTTTTCTCCACAACCATAATCCAAACGCACAGAAGCTCGCTCTATATATTTGCGGGCACCCCCTGCCAGGACAATGGGAATTCCCGGACCCTGGTAAATTGCCTCGGCTCGAACCACACGGGGGTCAGCGATAGTCAAGAATGCCCCCGTGTCTCTAAATCCTGACACTTTGTATCCATCAATAATGACATCCTGCAGGTGTCGTTGCCGTTGCTAAAGGACAGAGGCCGGAGTCTGTACACTCCAGGAGGGGTATCTATGGTGCCTTGGTCGGTGGTCCACTCTGGTGGGGGTGGTGGAAGCTCTTCCTCAGGTGTGGTGGAATGTACAAGATGCACTGGATGAGGTGGGGCTGCGTGGGGCTCCCTCCGAATCCTGGAGGGACAGCCAGACTGCAAATGTCCAGGTTGCCCACACCCATAACACCTCCTCTCTGTGATACCCCCAGGTCGTGGTCGGAACTGTTGGGGCCTAGGATTGTGAGGCGTGATTGTCATCGGCTTGCGACTAGGTGGAAGGGCAGATATAATTGGAGGGGGACGGGGCGCGGGAGCAGGCCGTGGTTCATTGTCCAGAAGCCTCCTACATTGCGGCCGGATAGTAAGGGCTTCATCGGCCAGGGCTGCAGCTCTATCCACGGTACATGGCGTGCGCTCCCGGACCCATTCCTGTACCTCTGCAGGGCACTTGGCAACAAATTGTTCTATAAGGAACGCCTGTATGACATCTTCCACAGTAAAGGCGTTTTCTGCTTCCAGCCATCGCCGACTTGCCTCGGACATCTTATGTGCATACATCCTAAACAATCCCCCCGTGGTGCATGGGAGGTCTCGGAACTTGGCCCTATATGAGTCTGGGGTGATAGCATGGTAATCCAGGATAGTCCGCTTTACAATGTTATAATCCCGATTCCGCAATGCATCAATGGTTCGGTAAGCCTCCGCCATGCTTCCGTTCAGGAGCCCCACTAACAAACGCATCCAGCTAGAGTGGGGCATCTCCATCACAGCACCCTGCTGCTCAAAGTCCTTGAAGAACCCCTCCACATCTCTGGAAGCCTCATCAAATGGCTTAAACTCTGTCCAGGTGATCCGTACAGGCTCCAGGATTGTTGGGGTTACACTCCACATTGCGTTACTCCCTTTTTCAAGCTCCATTGCTTCCTGTCTCCGCTGTGCCCGGCGGGCAGCCTCCTCCTTGTACTCCTGAGAGACGCCCGGGCCCAGAACCGCCATCTCTTCTTCGAACCACACCAACCACTGGCTTTTCTGGAAGGGGATCCCTGTCTCCAGTGCTCGTCCTTCAGACATCTGGGAGGAGGTGGCCAGTAGATCGATTAAGGCCTCTTTAGTCAGTCCCTGGTAGTTCAGGCCCAGGTCTCTGGCTCTCTCCTGTAAACTGCATACAGTCCAATTTCTGTACTCACTCTGTGGGTGGTTCTCCATTGGGTTACACTCTGTTGATCCCACTGCTGCCACCAGTTGTCACGGGGTCCTTTTCTGGTATCACACAATCAACAGAGCAAGCGAAGAGTGAACAATTCCAAGACCTTTATTCAGGCAAAAATACGAAAAGGTCCATATTCAGTCCACCACACAAAGGATAAGATAGTCCAGAATAAGAATGCAGTCCAGTAACAGGATAAAATGTCCAGGGAAACGAGATTCCAAAACTCTAGCACCAGAGGATAAAATGGGTCCTTCTCTCTGAAATGCAGTCTTTACACGATCCTGTCCACACCGGAACCGACTTGCCCAGATCCTGTTCTCTCTCCACCCCCTTCCTTGTCCAGGGAAAGTCAAACAAGTTGGGGCGGTTTTCAGGCCCCCCAGAGGAGAACAAAGGGCCTTAGGGATTAATGCACTAGAGGGTGGTCATCCAGAGACAGATACAGTGAGGCTGTAGACTTACAATGTAATAAGAAAAACACTGTGAAAATAACTGAAATAGAAAAATGGGAATATACAAAAAATGACATCCACATAGCATATCACACCATCACAGTTATATTCTTGTACATAGGAGCTGTATTATAGTAGTTATATTCTTGTACATAGGGGTAGCATTATAGTAGTTATATTCTTGTATATAGGGGCAGTATTATAGTAGTTATATTCTTGTACATAGGAGTAGTATTATAGTAGTTATATTCTTGTACATAGGAGCAGTATTATAGTAGTTATATTCTTGTACATAGGAGCAGTATTATAGTAGTTATATTCTTGTACATAGGAGCAGTATTATAGTAGTTATATTCTTGTACATAGGAGCAGTATTATAGTAGTTATATTCTTGTACATAGGAGCAGTATTATAGTAGTTATATTCTTGTACATAGGGGCAGTATTATAGTAGTTATATTGTTGTACATGGGAGCGATATTATAGTAGTTATATTCTTGTACATAGGAGCGGTATTATAGCAGTTATTTTCTTGTACATAGGAGCAGTATTATAGTAGATATATTCTTGTACGTAGGGAGTTGTATTATAGTACTTATATTCTTGTACATAGGAGCAGTATTATAGTAGTTATATTCTTGTATATAGGTGCCGTATTATAGTAGTTATATCCTTTGTGAGGTAGCGCTGTCATGTAAGTAAGGGGTTCTCGCTTGCAGCGATCAAAAAACACATCCGGCACAGGATTTTCCAACAAATCATAGTCTATGAGGTTTATTCATCCTTCATAAACCTCCAGCAGCAATATACACAGCATTACAGGAGAGCGTCCATTATACAGGCTATTTAGCCCCAGGGTTATCTCACCCACGTCAGGGTTCCCATATGGCTGTTTCTCCAGGCCGCAGAAGTCCACTCACTCCTCAGGGACTCTCAGATACTGGCCGCCATTACACCGCTCCACAGGCTGCTGTTAGTGAGGAGATCCTTCTCCTCACGGGACCTTCCAAACTGGACCAATCAGGTCCCAGCATTCACTCCATGTGACCTAACCTGGCCACATTATATGGTCCATAGCCACGCCCACCGGGTCACATGACTATGACCTCACCACAGGTCCTTCACACAGACATATATACTTTACAATAGCATTCATAAACATACATATGTCTCTATCTCAAGGTCACCCACCTTGAGATACATAATGGCTCTTCAACCACTCACACTCTTGGGACATCCACACAGCGCCCCCTCGTGGACACAGTGGTCATTACACCACACCTTGTACATAGGGGCATATTATAGTAGTTATATTCTTGTATATAGGGGGCAGTATTATAGCAGTTATATTCTTGTACAAAGGGGGCAGTATTATAGTAGCTATATTCTTGTATATAGGGGCAGTATTATAGTAGTTATATTCTTGTATATAGGGGCAGTATTATAGTAGTTATATTCTTGTACATAGGGGGCAGTATTATAGTAGCTATATTCTTGTACATAGGAGCAGTATTATAGTAGTTATATTCTTGTGCACAGTTGCAGTATTACAGCAGTTATTTTGGTATACATAGGGGCAGTATTATAATACTATGAAATCTCTAATATTGTCCCCTAATTACTGTAGTATACTTGTAGACGGTGAGCAGGTTCTTCTCTTTTCATGTATTTAAGGTTATTGTACTTGTTTTGTGTTAGGTATATCCCTTTTCACATGTAAAGCGTCATGGAATAAATGGCGCTATAATAATAAATGATAATAATCTAATATATAAAGCTCAAAGTGTGTATGTATGTGTGTGTGTATGTCCGGGATTGGCATCCGCACCGTCGCAGCTACAGCCACAAAATTTGGCACAGTCGCACGTCTGGACCCCGAGAGCGTCCTAAGCTATGTTGTGAGGTGAAATTTTAACCCCCCGCATTCCAATTCACCAAACAATTTTGCCCCTATCTACATACTGGGGGAAAAGTGTGTGCATGTCAAGCCCCGCCCCTCATTATGATGTCATAATGCCCCTATTTGCATACTGGGGAAACAGTGTGTGTGTATCAAGCCCCGCCCCTCATTATTATGTCACAATGGTTGCCATGGTGATGCTGATGTCATCATAGGTTGCAAGCCCTGCCGCCGCTCATTACGATGTCATAATGGTTGACTATGGAATGGAGGATGTGTGATGGGTGTATGGGCACTGGACTATGGGATGGAGGATATGTATGATGGGTATATGGGCACGGGACTATGGGATGGCGGATATGTATGATGGGTATATGGGCACGGGACTATGGGATGGAGGATGTGTGATGGGTATATGGGCATGGGACTATGGGATGGAGGATGTGTGATGGGTATATGGGCACGGGACTATGGGATGGAGGATATGTATGATGGGTATATGGGCACGGGACTATGGGATGGCGGATATGTATGATGGGTATATGGGCACGGGACTATGGGATGGAGGATGTGTGATGGGTATATGGGCACGGGACTATGGGATGGAGGATATGTATGATGGGTATATGGGCACGGGACTATGGGATGGAGGATATGTATGATGGGTATATGGGCATGGGACTATGGGATGGAGGATGTGTGATGGGTATATGGGCACTCGACTATGAGATGGCGAATATGTATGATGGGTATATGGGCATGGGACTATGGCATGGAGGATGTGTGATGGGTATATGGGCATGGGACTATGGCATGGAGGATGTGTGACGGGTATATGGGCACGGGACTATGGGATGGTGGATATGTATGATGGGTATATGGGCACGGGACTATGGGATGGTGGATATGTATGATGGGTATATGGGCACGGGACTATGGGATGGAGGATGTGTGACGGGTATATGGGCACGGGACTATGGGATGGTGGATATGTATGATGGGTATATGGGCACGGGACTATGGCATGGAGGATGTGTGATGGGTATATGGGCATGGGACTATGGCATGGAGGATGTGTGACGGGTATATGGGCACGGGACTATGGGATGGAGGATATGTATGATGGGTATATGGGCACGGGACTATGGGATGGAGGATATGTATGATGGGTATATGGGCATGGGACTATGGGATGGAGGATGTGTGATGGGTATATGGGCACTCGACTATGGGATGGCGAATATGTATGATGGGTATATGGGCATGCGACTATGGCATGGAGGATGTGTGATGGGTATATGGGCATGGGACTATGGCATGGAGGATGTGTGACGGGTATATGGGCACGGGACTATGGGATGGTGGATATGTATGATGGGTATATGGGCACGGGACTATGGGATGGTGGATATGTATGATGGGTATATGGGCACGGGACTATGGGATGGAGGATGTGTGACGGGTATATGGGCACGGGACTATGGGATGGTGGATATGTATGATGGGTATATGGGCACGGGACTATGGCATGGAGGATGTCTGATGGGTATATGGGCATGGGACTATGGCATGGAGGATGTGTGACGGGTATATGGGCACGGGACTATGGGATGGTGGATATGTATGATGGGTATATGGGCACGGGACTATGGGATGGTGGATATGTATGATGGGTATATGGGCATGGGACTATGGGATGGAGGATGTGTGATGGGTATATGGGCACTCGACTATGGGATGGCGAATATGTATGATGGGTATATGGGCATGGGACTATGGCATGGAGGATGTGTGACGGGTATATGGGCACGGGACTATGGGATGGTGGATATGTATGATGGGTATATGGGCACGGGACTATGGGATGGTGGATATGTATGATGGGTATATGGGCACGGGACTATGGGATGGAGGATGTGTGACGGGTATATGGGCACGGGACTATGGGATGGTGGATATGTATGATGGGTATATGGGCACGGGACTATGGCATGGAGGATGTCTGATGGGTATATGGGCATGGGACTATGGCATGGAGGATGTGTGACGGGTATATGGGCACGGGACTATGGGATGGTGGATATGTATGATGGGTATATGGGCACGGGACTATGGGATGGTGGATATGTATGATGGGTATATGGGCATGGGACTATGGGATGGAGGATGTGTGATGGGTATATGGGCACTCGACTATGGGATGGCGAATATGTATGATGGGTATATGGGCATGGGACTATGGCATGGAGGATGTGTGACGGGTATATGGGCACGGGACTATGGGATGGTGGATATGTATGATGGGTATATGGGCACGGGACTATGGGATGGTGGATATGTATGATGGGTATATGGGCACGGGACTATGGGATGGAGGATATGTATGATGGGTATATGGGCACGGGACTATGGCATGGAGGATGTGTGATGGGTATATGGGCATGGGACTATGGCATGGAGGATGTGTGACGGGTATATGGGCACGGGACTATGGGATGGTGGATATGTATGATGGGTATATGGGCACGGGACTATGGGATGGTGGATATGTATGATGGGTATATGGGCACGGGACTATGGGATGGAGGATATGTATGATGGGTATATGGGCACGGGACTATGGGATGGAGGATAATTATAATTTGCTATAACTAACCACAGTTAGTTACTATGCCCGGGCAGCGCCGGGCTCTTCAGCTAGTATTAATATAAATATGTCATTACAAACTTGTTATTTGATGCCATAGGAATTTTACTTAAAGGGGTTGTACAGTCCAAATCAATAAGTCGGCCGTCACTCTTTGTTTCACTCTTTGTGACTGCAGACTTATGAATCTCACCAGCTCATGCATTGTGCACTGCGGGGGATGCGCTGGTTTCTCAGTTGGGACTGGAGGGTATGTATGAGTTATATATAGTCCCGGCCAGTGGGTGCCGTCTCACCCTCCATGCACTGGTATTGCACGAGGCCGAGCCCTCTTGTCGTCCGCACCCATTTTTCGGCCACATCACCAGATGGGGTGCGGCCTCGATTAATACAAGTATATGGAGATCGAGGCGACCCACTGGCGGCCGGGACTATATATAACTCAGACAGTACATAGAAACCAGCGTCTCCCCCCGCAGTGCAGAGTGCGTGCGCTGGGGGGATTCACAAGTCTGCAGTCGCACAGAGTGACACACAGTGACTGCAGACTACAGCCCCTTTAATGTCTCCGGAGTCTGAAGCCAGGCTTTTCATCCTCTTACATTGACCTACATATAATTGTGACCACCGTAGCCACCAGATAACTGTTTGTATTGTCAGGAGCAGCTTTTGCTCTTTATTGTCTCGGCCTCTTCTTTCTCTCCACCCGTCCATCACGGTGGATACAACAGAGGATAGCAGTGAGTGTGAATGCACAGACCTGGCGGCAGCGTTATACTGTTATTACTACGCCGTGGTTCCACCTTATCTGGAGCCAGCACAGGCGTTTACTGATGGACTGTAAATTAGGCATAAACAGCTTTTATTTGCTTTCATATATTTTCCTGGACTGGAGGAAATGGAAACTGGATGCGGTGAGCACGGTGATCCAGCTCCGAGCTTCTGCCCAAACAACCTCATTTGCATCAGTAAGAGATTGTAATGACTTTCTCAACTAAGCATACCCATGCAGTTAATTACTTTTTTCCAAATGAAAGGCCAAAATTATTTCCTTGTCAAAGAAGTCAATCACGCATCAGGGGAAAAAAAAAGTGCAGAACGCTAGAGCTTCTGGAGCAATTATTACAAAATTAATTTTCCCAGACCAGTAGAGCAGAGTGTCGCGCTTCCCCCGAAATGTTACATGAGTCACTCACCCAGCGAGCCGCCATTCGGTGCTCAAGGGACCCCTGTGACCCTGGAAATATGAACTATTGACTATCTGTCCATTATTAGTATGCATATACAGAAACAACATGTTCTTTCTTCGGTTAGTAGCACTCAATATTCTGGAAATAAAATACGGTATATCTATTTACACCGTGCGCAGAATTATTAGGCAAGTTGTACTTGAGAGGATTCTTTTTATTATTGAATAACAGCTTCTCAATGAACCCAAAAGACTCATAGATATCAAAGCTTAATATTTTTGGAAGTCGGAGTGGGTTTTTTTTTAGATTTGGCTATCTTAGGAGGATATCTGATTTTTTTAGGTAACTATTACTGTGCAGAATTATTAGGCAACTTAATAAAAGCCAAATATATACCCATCTCACTTGTTCATTTTCACCAGGTAAACCAATAGAGCAACACAAAATGTAGAAATACACATTTCTGACATTCAAAACCCCCCAAAAAATCAGTGACCAATATAGCCACCTTTCTTTACAATGACACTCACCTTCCTTCCATCCATAGATTGTGTCAGTTGCTTGATCTGTTTATGATAAACATTGCAATGTGCCGCAGCCACCACAGCCTCCCAGACACTGTTCCCAGAGGTGTACTGTTTTCCCTCCCTGTAGATCTCACATTTTATGAGGGACCACAGGTTTTCTATGGGGTTCATATCAGGTGAACAAGGGGGCCATGTCATTATTTTCTTTTAGACCTTTAATGGGCAGCCACGCTGTGGAGTATTTGGATGCATGTGATGGAGCATTGTCCTGCATGAAAATCATGTTTTTCTTGAACGATACCGACTTCTTCCTGTACCACTGCTTGAAGAAGGTGTCTTCCAGAAACTGCCAGTAAGTCTGGGAGTTAAGCTTCACTCCATCCTCAACCCAAAAAGGTCCCACAAGTTCATCTTTGATGATACCAGCCCATACCAGTACCCCACCTCCACCTTGCTAGCGTCTGACTCGGAGTGGAGCTCTCTGCCCTTTACTGATCCAGCTTCGGGCCCATCCATCTGGCCAATCAAGAGTCGCTCTCATTTCATCAGTCCATAAAACCTTAGAAAAATCAGTCTTAAGATATTTCTTGGCCCAGTCTTGACATTTTATCTTATGTTTCTTGTTGAAAGGTGGTCGTTTTCCAGCCTTCCTTACCTTGGCCATGTCCATGAGTATGGCACACCTTGAGCTTTTTTATACTCCAGTAACGTTGCAGCTCTGAAATATGGCAAAACTGGTGGCAAATGGCATCTTGGCAGCTTCACGCTTGAGTTTCCTCAATTCATGGGCAGTTATTTTGAGCCTTTTCTTATCAACACGCTTCTTGCGACCCTGTTGGATATTTGCCATGAAACGCTTGATTGTTCGGTGATCACGCTTCAAAAGTTTGGCAATTTCAAGACCTCTGCATCCCTCTGCAAGACATCTCACAATTTTTGACTTTTCAGAGTCCGTCAAATCTTTCTTCGGACCCATTTTGCCAAAGGAAAGGAAGTTGCCTAATAATTAAGCACACCTTATATAGGGTGTTGAAGTCATTAGACCACACCCCTCCTCATTACAGAGATGCAAATCACCTGATTTACATAATTGGCAGTTGGCTTTCAAGCCTATACAGCTTGGAGTAGGACAACATGTATAAAAAGGATGATGTGATCAAAATACTCATTTGCCTAATAATTCTGCACCCAGTGTATTTAAAGGGAGACTCTAGGCAAAATGAATACACTCTGTTCTGCATAGTGCAGGGGGTGGAGCATGACACAGGAACAAAGAGAGCGCCATAGGAGTGGAGCATGACATGGGAACTAACAGAGTGCCATAGGGGTGGAGCATGACATAGGAAATAAGAACTAACAGAGCGCCATAGGGGTGGAGCATCACACAGGAACTAACAGAAAACTGTAGAGGTGGAGCATGACACAAAAATTATCAGAGTGCTGGGGGTGGAGCACGACACAGGAATTATCAGAGCGCCGAAGAGGTGGAGCATAACACAGTAACTAACAGAGTGCCGAATAGATAAAGAATGACACAGGAACTAACAGAGCACCGTAGGGTTGGAGCATGACACAGGAAATAACAGAGCGCCGTAGGGTTGGAGCATGACACAGGAAATAACAGAGCGCCGTAGGGGTGGAGCGTGACACAGGAACTAGCAGAGCGCTGTACAGGTGGAGCAAAACACAGGAACTATCAGCACCATAGTGAAAGAGCATGAGACAGGAACTAACAGAGTGCAATAGGTAAGGAGCATGACACAAGAACTATCCGAGCGCTGTAGGGGTGGAGCATGACACAGGAACTAACAGAGTGCCATAGAGGAGCATTACACAGGAACTGAAAGCGTGCCGTAGCGGTGGAGCATGACACAGGAGATAACAGCACTGTAGGGGTGGAACATGTCACAGGAACTAACAGAGCGCTGTACGAGTCGATCATGACACAGGAGATAACAGACTTTTGAAATATTGGCTTAGCAGCACTATATCAGTCAGGAGACTCACTTTTGTTGATTTAGCAGAACCCAGCAGTACAGCAGAACTGGACCTTGTGTTGTCCTAGCAGAGCCCAGTGACTCAACACAGCTGGATTTGTCAGAAGACTCAGATGTGTTTATGTACAATAGCAGAGCCCAGCAGCATAGCACAACTGGATAACTTTTAAGACTTACTTTAGTTATTGCATCAGCGCTCAGTGGCACATCATAGTTGCACAAGTTAGACTGTCTTGTGCTGACGCATCAGCGCTTACTAGCACAACAGAACTGGTACATCAGGAGACTTACTTTTGTTGAAGTAGCAGAGTCCAGCACAGAGCTGGGTAAGTCAGGAGACTCCCTTGTGTGGATGTAGTGAAGTTCAGCAGCTGAACTGGATTAATCAGGAGACTCATGTGTGTTCATATAGCAGAGCCCAGTGGCACAACAGTATTGCAGATGGCATTTGTCTTGAAGTAGCAGAGAAAAGATGGATAAATCAGGAGACTCATTTATATTAATAAGTATTATATACTCATATACTCACTTATATTAACATAGTGGAGCCCAGCACAGCACAGCTGAATATGTCAGAAGACATACATTTGTTGATGTTGCAAAGGCTGGTGGCACGGCAGAATTGGATATGGCAGGAGACTCACTTGTGTTGAAGTAGCAGAGCCCAGTGGCACAGCAGAACTGGATTTGTCAGGAGATTGACTTATGTTGATGTAGCGGTGTCCTTCAACACAACACTATGTTAAAGCCATAGGGGAGAGTGTTGTCTGCAGATAAAATGCAGTTGACAGAGAAGAGATGGGTTCTGTCTCTGTGATTGACTGCCAGGGAGAACTAAGAGGAGGAGAGGAAGAATTACCCGAGTCACCTCTTCAATACCTATCCAGAGGCTGAAGCGGTGTCGGCTTTTGTGCCTCATTATGAAGTGAATCGAGTAGATAAACCTGCATCATGTCACATTACCGCACCGGTGACCTTGACAGCGATATCAGATATTCAGTATTAAAATAAGAGTCTATCATCTATTAATTATAGCGGCATTTCTAATGTGCATTCCTGACAAAGTAAACTGTGCGTAATTACCCAAAGTCATTCAGACCTTTCCAATACCCAATGTCAACAAAGCCGAGTCACCGACTAAGTAAACAGCTATCTCCGGTGACATCTTTATGCTAAATTCTCCAAATAATTAGAACGCAAATTGAACAGAAATATGTGAAACCGATTACAAATGTCTGATAGGGACTGCCGTGACCTTGAGCGAGCGAAAAACAGCCTTTCATCTCCATGCAAAAATATGAAATCAATTCCTCCCAGTTCTATGAGTCCTGAATAGATTAAGAACGAGGGGAGATAAAGCGCAGGAGAGGGGGGAAAAATACAGAAAATACAATTACAGTTTGGCAGCAAAACGCTAATTAATTTTACTGCGGAGCAAGGAGAAACTATCGGGGTCAGGGTAGATGGGATCTGGGAGGAGACAAAACTTCGGAAGGGGCAAAACTTTTAGCCTATGGGCACATGTGATTGTAGCTAGTGACTTCTGCTCCCATCCTATTATTCAAGCAGGGGTGCGCAAATGTTTTTTTGTAAAGGTGAACAAGTTTCTGGAAATTCTTTTTTTTGGGGTGCAGATTTGCTCCATTCGGCCTGAAAATTTGAGTCTGTCTAAATAAAATTGCTCTGAATCGATTGCTATGAAAGGACATTTATTACGCCCTGAGGACCGTAAAGCATAATAAATAGAGGGAAGTGGTTAAAAAATAATAAAATGCATTATACTCACCTGTCGTTACAGCACATCTGCTGCAGCTCCCTCGCCCTCCACCACGGTCTTTGGTTCCGTCAGTGACTGACCTCACGTGATCATGGATTAGGGCATCAAAGACGTGTTTTCCACTTTACTCTCGTGACCGTGCGAAGCCAATCACTGGCCTCAGTGCCAGACCCTCAAAAGAGGGCAAAAGGGTGACCATTTTGCTGGTTTTGTTCCAATTGAATAGCAAAAAATTTTACTTTTCAGAATCTGAAATTTTGGGAAAATTTGTGTTGTGGAACACTATACTTAAAGGAGTATGGAAATTTTCCAGTAATTTTCTGGTCACCATAGGCTGTCAAACAACCTGATCTTCTGGTATGGAACAGATGGGTCTAGGTTTTCTATAAAAAAAAGGCTTAAAGAGGCTTCTGGAAATTAGGATGTCATCAATGCCTATGAGGGCCCAATAGATCAGCTTATTCATGGATTAGCACCATACGTTGTGTTATGGTCATAAATGGTGCTGCCATTTTTACATGAGTCCTGGCGAACTCCATCAACTTTCTGAAAAGTGGACAACACCTGGCTAAAATGTGGTGTAGAAAAATGAGGACCATAAATTTGGCGTACTTTTGTCACAAAGTAATTTACATTACAACAGAAAAGTCCTCCATTCCCTGACCGCAGTACTTTTCTGTCAATGGCTGCTGAAAGAGGCGCCAAATTCATCGAGAGGAACACGTCTCTTAACGAATTTATCACATCTTACTCCAACGTAATTTTCATCAACCTTAGGTCTTGATGAATCGGAGCCATGGTTTTAGGCTCACTACCAGAAAATTTTATGAAATAACCTGATGCATCCACAACATTCTTAGAATTGCCAAAATGTTATGGTTAAACTTCAAACATTGGTGGAGATCGTAAAAGGAAGGTTTTGAATTTATTTTTCTTTTGTGTAAAGCTTGAAATTATTTTTTGAGCATGAAAAATGGAGTGCTGAGCATAACCTAGAAAAGTCACATCTGTCCAAGTTCCAAACTTGGCTGTGGCATCAAGAGAAGACATGGAGACACGGGGGACAGTGGGTGCTCTCATCCGCTGGCCCGGCTGTCTTTAGAAAGACCGCATGGACAAGGGCTTATCCCACCGAATGGCCACTCTCCATTTTACCATTGACTTAATATTACTCAGACAACACAGGGTGAGGGTAAAACAGTGTGGGAAAAATTTAATGAACCACCAACAAATAATGACATTTAGATCAGTCCCATCAAATACCCAAGATGGTGCTGTCATGGTCACGTGTGTCTGGACGCAGATGTTTCCGCAAGGCGAACCCATAACACACGTGACCCTGGAAACACCGCCTCCAGTGGGGCGCATTTAAATAATAAAGCGTGCAGGTGGATACGCCGCCTCCACCTGGCGAATTTGGGAATTACACGTTATACATAAAATCTGGAAACCCCGCCTCCAGTACGGCAAATTTAAATAATAAGGGGGACCTGGGAAACATCAACAATGGTGGGCCCTGCAATAGGGAATGGGGGACGTGGAGACCTCCTAAGCTCCCCTGAGCAGGTGTCCCTGCACTCCTAATGTTCCCTATGCCGGTTTCGCACCGGGCGCCGCACGCGTACCTCAACGCCCTAGCTCGCCCTGAACCTAAACCCTCACTAGGGAATAGGTCGGTGCGGAAACTAATCCCACCACTGCACTAATAACACACATGAGGGAAAGAGACAATACAGGGGAAACACCACTTAGCTTTGCTCTGTTGCGTACGCTCCTAGCAACAGAGCCCACCACCTGCGTGCATCTTCTCCTCCACCTGGATCCATCACCATAACAGGATCCTTCACCTTAGTGCAGCCTCGGAGCAGAGTCCACCACCAGTTGCAGCTGCTTAGTACCAGAGTCCCAAGGATGAGTTCAGCTTCTGACACGAAGTCAAGCATGCTTGAGTCCAGCTCAGCAGCCAAGTCCCACATGGTGAATGCCACTCTCCATAGTCGCCACTCCACCAGTCCATGCAGACACTTCCCGCTGACACCATCACTGCGACCCCACCACGCCATGCCAGCCCTTCGTCCAGACACCATAGCTGAAACACATCCCCCCTGGCTAAGCTGCGCAGGACTCCTCACCAGCTCCATCCTTCCTCCAGGCTCTCCCCCAGAGTGAAAACAATCTCACAATATCACAGGCAGTGATTAAACACCCTTAGCACACCTTTATAGGGTGTCACACCTGATCCATAATTAAGTGAACATTAACCTAACCTAAGGTGCGATACCATTCCCCACCACCGGGCAACTTAGAATAAACAACACCACGTGTGATAACTCTAATGGCCACCGGGGGCTATCACGACACACTTTGGAACCAAAGGAAAAAAAGTTCACTTAATGCATTTAATACCGCCAGATCCAACACTGGATCATGACAGGTGCAAATTGCAGAGTCTCACCCTTGCGCTGACTCACTGGGTTTAGAGCAGCTGCGACTTCAGGACTTCGAGGGCCAACTACCCCTACCAATAGCACCCTGTTTTTGGTGGGCACCCACAGAGAGGAAGTGACAACAAGCTTAGGAGAGGAGATTGACATAGAGTGGTGTGGTATGTGGCCAGGTTACCTGATTGTCCCAACATGGATTCTTCAGGACGTCTCTGAGGGTTCAGCGATGGTCAAGACAGCAGATCTGTGTTCTTCCAGCTGGGGCCATGGTCCCCTAAGCTGATATCCTATAGAATGTTCCTGGCTGTGGTTTTGTAAAGTCTCTTTGATTCTCCTTGTAGAACGATAGAAATTACTTTTTATACCTACATCTGTGGCTCAGGTCATCTTCCATAGGTCAGGGGGAGGAAGAATCAGTTTAACTCTCATTATTTGAGCAATTAATCAATCTGCGTGCTTTGTCTTTCTCTGTTTTGCAGGTCAACAAACTAGCTAGCCTAGACAATGAGTAATCAACATATTAACAAACATTTATTGTTCCATAACCCTGTGTCCCTGTCCTCCAGAGATAACTGACAATAAGTTACAAAAAACATCAAATCAAGTGTCAACATTTAGACAATATGATAGTAGTCCATGTTTCTTCACCAACCAAAGAAAGAAGCACCTACATTCACTAGTCAATATTCAGACAATAGCCTATGTCTCTGAACCTACTGATTTTATGTCTGGCATAATTAAGATTAAATGCTGTGTCCTCACAGTCCCTTTAAGCCGAGATCAATAAGCTCCCCCATTATATTGATACATGTTTGACATTGAAGATAGGAGGGTTTGGGGATTGTTTAACCTTTCAGTTCCCTTGCTTGATTGTTGTGTCCATTCTACAAACTCTTAATTACTAGCAATGGCATTCCCCTTAAGAGAGGAGATCTGCACAGGCCAAGTGAATGGGGATAGCCAGGACTGGATCCTTCTCTTCAAGGGCCCCTGAACACCTCTTTGGCTGCCCTAATTAACTGCAGTTGTATAATAATTTCTATGGTTCAGTTTTATACATCCAAAGGAACAGGGTTAAAATAAGGCTGAACTGGTAGTACCAGACACATCCACACATAGAAGGGTGGCGCTGCTTTTGTTTTTTTGCTTTTTACCATGAGACAAAATTGATCGTATATCAATGATATATACTTGAAAACCCCCTTAAACTATAAAAAACGGGGCTAAATGGAGCTTAGCTTTGATTTTGTCATGTCCCTGAACTTTGATTTCTTCATCGTTTCCCCTTACAGTTTAATGGGTGTCCATCAATTTGATATATATCTGTACTGTATGCACCTCCAGATGTATGTTAATGCATTTCACCTTCATCATAGCAGTTAAAGTCAGTGATCTCCAGCTTACCCTTTAATTCAGGTGATATGACCTTAATGAAACTTGTCAATGACGAGTCGACCCTGGAAGCTTTCCGATCTTGGAAGCAGTTAATGACAAGTACGGTTATAAGATGACTAATTTACAGTCGGAGTCCTCCCAGCTTCCATGTCGGGCTGCGTTGACATTACATCAATAGCTGGAAGCGCTTTCATTTCACCGGTTTAATAAGGCCAGGTGTAAAAATCCACTTAGTACCGAGAGCCAGACAGATCTATCCAGCGCCCAGAACGGAGAGCTGATGAATGGCTCCGTGTGTAATGCATCTTATGCACGTCTGGATGAAAAGCTCTCTACACGAGTTCATCTTTCCAAGTTTTTACAGTAGATTGAGCAGGTATTTCACAAGAAATGAAACATTTAGTTTCAGTCTGCATTCTTCATTCCTTCATTTTCAGTTTACAGCCTTCTCTTTGTTTCAGATTTCCTTCTGTTGTCTTGTCCCTCTCAGTAATACATGTTGTCTTCATTAGCTCTCTTGTATCTGCATAGCTGCATTCCTGGAGAGATTGGTTCTTCTACAGCTAATGAAGAATTGTGCGCGTCCCTCCCTATCTACAGCCGGACAGCTGCCCTCGCTCGAAGAACATCAGTAGTCTTCCTCTCTCCCTCTCTGATCTGCTGCCTAAAACTCCCTCCCTGCTGCTATCTCTAACACTGAAAGAAGAGAGGAAGAGAGCGGTCAGTGCTCCGACATTTACTGCGTTCTCCATCAAGGCAAGATTTTTGGGAGGGGGGTCTTTGACATCCGACTGCTCTGAGTGGATGTTCCCATAAATGTAATTATTTTCATCAGGCTGTAGTAAATCACTGATGTGACTCAAACTCAGGACTTGGGCAGAAACTGTAAGGCCACATAATCATTTGTGAGAAAAATGGACGAGAGCAATCCATTAAAAAAATCGGATTGCATTCTGACCAATGTTGTTCAATGGGTTACCTCTCATCGGCAATTTTTTTCTCAGCTGAAATTGGACTGAGAAAAATCGCAGCAAGCTGCGATTTGCTGCATATCTCATACGAGACTCGCCAATGCAAGTCAATGGATGCGAGAAAAAAAGTCGCACACCACTCGGACCATTCAAGTGCTGTCCGATTTTTACACATCAGTGTCCTTTGAAAAGCTGGCAATTCATATGCAGTGTACAGTAAAATCACACTGACAGGTTAGAATAGAACAGATAGAATACATATACACATAGAATACATAGATACAGCTCGGGCAAAAATGAAGAGACCACGGCACAGTTTTATAAAAATCCGCTTCTCTCCATGTGTGACAGCCATTCCATTCCAGTGTCAATTGAATTCCAACCAGAGTGCACCTCATTCTACTTAATGTGCTTCTGATTAGTGATCACCTGAACCAAATCTTATTTAACGAAGGAAAGTATAAAAAAAAAACCCTGCTGTGGTGTTCACACCCTCTTGCAATAGGACAAGCTGGATGGCAAAACAAGTGCTAGTAATATCCCAAAAGTAATAGGAATGAAAAAATAACTTTTAAACATGCCAAAGGAATTGAAAAGAAAAGTCTTGAGTGAGGAAAAAAGGGCTCAATTCTGGTTTTACTAGCAGAGGGATACAGTGAGCATCATGTTGCCCCCATCCTTAAAATTTCTAAAACAGCAGTCCATTACAACAAGGTCAAGCAGCAAACATTGGGGACAACAAAGCTACAGACCGGCTGAGGACAAAAACGACTCTCCACTGACCGGAATGACAGTCATCTTATTCGAATGTCACTGAGCAACCGCAGGATGACATCAAGTGACCAACAAATGGAATGGCAAATGGCAGCTGGGTGACGTGCATGGCAAGAACAGCTCGTAACAGGCTCCTAGAGGCAGGGCTCAAGTCATGTAAAGCTAGAAAAAAGCCTTTCATCAATGAGCAGTAAAGGAGAGCCAGGTGAAATTTGCCAAAGACCATAAGGATTGGACCATAAAGGACTGGAGTAAGGTAATCTTCTCTGATGAGTTTAATTTTCAGCTTTGCCCATCACCTGGTCGTCTAATGATTAGACAGAGCCCTGGAGAGGCGTACAAGTAACAGTTTATTGCACCCACTGTGAAATTTGGTGGAGGATTGGTGATGATCTGGGGATGCTTCAGCAGGGCTGGAAGTGGGCAGGTTAATCTTTGCGAAGGACGTATGAATGAAGCCGGATACAAGGTTATCCTGGGAAAACAGTTGATTCCTTCTGCTCAGGCAATGTTCCCCAACTCTGAGGACTGGTTTTTCTAGCAGGACAATGCGCCATGCCACACAGCTAGGTCAATCAATGTGTGGATGAAGGACCACCACATGAAATCCCTGTCATGGCAGCCCAATCTCCAGACCTGAACCCCACTGAAAACCTCTGGAATGTAATCAAGAGGAAGATGGAGAGTCACAAGCCATCAAACAAAGAAGAACTGCTGACATATGTGTACCAGGAGTGGCATAAGGTCACCCAAAAGCCGTGTGACAGACTGGTGGAAAGCAGCCAAGACGCAGGAAAGCTGGGATTAACAATCATGGTTATTCCACATAATATTGATTTCTGAACTCTTCCTGAGGTAAAACATTAGTAATGTTGTTTCTAAATGATTATACACTTTATGTTTTCTTAGCATTATTTGAGGTCGGCAAGCACTCTGCATTTTTTTGTTATTTTGATTATTTCTCATTTTCTGAAAATATATACAAAATTTAGTGCTTGGAAATTTGGAGACATGTTGTCAGGAGTTTATAGAATAAAAGAGCAATTTACATTTTACTCAAAAATATAAAGAGAAAAATCCGACAGACTGAAACAAACTGAAAATTTTGCAGTGGTCTCTTAATGTTTGCCAGAGCTGTATATATTTGCCAGTGACACACAAATATATATATATACTGCTCAAAAAAATAAAGGGAACACTTAAACAACAAAATGTAACTCCATGGCAGTCAAACTTCTGTGAAATCAACACTGATTGTGATTCAATTTCTCCTGCTGTTGTGCCAATGGAATCAACAACTGGTAGAAATGATAGGAACATCACTAACATCCATATGTCTGCTCAGTAAGAGTGTCTAGTGTTCCCTTTATTTTTTTGAGCAGTATATATATATATATATATATATGTTACTATATTACATAGACACATAGAAGAAAAGCCGGCAATTCATCTGCCGTGTTCTGTAAAATCACTGCAGGAACTGACAGGATAGAAAGATGGATTACATGCAGTAAATACTAATAGAATGGGTAGATATGTAGATGTCAGTGACAAATACAATTAGTACAGTGTGTGTGCAGCTTAGTGTACATGTATTTATTTAATAAAAGAATATTTTTCAAAAAAATATGGCGTGGGCTCTCGCACAATTTGCTTAACCAGCAGAGGGAAAGTCGGTGACTGGGGTCAGATGTTTATAGCCTGGGAAGGGAGTAACACCCATGGAGTTTCCCAGGCTATTTGTCATGATCCAGGACGGGATTTCGCTTTGACCCGTCCTGGTTAGACTATGGGTTAATTGTGCTGCCTCTCTCTGGCAGCAGGAGGCTATTTAGTGCTCACTGGACCTGGGTCCGGTGTCAGTTATACTCCTGCCCTCGGCTGAGTTAAGTGACCTCTTGTATACGTGTGCCTTGTGCCTGATATCTTGCTTGCTTGTTCGGTTGTGATCTGGTTCTGTCCCTGTTGCGAGTTCTGCCTGACCCTCTTGTACTGCGCTACCTCTCATGTATGACTCTCTGCTTGTGACCCGACTCCTCTCTGCTTGTCCCCTTGGTACCACGTGGCCCTCTTGTGTATGACCTTTGGCTTTGTCTGACTACCCGTCTGTTTGTCCCTCCTGTGCCTTGTTTGCCCGTACTGCTGTGACCTCTGTTTTGCCTGACTCTGAGTTGTTGTGTGGTGTCCTGTCCTATCTGAATACAGGATGCTAAACCCCGCCCCCTTGCAGTCACATGACCATAGGTCCCGTGCCAGATTACTCATTTTCAGTGTCCGCAGGTCCCGTGCCTCTTTACTTTCCAGCGCTGACTGGACCCTGACACTATTAGCCTGAAGCACGCATGGTCACCTCTGCTGCACACTCCACAGGTATCTTTTAGCACTGCTTCTGTACTCAGGACACGTGCACTGGCTCTATGAGCAAGTGCAGTGCGGTGTCTCTGACATTATAACTGACCCATACCATTTTTTCTTCTCTGCTCCCATTCACCTGTGTGTGTGATGGATCCTGTGCACGCTCTTTCTGAGCAGGTTAAGCATCTGACGCAGATGTCTCAGAAACTCTTTGGAGAACAGTCCTGGCTCAGTCTCAGCAGCTGATCGCCGACACTGTGCAGGGGGTTCTTTCATCGGGGGCTCGGGATGTTACATTAATTTCCCCTGAGTCTCCAGTGAAGTTACCAGATACCTTTTCTGGAGATAAAAATGACTTCAGAGTTTTCATGGAGGGCTGTAAGCTTTTTTTTTCCTTAAGACCACACTCTTCTGGGGATGAAAGTCAGAGAGTGGGGGTCATTATGTCTCTGTTAAGGGGAGCCCCCCAAGCTTGGGCTTTCTCCCTTCCTACCACGGCCCCTGAGCGTATGACTGTGGATGCATTTTTTGAGGCCCTGGGGCATATTTATGATGAGCCTGATCGGGTGCGTATGGCTGAGGACAGGCTGATGAATGTTTGCCAGGGGAAACACTCAGCCGAGTGGTTTTGCTCAGAGTTCAGACGCTGGGCTGCTGAGGTCTGCTGGAATGACGCCGCTCTCCGGGGGTTGTTCCGTAGAGGCCTGTCTGAGCATCTGAAAGACGCCTTGGCTCTCCACCCCCCACCTGATGCCCTGGAGGAGGCTATGACACAGGCCGTCCGAATGGATCGCAGGTTACGGGCAAGGGGAGTGATACAAACCGAGACATCATTAAACTCCCAAGGAAGGGGAGCCAGTTCTTCATTGAAAATCACGGCGATGGGAACCATCAACCGTAAGGAGGAAGAAAGGAGACAACGGCACGTGAGAAAATGCTGTGTTCACAGTGGCGAGTCTGGACATGGGAAAAAGGATTGCCCCTCTCGGCCACTAACCAACAAGCGACTGAGCCTGGGTGATTATCGTGGAGGTCACCCAGGCTCTCAGGTACCCTTTTCTGCATTTTCTAAAATGTCATTTCAAGTGGAACTTTGTTGTGGGGGTGTCTCCACATCCACTTCTGCCTTCGTGGATTGCGGTTCATCATTGAACTTTATTGACTCTGACTTGGTGGCCAGGTGTAAGTTAGGGACAGTTAGGTTGGAGACTCCGATTCACCTTGTTGCTATTGACAAAACACCACTGGGTAAGAATGACATTGTGTTTTGTACTGAAGAGTTTCTCCTTAAAGTGAGTTCCTTACACCAGGAACGTATTTCATGTTTTGTAATGACCAACCTGCCTGCGGGACTGGTGTTGGGGTTCCCCTGGTTACAGCTGCATAATCCTGTGATTAATTGGGAATCTCGGGATATTGTTAAATGGGGTCCCTATTGCTCTGAGAAATGTCTTGTTTCTGTGTCTGTGTCGTCCGTGGGTCTAGAAGGCATTCCGGAGTGCCTGATAGATTATACAGACATTTTCTCCGAAAAAGAGGCTGAGGTTTTACCACCACACCGCCCATTTGATTGTGCCATTGACCTGGTTCCAGGTGCTAAATTGCCCAAAGCCCGCCTGTATAACCTCTCGGGTCCGGAACGGGCTGCGATGAAGGAATATATTTCCGAGAGCCTCCGTAAGGGACATATTCGTCCTTCTGTTTCTCCTGTGGCGGCAGGTTCTTTTTTGTAAAAAAAAAAAGGTGTGCGCCCATGCCTCGATTTTCATGAGTTAAATAAAATGACAGTGAGGAATACTTATCCCCTTCCACTTATTCCTGATTTATACAATCAGTTGTCCGGAGCTAAGTGGTTTTCGAAATTAGATTTACGGGGAGCGTATAACCTTATCCGAGTCCGGGACGGAGATGAATGGAAGACCGCTTTTCTCACTACTGAAGGGTTGTTTGAAAATTTGGTCATGCCCTTCGGCCTGACCAACGCTCCAGCGGTCTTCCAAAATTTCATAAATCATGTGTTTTCCGATTTGATTGGACGTTTTATGGCGGTGTATTTGGATGACATTTTAATCTACTCGCCTGATAAACAGACTCACATTGGTCATGTTCGGGCAGTTCTCCAAAGGCTCAGGGAGAACTGTCTGTTTGCTAAACTTGAAAAATGTTTATTTTTTGTTCAGGAACTGTCCTTTCTGGGGTTCATCATGTCTGCTGAAGGGTATCGCATGGATCCTAATAAGGTGCAGGCCATTCTCAAGTGGGTTCAACCGTGTGATTTGAAGGGTCTGCAACGTTTCCTAGGGTTCGCTAATTATTATCGGAAATTTATAAGGGGGTTCTCACAGGTGGTTAAACCCCTCACAGACATGACTCAAAAGGGGGCCGATATCAAGAATTGGTCAACCGCAGCGGTAGCGGCATTTCAGTTTTTGAAAAAATGTTTCATGTCGGCCCCGGTTCTTATCCAACCGGACCCCTCTGAACCATTTATTGTTGAGGTAGATGCCTCAGAGGTGGGAGTGGGGGCGGTATTGTCCCAGGGACCTGCCACTTTGACCAATTTAAGACCTTGCGCCTTTTTCTCAAAGAAGTTCTCCCCTGCGGAGAGAAACTATGATGTGGGGAATCGGGAACTTCTGGCCGTAAAATTGGCTTTTGCAGAATGGAGGCATTTTTTGGAGGGGGGGCTGTTCATCCTATAACAGTAATCACGGACCACAAAACCCTAGCTTACATTGAGTCAGCTAAAAGGTTGACTCCCAGACAGGCTAGATGGTCACTTTTTTTTCCCGATTCAACTTCTCGATCACTTTTCGACCAGGATCCAAGAATATCAGAGCGGATGCGTTGTCATGCAGTCTTGATCCGGTGTCCCCCCCCGGAACCTCCATCCTCCATTCTTCAGCCTGGGGTGGTGGTGGCAGAGGTTTCTAATGTGTTGGAACGGGAGATTCGAGAAGCCCAGGCTCTTGCACCTCCAGCTAAGCCGGTGGATAAACTTTTTGTGCCAGCTCAGTTTCGTCTCAAGGTCCTCCAGGAGTTCCATGACTCAGTTCTGGGTGGACTTCCAGGGATCTCAGCGACCCGGAAGGCCATTGCTAGAATATTCTGGTGGTCTTCTTTAGCCTATGATGTTGGGGAGTATGTGTCTGTGTGTGAGGTTTGTGCCCGTGCGAAAACTCCCCATAACCGGCCGGGGAATTGGTACCACTGCCAATTCCTGAGAGACCATGGACTCATCTGTCCATGGATTTCATCACCAACCTTCCCCCTTCCAAGGGTAATACCGTGGTCTGGGTCGTAGTGGACAGGTTTAGTAAGCAGGCACATTTTGTACCTTTGGCAGCTCTACCTAATGCGGAAACATTGTCCAGATTGTTTGTGGAGCATGTGGTGCGGTTGCATGGGGTACCCCTGAATGTGGTGTCTGATAGGGGAGTGCAATTTGTGTCCAGATTTTGGAGAGCTTTTTGTAGGAGGTTGGGTATTGGTCTGTCCTTTTCATCCGCCTACCATCCAGAGACTAATGGGCAGACTGAGCGGACCAATCAGTCTCTGGAGCAAATTCTGCGTTGTTTGACCTCAGCCCGACAGGATGATTGGTGTTTTGTGTTACCATTGGCTGAGTTTGCATTTAACAACCGCACTAACCAGTCTACGGGTACATCTCCTTTTTTTTTGCAATTATGGGTTTCATCCTCATTTTGGAGAATTTTCCCGCTTGAATTCTGGGTGTCCTGCGGCGGACGAGACGATCCAGCGGTTGGGGAAGGTATGGCGGGAGGTCCAGAATAACATTACGAAGGCCCAGGACAAATTTAAATTTTTTGCGGACAAAAAACGATCCGTGGGTCCAGTGTTTCAGGTCGGAGATAAGGTAAAAATATAAGGCTCAAGGTCCCCTCGGCGAAGCTTGGACCCAAGTTTATAGGTCCCTATGTAATTACCGAAGCAGTTAACTCGGTTGAGTCTTCCGCCATCTCTAAGGATCCCTAATTTTTCCATAAGGCCCTTTTGAAACCTGTGAGGTCCAGTGGGGAGGGATCATCATCTTCCCCGACACCGGTTCTGGTAGATGGGCAGGCTGAGTACGAGGTGGAACGAATTGTCGACTCCAGGTTGGTCCGTCGCGCCCTTCAGTATCTGATACATTGGAAGGGCTACGGTCCTGAGGAACGCTCGTGGGTTCCTGCTCAATCAGTTCATGCGGATCGGTTGATCCGAGCCTTTCACGCCAAGTACCCTGAGAGACATGGGGGTCCGGTGGCCCCCCATTGAGAGGAGGGTACTGTCATGATTCAGGACGGGATTTCGCTTTGACCTGTCCTGGTTAGACTATGGGTTAATTGTGCTGCCTCTCTCTGGCAGCAGGAGGCTATTTAGTACTCACTGGACCTGGGTCCGGTGTCAGTTATACTCCTGCCCTCGGCTGAGTTAAGTGACCTCTTGTATAGGTGTGCCTTGTGCCTGATATCTTGCTTGCTTGTTTGGTTGTGATCTGGTTCTGTCCCTGTTACGAGTTCTGCCTGACCCTCTTGTACTGCGCTACCTCTCGTGTAAGACTCTCTGCTTGTGACCCGACTTCTCTCTGCTTGTCCCCTTGGTACCACGTCGCCCTCTTGTGTATGACCTTTGGCTCTGTCTGACTACCCGTCTGTTTGTCCCTCCTGTACCTCGTTTGCCCGTACTGCTGTGACCTCTGTTTTGCCTGACTCTGAGTTGTGTGGTGTCCTGTCCTATCTGAATACAGGACGCTAAGCCCCGCCCCCTTGCAGTCACATGACCATAGGTCCCGTGCAGATTATTCAGTTTCAGTGTCTGCAGTTCCTATGCCTCTTTACTTTCCAGAGCTGACTGGACCCTGACACTATTAGCCTGAAGCACGCATGGTCACCTCTGCTGCCCGTCTCTACAGGTATCTTTTAGCACTGCTTCTGTACTCAGGACACGCGCACTGGCTCTATGAGCAAGTGCAGTGCGGTGTCTCTGACACTATTAATATCAGATCACAGCTGTATACTTAGCCTTTACTGGCTATTAAAATGGGGGACCCCATAATTAATAACCAGCAAATGCTATGCAGACAGCTGTGGGTTGATATTAATAGCCTAGGAAGGGGCCATGGATACTGCCCCCTCAGACTAAAAACATCAGCTCAGATCAGCTGTCATGTGCAGGAAAATTTGGGAATTCATCGATACAAAAGTATCTATATGCATCAGTCATTAGCCCTAAGTCTTCAGCATCCACAGCCAATCAGGAGGGACTAGCATAGCTTGTATAAAAGCTGAAACAGGGAATGCAGCAGCCTTCTGCGGATAAATATGAATATTAAAAAAAGTCACAGCTCATACCTTAGCCATAGAGAGAAGGAAAGAAAGCCATTAAGTCAGCACATAAACTGTACAGATAGTGTGTGACAGCATATCAGTGAAGAACGGTAACCATCATGTGGAGGGCATTAGGACATTACTAAGGCTGTGTTTGGGGGATACAATGCTGGGAGAATTTAGAGTATCTCCTGGGAGTTTTCAGAGCAAATGGACGTTTTGTAATTTGTTGCATATCAAGATTTTTGGAAAATTCTTGAATTTTGAATTTTATAAGATTCGTTCATCTCTAGTATTGTTATTGTTATCATGGTTTAAGTGTTGGGAGTCATAAGAGAAGCCGGACTTTTACATTTCCTGAAGTTCATTTCCTTCACCTTGATCCGACTGTGAAGGAGGTTTCAGACAGCTCGTAAAATCGGAAGAAAAATTAAGAAAAACAAAAAAGTGATCTTCATCCGTGGGGAGCGTGCGATGATCTGCAGGGTTTTAATCAATCACCGCCGACTGCGATGAATTGTATTTACTGCGGCTTTGACTCTCTGACATGCCGGGCCTTTCTTCCGTCCGGAGATGTGTTTCTGATCGGTCGGCGCGGAGGTCTTTTCCTCCTCCTGTCAGTTTATGATCCAGTCCGGAGGCTGCGGACATAATGAATGGCTTGATGTTTGGAAGACATGTACGGGAGAGAGACATGCAAATCTCATCGCTCTACATCCACACGGACATATGTTTCTCGCCTCCGTGATCACCAGACTGACAAGACACGGCCAAACACGGATAATTGCTCCCACGTGATCATGTCCGGCCTCGCTAGAGTAACTCCGGTACTAATAGTTGCCAATGCAGCAGAGCTGAGCTTGTCAAATAGGTGGACGCTTTCTGGAAATATTTACTCCAAGCAATTCCTCCCCTTACTCCTCCTGGCAAGCTCAGAAAAAGTCACCTACCCAACAGGGGGCAGCACTGAGCACAAGTAGAAAACATCTGTGCTCCATCCGCAGCAGTCCTGGGACTTAACTTACTCTTTACAGTTCTTCTCACGTCAAACACAAACAGTGAGCACAGAATGACAATTGTGCAGAAATATCCTGCAGTAAAACATATAGCAGTAGTCAGCAAGTGCTGATGAAAAGATGATAACAAATACAGGGTATTTAGTCGATACGTTTTTTTGCAAAAAAATGTATACCAAGCTGCTTCACCGCGTCAAGGTAACCCTGCTGAAGCAGTCCCTATCTAATGTATTTAAAACCTGAATATGTGAACAGTGTCTAAATGAACAGGATGAAGATAGGCCGCTTCCTAGTATGGGCACGTGGTGTAAGAGCTGGCTTACACCACGTGCCCATACTATGAAGCGGCCTATCTTCATCCTGTTCATTTAGACACTGTTCACATATTCAGGTTTTAAATACATTAGATAGGGACTGCTTCAGCAGGGTTATCTTGACGCAGTGAAGCAGCTTGGTATACATTTTTTTGCAAAAAAACGTATCGACTAAATACCCTGTATTTGTTATCATCTTTTCATCAGCACTTGCTGACTACTGCTATATGTTTTACTGCAGGATATTTCTGCACAATTGTCATTCTGTGCTCACTGTTTGTTTGAGTCAGTGGGTGGTATGAACAGTGTCCTACCGACTTGTTCATATGTGTGCATGTCACATGTGTTTTTAATCCAGTTCTTCCCACCTGTTTGTTATGTTTGTTACATTGTGTTTCCTATGAAATAACAGAACCTTATTCTTATAGCTCCGTTTTCTGCTGTTCCTCTGTTATTCCATTATACTGGATAATTTGATTTTTTTTGGAATAACCCTTTAAGGGACAATGTCTAGTCATGAGTGAGCACTAAAATGCTCGGATGCTCGGTCCTCGAATCGAGCAGGTCGGACGCTCGGACGGGCTCGACTCAAGTATCAAGTATAATAGAAGTCAATGAGAGCTGAGGGGGGCAAGAAAACCGCTGACATGGAAGGAAAAAGCCCCCAAATGGAATGGGAACATCATGGGGAAGATGCCTGGGCGCATCTCTGACTCCCAGGTCGCTGCGGGGAACAATGTTATCAGACTATTATTCCACTTTTAAGGACTGAAAATAAAACATACAAAACTGAAGATAAAATGGATTTTGCAGGAAAAAAATTATTTCTTGTATAATGACTTGTATATAAGGCAAAATTCAAAAGAGAAAAAAATGACCCCTTCTCTTACCGTATTTCCCTGTCGCCTATGGCTAATGTGGGGGAAATAAAAGCACGCCCTCTGGTAGTCACTGCTAAATGTAATTTTCACATTTTACTACCGTATCGTGGCTGTGGTGGTTGTGACATGGTCAGACACATCCTGATTAATTTATGAAGGAAGGACTCTGAGACTCCCAAAGCCTATGGGGACATTGCGAGAACTGCCAAAAATTAGAAGGAAGAGGGTCTCCGATACACCCCGTATTAGACATATAGGAGGCCTCATACACATTCTGTTATGATTGTTAGGTACTGGGATGCCTTAGACTCATAAAGCCTATGCACTACGTGCAAGGGCTGCCAAAAATTAGAAGGAGGGTCTTAAATGCAACATGGAAGACACGTAGAGGAGGGCATCACAAAACATTTTTTTCACATATTTAAGGAGTGGGTCTCTGAGACTGGTAAAGCCTATGTAATAAGTGCATTTACTCTTGGAGGGGGTGAGTATATATATATATATATATATAATATGTAAGAAAATTCTACTGGTAGGCCTCATACACATCCTGTAAAGATTATGAAGGGCATCATACACACCCTGGATAAATTAAGAGTGAGGGATGCATGATGACCCATTAAAAATTTAGAGAAAGGGCCCCTGTTTACCTTATAAACATTTTGAGTGAGGACCGCCTGATGACTCTCTCAAGATTTTGAAAGAGGGCTGCCTGTTTACCCTCTCAAGATTCTTAGCAAGGGCCGCCTGTTTACCCTCTCAGGATTTTGAGGGAGGGCTACCTGTTTATCTTCTCAAGATTTTGAACAAGCACAGCCTGCTTAACTTTTCAAGATTTTGAGCAAGGGCTGCCTGTTTACCCTCTCAAGATTTTGAGCAAGGGCTGCCTGTTTACCCTCTCAAGATTTTGAGTGTGGGCTGCCTGTTTACCCTCTCGAGATTTGAACAAGGGCCACCTGTTTATCTTCTCAAGATTTTGAACACGGCCTGACTAACTTTTCAAGATTTTGAGCAAGGGCCGCCTGTTTACCCTCTCAAGATTTTGAATGAGGACGGCTTGTTTACCATCTCAAAATTTTGAGCAAGGGCTGCCTGTTTGGCATCTCAAGATTTTGAGCATAGGCCGCCTGTTTAACCTCTCAAGATTTTGAGCAAGGGACGTCTGTTTACCCTCTCAAGATTTTCAGTGAGGGTCACCTGTCAGATTTTCCCCAGTTTGGCACTTTATTTTTTAAAGAAGATGGGGATTATAAAAGAATGGTCATTTGCATATTACCAGCCTGACCACCTCCAGCATGCTCAGGCCCATGTCATCAAAGCACCCAACCATGTGGACCAAACTCCTGGGTCCACAATCAGTGTCTACGGGTGACACCACTGCCTCTTCCCTTGTGGTATGTGCTTGATAATCCCCTGTCCAGGATGCAGGCGTGGAAGCCTTTCATCCTGCAACTGTCATTGCACTTTTGCAAGCACTGTCAGCAGCTACAGTTGTGGCCAAAAGTATTGACACCCCTGCAATTCTGTCAGATAATACTCTGTCAACTGGCTGCAAGTGTGATTTCGTTATTGCCAACACCTGTTAGGTACCACAGGTAAGTTACAGGTGCTGTTAATTATACAAATTAGAGAAGCATCACATGATTTTTCGAACAGTGCCAATACTTTTGTCCACCCTCTTTTTTATGTTTGGTGTGGAATTATATCCAATTAGGCTTTAGGACAATTCTTTTTGTGTTTTTTCATTTAAGCAAATTAAATGAAGATAATAATACCAAAGAATTTGTGATTGCAATCATTTACAGGAAGAAACTGAGTATTATCTGACAGAATTGCAGGGGTGTCAAAACTTTTGGCCACAACTGTACATGCAATTCCTTGTCCCAGCACAGCGTTCAGCTGTCCCTCCCTACCCCAGTCCTTGGAAAGCAAAAGAAAATGCTTAGCCACCTACCCACAGGCCCAAACTATAAACAGCAGATTTAAAGACTTATTGGCCTGGAAATTTTGCTGTTAAGGCTTGGTGGTGACTGAATCTTTCCTCAACCTCGTTTCGGCGGCCTTCTCTCGGTACTTGGCCCCCAGCCGCCACTATTTTTCCCGGTTTTCCATGCCCAAATTACCCAAGCACGGGTTCCATAACATCACTCGTGCCCTGACCAATGCAGTTACTGTGAAGGTCCACTTAACGATCGACACTTGTACAACTACTTGTGGCCAGGGATGCTACATCTTCCTGACTACACCTTGGGTGAACTTTTTGGAGACTGGGACCCAGTGAGACCCTGGGAAGGCACACGTACTACTGATGCTGAGGACTGCATTCCCTAGTTCCATTAGGGTTTCCTCCACATCCTACACTAGATCATGCACCCCCTCCTCCTCGTCCATCACCAAATTGTCATCTTGGAGCACGTTGTCCATATTATTCACTGCAGCACTGCCTCAAGGCAGGGCTCAAGTCATGTAAAGGTAGAAAAAAGCCTTTCATCAATGAGAAGCAAAGGAGAGCCAGGCTGATGATTACCAAAGACCATAAGGATTGGACCATAGAGGACTGGAGTAAGGTAATCTTCTCTGATGAGTCTAATTTTCAGCTTTGCCCATCACCTGGTCATCTAATGGTTAGACGGAGACCTGGAGAGGCGTACAAGCCACAGTGTCTTGCATTCACTGTGAAATTTGGTGGAGGATCGGTGATGATCTGGGGATGCTTCACCAAGGCTAGAGTTGGGCAGGTTAATCCTTGCGAAGGATGTATGAATCAAGCCACATACAAGGTTATCCTGGTAAAAGCAGTTGATTCCTTATGCTCCCCCTCCTCCTCCTCCATCACCAAATTGTCATCTTGGAGTACGCTGTCCATATCAGTCACTGCAGCACTGCCTCAGTTATATGGCAACAGGCTCTGCTGAAGCAAATTTGTTTAGGTGACAAACAGCACATCGCGGCAGAGTTGTGGAAAGGTCTAACAGACCAGTCAGATCTATGGCTCTGGTCGCTGAAACTACAACCAGGCATGGTCATGTGTGATAATAGCTATAAGTTGGTAGTGTCTCTGAATCTTGGCAAGCTCACACATGTACCATGCCTGGTCCATGTGCTCAAATTAGCCATTAAGTGGTTTCTGAAAACCTACTCAGATTTGCCTGAGCGACTTGTGTAGGTTCGCTGCTTGTGCACCCATTTCCACAAGTCACCTATAGCTGCCGCCAGTCTGACTGTGCTGCAGCAGCACTTGAACGTGCCAGCTCACCGACTGGTGCGTGACATGACCACGTCCTGGAGCTTCACATTACACAAGTTGGAAAAGCTATGTGAGCAGCATAGGGCATAAGTTCAATGTCAGCTACAACATGACCGTTGATATTCTGGTCAGCCAGTGACATAACAACCAATGAGTGGGCATGGATGTTTGACATCTGTGAGGTTCTACAAAACTTTGAACAATCAACCAAAATGATGAGCGGCGATGATGCCATAATCAGAGTAACCATTCCACTTCTGTGTCTACACAAATATTCGCTACCCACAGTTAAAGAGGAAGTCGTCCTCCTGGTAGGGACCAGGAAGTCGCCTGTTGGGAGTCTGGCACACATAGCTGACTTTATGTCCTGCTGTCTTTCCCGTGACTCCCGTTTATTTGTATTTTGGCCAACACTGATTACAGGTTGTTCACCCTTCTCGACTCACACTATAAGAAGAACTTTCCATTTCTCCTTCCTTCCACACCCACATTGCACCCAATAGTTTTTGCTAGATCTCAAAAATCATAAACTGCACCATCCGTTCACAGTCAAAGGATTCTACAAACCCAATGTTGTAAGGATCAGGGCCCATGCGGGAGGAGGGTCTGCCAATGCCAGTGACAATTTCACCTGGATATTCATCCTCAGACACACATTCAAGTGAAATGTATTGTGACTCAGAGTCCCACCAGCTCTCAGCACTGCAATACACACTGCCGGTCAATCAGAGGCTGTCAGGAACATCTTTCCCGTTCTGAGAGAACATCGCGCGCTACCTATGTGGGCATGTTAATGTCAGCTGCTGGCATCTGTGCCAGCTATAGAGGAGAACACTGCTTGTCATGGAGGAAGGTGGGAAAAATTATTTGTTTCTTTTTAAAATGTGCTAGAGAAGAATGGAAGGAGCCCAGGATGAGGGACATTATACCAGGAAGGTTCAAAAAATGGGGGATATTATACCAGGAAGGGACCCAGGATTGGGGTCATTATACCAGAAAGGAGCCCAGGATGGGGGACATTATACCAGTGATATGCCCAAGATCGGGGACATTATACCAGGAAAGGTCCAAAAATGGGGGATATTATACCAGGAAGGGACCCAGGATTGGGGTCATTACACCAGAAAGGAGCCCAAGATGAGGGACATTATACCAGAGAGAGGCCCAGATGGAGGACATTATGCTAGAAAGGAGCTCAGGGTGAGGCTTTGCAGCAGGAAGGGGCCCAGGATGGAGTATATTTTACCAGGAAGGGGCCCAAGATGGGAAACATTACACCAGGAAAACATCCAGGATGTGGAGCATTGTACCAGGAAGAGGCCCAGGATGGAGGATATTATACCAGGAAGGGGCCAAGGATGGGGGACAGTATACCAGGATGGAGCCCAGAATGGGGAACATTGTACCAGGGAGGGGCCCAAATTGGGGGACACTATTCCGGGAAGGGACCCAAGATGGGTGACATTATACCAGAATGGGGGACATAATACAAGAAAGGTGTCCAATATAGAGGATATTACACTAGGAAGGGGCCCAAGATGTGGGACATTACACCAGGAAGGCACCCAGGATGGAGGGCATTGTACCAGGAAGTGGCCAAGGATGGAGGATATTATACCAAGATGGGGGATATTATTATAGAATGGGGCCCAGGTTGGGGGCATTTTTACTGGAAGAGCCCAAGACAGGGGTCATTATTACTATTAGGAGACAGGATGGAACATTATTACTGGAACTTACCCAGGATGTGGGGCATTGTTATAGCATGAAGTCCTGTAAGCGGGTATTTTTTTGGAAGAGCCCAGGATGGGGGACATTATTACAGGAAGGGGCCAGGATGGGGGAGATTATCAAAGGAAGGTGCCAGTATGGGGAACATTATTACTTTGGGGCCAAACCGCTATGGCTTTAATGGATCAGGAATGCGCAAGGGCCCATACATCTGACCAACATGCACGTGGGGGCCCAGATCCAAATTGTGATTGGTGGTTATAGTGGGATCCATTGTGTCATGCTCATGACTGATGATCATGTACTCGCTGCTAAATGATTTCCCATAGATGATGATCCGCCGTCGGGAGATGGATGGGAAGACGCGGCGCGCAGTCGAGAATGCAAGGAGCTCAGGATACAAGGAGGGTCACACAGGACCCCTCCACAGCAATATCCCAAAAAAATAGACGCAGCCATAAAATAGAAAAAGATGAGAATGTGGACACTGCAGACATATGTAAGAAACAAGACTGAGACCCTCAAATGATCCAGGAGGAGCAGTAATGTGGAATCTCCACTACACCGAGTGGTGGAAGGCAGCACTGTATCTTTATGTGGTAACCCTTGGCGCAGTGAGTGTTCACTCGGGTGGCCAGTTAGCTGAATAAGTAAGCATCATTTATCATCAGTTGCTGCGCTTTGCATAGGCAGCAATGGAGATGACAACACTGTCAGTATAATGAAATAAGGTTTGTCATCTTGGTTGCTGCCTATGCAGAGTGCAGTAGTCAATGACAAACTCATATCAACTACTGCACTCTGCAAAGGCAGTGACTGAGATAACTGAGGCTCAGCATCTAATAAATGAATCAGGTGTGCTGTGCTCTCCAGCCGTTCCCTACTTCTCCTCTCACTGCTAATTTCCTGAGTGGAAATCCAGGGATCTGATGAGGCCTAAAATTTAAAAAGTATCTCAAGTAGAAAGAAAGAACAAATTAATTAATAACAAAAATAAGCAATCATGTGTCCTTTTTTGAATACACTTAAAAACAGATAAAAAAAATTAGAAGGCTGGCACAAAAATGGGCATCAAAGTGGGCACTGAGGTATGGTATTGAAGGGGTTAAATGGCTTTGGGCCACTGATCTAACACCTGATATACATACCTAGTGATGCCCCACATGAAATTCATGTCACTCCAGCCTGGCACAAATGGGTTCTGGGCATCAGAACTTTGATGCCAGTTCAGGTGTTAGATCAGTGGCCCAAAGCCATTTAACCCCTTAAATTTAGCTGTTACTTATTCACATGTGTGAAAATTGGTTCTCTGCCCACTTTGATGCCAGTTTTGATGGCCATAACCCATTTGTGCCAGGCTGGATTGACATGAATTTCATGTGTGGCATCACAAGGTATGTAAATCACGTGTCAGATCAGTGGCACAAAGCCATTTAACCCCTTCAATACCATACCTCATAGCCCACTTTGATGCCCATTTCTGTGCCAGCCTTCTAATTTTTTTTATCTGTTTTTAAGTGTATTCACAAAAGGACACATGATTGCATATTTATTATATACTTCTATTTTTATTGAAAAACCTGAAAAAAACAGAAAATAAAAAATAGCCGAATAAGAAACCAACTTCAGCATTCGTCAATCTCCAGGACTCAAGGCCTGAGGCTGTCAAGGACCAGGTTGACCGGGCGGTGTGTGGCAGGCCGCAGGCAGGTCACGTGTCTCCCTCGTCCTCCCCTCACAGATATCACGGGCAACCCGGCAGCGCTTCCCGCCGTCCCCCTCACTCACCGGCTCCTGTGTCCCTCCCGGGATCCGCTCTGAGTCCTGCTGCGCCGGCTCAGCGCGAACACCTCCTCCAGGAGCAGACGGGTCTCTGAGTGCGCCCGCCGCCCAGCACCGGCTCAGGAGCGGACAGCAGCCGAGGCTCCAGTCCAGCAAGCCAGGTACTAGAAGAATTTGAAAGCGCCTGCACTGTGCGCCTCCGCGGAGTCCGCGCTGTTCTCCCACAGGCCACAGAGTGACAGAGAAGAGGAATTGAATTGCTGCCGCGCCGCGCCGCCCCCACACACGTGCCGCCTGGGGCGGACCGCCCCCTCCGCCCCCCCACGCTACGCCACTGGGATGGGGCAATGATAAGAATAGTTGCATAAACAAAACAGGAAACAATGTGATTAAAAAAAGTTAAAAAAAAAATAACATTGCATAAATTTTATATTAAAAATTTTAAGATTTCAGCAAAAAAAAACTCTAAATGGCAAATGGGTGAATTTTAAGGACATAAGTATTTTCTTAAAATACAATACATTGGCTTCAGAGATATAGAGTACAATACAAGACCTGTGGAAGGATTTCAGGGGACAGGAAATACTTGCCTTGCACCCTGGCGCGCGTCGCCCACCCTATGCTGCGGCCACATAATATTCTCCCTTTTAAAGAAAAACGCAAGTTTCTGGAGTTCTCCGGAATAAAACTTCTTATTTTTCGTGCTCACATTTCAACAGTTTTTCTTCGCTCGTTCATTACTCAAAATGTCAGCTCTGACTCCATTCTGATGCATCACTGATAGTCATTTAGCAAAGCTGTCACAAGCCAATGATTTCCAAGCCTGGAAATCAGCATCTGCTACCAAGAAACAGAAACCAAAGTCAGATTGTGTTTTTTTTAATTAAACTCTTTAAATCTTCACCCTCTCCGAGAGCAAAGTGACTGTTTACGTGTCGCTGTACAGAAAAGTTTCCTAAATTTTGCCGACGCCGGTGATCCTGCAGAGGACAGCGCCACCTTTGTGCATGGTTGTGGCTGGTATTGCAGCTCAGTCCCTTTCATCCACAGCTTAAGGATATCAGTAGGATTGTTGTATGGGGGAAAAAAAAGCCGACTTTTTGGTTTTCTAGCCATTGACAATTCTTTAAAGAATGTTGCTTCAAAATTTCTTTCATGAATGAAGAACATCTCCTCCTGTCCTGAGAAGAAGTAAACTTGTTCCAAAATATTTGGGCTACTTTTCTAGAAAATGGTCTTTTAAGTTATATAAAAATTAGGAGCTCAGTGCACCAAGGAAAATCCCAATCACTTTCCCGCAATCATTCCCGCCACACATGCACATTTTTCGCCAGTATCGGTACATGAGCCTTCCCACTTTTCTCCTGGAGTTGTCCATTTACTGGAATGCACCGGTTGATACTGGAGCATTCTGCGCATGAGCTGGATTTCAGTCGAAACGGCTTTGCTGTCAATCAATCAAATCTGGGAGGAGCTAAGAGGCCTGATTGAGAAAAAAACTCCGAACCACCCACAGTACACATAACACCGAATTTACATACTACTTATTAGATTGTTTGCTGGAAAAGTGTCTTACAGACTTTTGAACTACGGGTTGGCTTTTTCCCGGAGCAGCCTGCCTTAAGCGGACTCGCACTTACTTTCTAAAGTAATTTTCCTTTGAGAGATTACCTCTAACTCCTTCATGACATACAGATCTGGAAAAAATTAAGAGACCACTGCACAGTTTTATTAAAATCACCTTTTCTACATATCTGACAGCCATTCCATTCCAGTGTCAATTGATTTCCAACCAGAGCACACCTCATTCTTGATCACCAGAACCAAATCTTATTTAATGAAGGAAAGTATAAAAAACCCTGCTTTCAATAGGACAAGCTGGATAGCAGAACAAGTTCTAGGAAAATCCCAAAATTAATTTGAATGAAAACATAACTTTTAATCATGCCAAAGGAGTTGAAAAGAAAAGTCTTGAGTGAAGAAAAGAAGGGCTCAATTTTGGCTTTACTAGCAGAGGGATACAGTGAGCATCATGTTGCCTCCATCCTTAAACTTTCGAAGACAGCAGTCCATTACAACAAGGTCAAGCAGCAGACAATGGGGACAACAAAGCTACAGACCGACAGAGGGCAAAAACTGTAATGATCACGTGTGACTGGACACAGCACCTCCAGCAGGGCGAATTTATGACACACGTGATCCTGGATACAGCGCCTCCAGCAGGGCGAATTTAAACAATAATGGGACGTGCAGCCGGATATACCGCCTCCAGCTGGCAAATTTAAGAAATACACGTAAAACTGGATACCCCGCCTCCAGCTGGCGAATTTAAATAATAAGGGTAAACACAGGGAACAATTACAGTGGTGGGCCCTGCGATAGGGAATGGGGGACGTGGAGACCTCCTAAGCTCCCCTGAGCCAGTGTCCCTGCTCTCCTCACATTCCCTATACAGGCTCCTCACCTGTTGCCGCACGCGTGCCTTAATACCCTAGCAAGCCCTAAACCTAAACCCTAACTAGGGAATAGGTCGGTGCGGAGACTAATCCCACCACTGCACTAGAACACACATAAGGAAAGTCACAAACAGGGGAAAAAGAAAACTTAGCTCTCTCTGTGCTAAAGCTCCAGCACAGAGTCCAGCAACCGACTGCAGCCTTCCTCCTGAATTGCTGCCAAGAACTCCCTTCTGTGACTCCTTCCACACCAGGACTCAGATTGAGCCGAGCAATCTCTCCAGCTCCTTCCACCACCAAGGTTGGTTGCAAATGAACAACTAACACCAACAGTGATTGAAAACCCCTGGCTGTCCTTTATAGAGCCTAACACCTGTCATGAAATTAACGTGCACATTAACCTAACACTAAAGCTAAGGTGCGATACCACTCACCACCACCGGGGACAGTCAAGACACCAGAACCTGACAAAGTAAAAAAAGTTCACTTTGTCAACTTAACCCCTTACCTACAATTGACGTAATATTCCGTCCATGTGACCATGGACCTAATTACCATGGACGGAATATTACGTCATCGCGATCAGCGGCGCCCACGTGGTGAGCGCCGCTGATCGCGGCCGAGTGTCAGCTAATTATCATAGCTGACACCCGGAACAATGTGTCAGGGGTGGTCACGGACCGCCCCCGACACGTTAACCCCTTGCACACCGCGATCAAACGCGATCGCGGTGTACCGGGGGTTAAAGGGAAGCATCGGCAGGGAGGGGGCTCCCTCCGTGCTTCCCTGAGCCCCCCTGGCAGCACAATGTGCAGCGCTGCTGCGGGGGGCTCTTTCCCTACAGGCCCCCGGATCCAAGATGGCGACGGGGGCCTGCAGGGAGCTGACTTCCTCACTGCCTGCAAAGCGCAGGCATGAGGAAGTCTGCAGCAGTGCCTGTGACAGATCGCTGATCTGTCACAGTGATCTGTGATGTGACAGATCAGCGATCTGTCACAGGACAGTGATGTCCCACCTGGGACAAGGTAATAAAGTAAAAAAAAAAAAAAAAGTGTTAAAAATAATTTAAAAAAAATCGCTAAATAAATTAGTAAAAAAAAAAAAATATTCCCCAATAAATCCATTTTTTCAAAATAAAAAAAAACAAAAACAATAAAAGTACACATATTTGGTATCGCCGCGTCCGTAATGACCTGCCCTATAAAACTGTCCCATTAGTTAACCCCTTTAGCGAACCCCTTAAAAAATAAAAATAAAAAACGAAGCAAAAAATAATGATTTATTATCATACCACCGAACAAAAAGTGCAATAACGCACGATCAAAAAGACGCATATAAATATGCATGGTACCGCTGAAAACGTCATCTTGTCCTGCAAAAAACGAGCTGCCATACAGCATCATCCGCAAAAAAATAAAAAAGTTATAGCTTGCAGAATAAAGCGATACAAAAATAATTATTTTTTATATAAAATTGTTTTCATTGCAAAAAACCGACAAAACATAAAAAAACGACCTAAATGAGGTATTGCTGTAACCGTACTGACCCGAAGAATAAAAACGCGTTATCAATTTTACCGCACGCGGAACGGTGTAAACGCACCCCCCCAAAAGAAATTCATGAAACGCTGGTTTTTGTTCATTCTGCGTCCCAAAAATCGGAATAAAAAGCGATCAAAAAATGTCACGTGCCCGAAAATGGTACCAATAAAAACGTCAACTCGTCCCGCAAAAAATAAGACCTCACATGACTTGGTGGGTCAAAATACGGAAAAATTATAGCTCACAATATGTGGTGATGCAAAAACTATTTTTACAATAAAAAGCGTCTTTTAGCGTGCGACAGCCGCCAAACATAAAAACCGCCATAAATCGTAAATCAAACCCCCCGTTATCACCCCCTTAGTTAGGGAAAAATAATAAAACTAAAAGAAAATGTATTTATTTCCATTTTCCCGCTAGCGTTAGGGTTAGGGTAGGGTTAGGGTTAGGGTTAGGGTTAGGGTTAGGGTTAGGGTTAGGGCTAGGGCTCAGATTAGGGTTAGGGGTGTGTTGAGGTTAGGGTTGGAGTTATAATTGGGGGTTTCCACTGTTTGGGCACATCAGGTGCTCTCCAAAGGCAACATGGCGTCTGATCTCAATTCCAGCCAATTCTGCGTTGAAAAAGTCAAATGGTGCTCCTTCCCTTCCAAGCTCTGCCATGTGCCCAAACAGTGTTTTACCCCCACATGTAGGGTATCAGCCTACTCAGGACAAATTACAAAACAACTTTTGGGGTCCAATTTCTCCTGTTACCCTTAGGAAAATAAAAAATTGGGGGCAAAAATATAATTTTGCGGAAAAAAATGTTTTTTTTATTTTCACGCCCAGGCGTTATAAACTTCTGTGAAGCACTTGGGGGTTCAAAGTGCTCTCCACACATCTAGATAAGCTCCGTGGGGGGTCTAGTTTCCAAAATGGGGTCACTTGTGGGGAGTTTCAATAGTTTAGGTACATCAGGGGCTCTCCAAACGCACATGACACCCGCATACCAATCCATCAAAGTCTGCATTCCAAAACGTCACTACTTCCCTTCCGAGCCCCGACGTGTTCCCATACAGTAGTTTTCTCCCACATATGAGGTATCAGCGTACTCAGGACAAATTGGACAACAACTTTTGGGGTCCAATTTCTCCTGTTACCCTTGGGAAAATAAAAAAAATGGGGACTAAAAGATGATGTTTGTTGAAAAAATACGATATTTTTATTTTCACGCCCGGTCGTTATAAACTTCTGTGAAGCACTGGGGGGTTCAAAGTGCTCACCACACATCTAGATAAGTTCATTAGGGGGTCTAGTTTCCAAAATGGGGTCACTTGTGGGGGGTTTCCACTGTTTAGGTACATCAGGGGCTCTCCAAACGCACATGACACCCGCAGACCAATCCATCAAAGTCTGCATTCCAAAACGTCACTACTTCCCTTCCGAGCCCCGACGTGTGCGCATACAGTAGTTTTCTCCCACATATGAGGTATCAGCGTACTCAGGATAAATTGGACAACAACTTTTGGGGTCCAATTTCTCCTGTTACCCTTGGGAAAATAAAAAAATGGGGACTAAAAGATCATGTTTGTGGAAAAAATACGATTTTTTTATTTTCACGCCCGGACGTTATAAACTTCAGTGAAGCACTGGGGGGTTCAAAGTGCTCACCACACATCTAGATAAGTTCCTTGGGGGGTCTAGTTTCCAAAATGGTGTCATTTGTGGGGGGTTTCTACTGTTTTGGTACATCAGGGGCTTTCCTAACGCGACATGGTGTCCGATCTCAATTCCAGCCAAAAACGTCAAATGGCGCTGCTTCCCTTCCGAGCTCTGCCATGCACCCAAATAGTGGTTTACACCCACATGTGGGGTATCAGCGTACTCAGGATAAATTGCACAATATCTTTTAGGGTCCTGTTACCCTTGGAAAAATAAGAATTGAGGGTGAAAAGATCATTTTTGTGGAAAAAATATGATTTTTTAATTGTACTGCTGTACGTTATAAACTTCTGTGAAGCCCTTGGGGGTTCAAAGTTCTCACCACACATCTAGATAAGTTCCTTGGGGGGTCTAGATTCCAAAATGGTGTCATTTGTGGGGGGTTTCCACTGTTTAGGTACATCAGGGGCTCTCCAAACGCGACATGGCGTCTGATCTGAATTCCAGCCAATTTTGCATTGAAAAAGTCAAACGGCGCTCCTTCCATTCTGAGCTCTGCCATGCACCGAAACAGTGGTTCCCCCCACATATCAGGTATCAGCGTACTCAGGACAAATTGCACAATAACTTTTGCAGTCCAATTTCTCCTGTTACCCTTGGTAAAATAAAGAAAATTGAACCTGAATTATTTTTTTTGTGAAAAAAAGTTAATTGTTCATTTTTTTTTTAATATTCAAAAAATTCCTGTGACGCACCTAAAGGGTTAATAAACTTCTTGAATGTGGTTTTAAGCACCTTAAGGGGTGCAGTTTTTAGAATGGTGTCACTTTTGGGTATTTTCTATCATATAGACCCCTCAAAGTGGCTTCAAATGTGAAGTGGTCCCTAAAAATAAAATGGTGTTGCAAAAATGAGAAATCGCTGGTCAATTTTTAACCCTTATAACTTCCTAACAAAAAAAAATTTTGGTTCCAAAATTGTGGTGATGTAAAGTAAGCATGTGGGAAATGTTATGTATTAAGTTTTTTGTGTGCCGTATTGCTGTGATTTAAGGGCATAAAAATTCAAAGTTGGAAAATTGCGAAATTTTCAAAATTTTTGCCAAATTTCCATTTTTTTCACAAATAAACGCAAGTTATTTGAATGCAATTTTACCACTAACATGAAGTACAATATGTCACGAGAAAACAATGTCAGAATCACCGGGATCCATGAAAGCGTTCCAGAGTTATGACCTCATAAAGGTACAGTGGTCAGAATTGTAAAAATTGGCCCAGGAGTTAACGTGCAAACCACCCTTGGTAGTGAAGGGGTTAATACCGCCAGATCCAACACTGGATCATGACAGTACCCCCTCCTTAATGAGGGGCCTCTGGACCCTCAAGACCACCCCTCACCAGGGAAACACCTACAGCGGGGACGGCCAGACCCTGAGTTCAGCCCACCATTACCTGACACTTCAGGTATATGACAAATACACAGCTGGTATAGGCAATAAAGTTTATTTTTATTATTTTGGAGGAACCACCCATCTCCACAGCGCCGACCTGGGGAACGAGTATATGTAAGTGTATGTTTGTTTGTTATGAGCTGATCAGGCTCCACAACACACTTCCACAGGATGTTTTTTGGTGGCACACATACACGCTCGTTCACACACAGGTCCGGACCTGAACGTCTATTGCACACATTCGGTAGTCATAAATTAGGTGAACTCATACTGGACCTGACCACAGAGGCGTCCCCCTGTGTCACCACACTCACACCCCCGCACTACACCATAGGGTACACCACCCTCCAACCCTTTCCACAACGAGGTCTGCTCCTCACAGGGTTTGCTAGTGGCGAGGGCTGGAACTTGCCCCTACTCCCCCGCCGCACAATCGCTGCTCTCACAGGAGAGGAAGGGGTCCCCTGAAGAGAGACGGCAGAGACAGTAGTCTCCAGGCAGCAGCCCCCACACGACTGCCCCCAGCTGACTACTTCCCTAGCTCGCCAATCTATCCCCGGGTTGTGTTTTTTCAGCCAAGGGAAGCCCAAAACGATAGGTACTGGCATTCCCTCCAAGACGTAGCATGACAAGGACTCCTCATGATGTCCTATACGCAGATGGATGTTTTCTACGACTTGGGTAAGGCTCCCCTGACTCAGTGGAACAGAGTTAATGGCCTGGACGCTTATAGGTTGAGCCAGCGTCTTACACTTCAGGCCATGAGTCTGGACAAAACGAGCATCCACCAGACTGACTCCTGCTCCGCTGTCCACAAGCACCGGTACCACCTCCGGTACCCCGCCAGCTAACACTTCTGCTGACATAATACCTTGGGAGGGCAAAATGGAGGAAATGTACACTCCATGGTTGCCTCCCTCCAAACGACCAGGGGTCTGCGGCTTCTGAGATGACACAGATATTTTGGCACGTAATGGGCACGCCTTAAGGAAATGACCAATCTGCCCACAGGAAAAACATGCCAACCCCACTCCCTGAACCGTAGGCAGGCCTGAACACAACCCAACACCTCCTACTTGCATAGGTTCGTCCGGAGACTTGGCACGCCCTGGGCAGGCTCCCATGAAATGGCCCGGCTTCCCACAGGAAAAGCATACCCCCCCACCACGGCGAACCCCAGGCAACCCCCTATTTGTACCAACAACACCGGGCTGCCTGGGTTCCACCAACCGTACCGGGGGGTCCTCACCCCCGGAGAGGACTACAGGGGGCACATTTTGTGTATGTCTTTCCCTAAGGCGTCTATCCACCCTGATGGCGAGGGACATGGCGGCCTCCAGCGACCTGGGGGCGGCGTACTGCACCAGAGTGTCCTGCAACTTAGGAGACAGACCCTGCACAAATTGACTCCTAAGTGCAGGGTCATTCCACTGCGTGTTAGTGGCCCATCTCCTAAACTCAGAGCAGTACTCCTCAGCAATCCGGGCTCCCTGTTTACACCTACGGAGTCGGGATTCCGCCAGAGAGACACCATCAGGATCCCCATACACAAGCGCCAAAGCCGCAAAAAACTCGTCCACGGACTCTAAAGATGGTGAATCGTCCGGCAGGGAGAAGGCCCAGGATTGGGGATCCCCCTTCAAAAGGGACATAATGATTCCCACCCGTTGCTCTTCGCTCCCTGAAGAACGAGGGCGCAGCCTGAAATATAATTTACAGGCTTGCTGAAATACCAAGAATTGATCTCTCCCTCCAGAAAACCGGTCCGGGAGAGATATCTTGGGTTCTGGCTGAGCCTGTGCCTGAATCAAACCTCCAAAGCCCACCAATAGCTGCAGTTGCTGCACCATCTCACCACGCAGCCCCCTAATCTCTTCAGTAAAGGTCTGCAGCACCTGGGTAAAGGTTTGCATTAGGTCCATGGCTCAGCAGAAAAAAAATTTTTAAGGTTGGTGTTAATGTAATGATCACGTGTGACTGGACACAGCGCCTCCAGCAGGGCGAATTTATGACACATGTGATCCTGGATACAGCGCCTCCAGCAGGGCGAATTTAAACAATAATGGGACATGCAGCCGGATATACCGCCTCCAGCTGGCGAATTTAAGAAATACACGTAAAACTGGATACCCCGCCTCCAGCTGGCGAATTTAAATAATAAGGGTAAACACAGGGAACAATTACAGTGGTGGGCCCTGCGATAGGGAATGGGGGACGTGGAGACCTCCTAAGCTCCCCTGAGCCAGTGTCCCTGCTCTCCTCACATTCCCTATACAGGCTCCTCACCTGTCGCCGCACGCGTGCCTTAATACCCTAGCAAGCCCTAAACCTAAACCCTAACTAGGGAATAGGTCGGTGCGGAGACTAATCCCACCACTGCACTAGAACACACATAAGGAAAGTCACAAACAGGGGAAAAAGAAAACTTAGCTCTCTCTGTGCTAAAGCTCCAGCACAGAGTCCAGCAACCGACTGCAGCCTTCCTCCTGAATAGCTGCCAAGAACTCCCTTCTGTGACTCCTTCCACACCAGGACTCAGATTGAGCCGAGCACTCTCTTCAGCTCCTTCCACCACCAAGGTTGGTTGCAAATGAACAACTAACACCAACAGTGATTGAAAACCCCTGGCTGTCCTTTATAGAGCCTAACACCTGTCATGAAATTAACGTGCACATTAACCTAACACTAAAGCTAAGGTGCGATACCACTCACCACCACCGGGGACAGTCAAGACACCAGAACCTGACAAAGTAAAAAAAGTTCACTATGTCAATTTAATACCGCCAGATCCAACACTGGATCATGACAAAAACGACTCTGCACTGACCGGGATGACCGTCATCTTATTCGAATGTCACTCAGCAACTGCAGGATGACATCAAGTGACCTACAAAAGGAATGGCAAATGGCAGCTGGGGTGAAGTACACGGCAAGAACAGTTCGTAACAGGCTCCTAGAGGCAGGGCTCAAGTCATGTAAAGCTAGAAAAAAGCCTTTCATCAATGAGAAGCAAAAGAGCCAGGTGAAGTTTGACAAAGACCATAAGGATTGGACCATAGAGGACTGGAGTAAGGAAATCTTCTCTGACGAGTCTAATTTTCAGCTTTGCCCAACACCTGGTCATTTAATGGTTAGATGGAGACCTGGAGAGGCGTACAAGCCACAGTGTCTTGCACCCAGTGTGAAATTTGGTGGAGGATCGGTGAAGATCTGGGGATGCTTCAGCAAGGCTGGAATTGGGCAGGTTAATCTTAGCGAAGGGCGTATGAATCAAGCCGCATACAAGGTTATCCTGGAAAAACAGCTGATTCCTTCTGCTCAGGCAATGTTCCCCAACTCTGAGGACTGTTTTTTCCAGCACGACAATGCGCCATGCCACACAGCTAGGTCAATCAATGTGTGGATGAAGGACCACCACATCAAATCCCTGTCAAGGCAGCCCAATCTCCAGACCTGAACCCCACTGAAAACCTCTGAAATGTAATCAAAAGGAAGATGGAGAGTCACAAGCCATCAAACAAAGAGGAACTGCTGACATTTGTGTACCAGGAGTGGCATAAGGTCACCCGAAAGCAGAATGACAGACTGGTGGAAAGCAGCCAAGACGCAGGAAAGCTGGAATTATGGTTATTCCACAAAATATTGATTTCTGAACTCTTCCTGAGGTAAAACATTAGCATTGTTTCTAAATGATGATGAACTTCTTTTCTTACCATTATTTGAGGTCTACAAGCACTCTGCATTTTCTTGCTCTTTTGACCATTTCTCATTTTCTGAAAATAAATACAAAATTTAGTGCTTAGAAAATCGGAGACATGTTGTCAGGAGTTTATAGAATAAAAGAGCAATTTACATTTTACTCCAAAATATAAAGAGAAAAAACAAAGAAACTGAACATTTTGCAGAGGTCTCTTAATTTTTGCCAGAGCTGTATGATGTACACATACAAGGAGTTTGCCGGCTTTGTTATACATATAACAGTCAGTATCTCTGATCACTGCTATATAACCCCCTAGATGTCAACGTCAGTCTCTATCAGCGGCATCTAAACAGTTTGTAAATCCCGTAAAGAGAGAAGAATTAATCACCAGATTTTTTTTTCATATAGCACAGCTCTCAGAGAAGATTCAAGAAAAAGTGATCAAAATGTCATGTATTACCCAAAATGATGCAAAAAACAACTACATCCTGGTACACAAAAAGGAAGCCACACACGGCTCCATTAACAGAAAAATAGAAAAGCTACGGGTCTCAGAAAATAATGAAATAAATCATATTTTTTAATTCGATAATTTTCTAAACCCAGTAACATCTTTTAAAAAAAGTATAACTTGGTATCGCCGTAATGGTATTGACCTTAAGAATCATGTTTCCAAGGTCATTTTTTCTTTACTCAATGAATGTCGTAAAAATAAAGCCAAAAAAGCAATGGCGTAGCCGCGTGTTTTCATCATTTCACCTCAATGTATTTTTTTTGTATTTTATTGTAACTAGAATTGCGACATTCCAAATTATAACTTCTGCAAAAAAGAACATTGCACCGCTGTGTCGCTGGTAACGTAGGGAACGTGGAAGGAAAAGAGGGAAAAAGAAAGAGCAAAAAAAGCAAGAGTTTTATGGGAATAGGTGGAATCAGGATTGCTGCTGTCCATAGTGATGAACATCCGCATTTATATGACATCATCCCCCCCACCCTCTATGCAAGGGTAAGAATGGAGCCTACATCCCAGATTATATCCCCGAGAACAGCATCTATATCAACAATAAAAAAAAGTCCCCATATTAATTTTCTGTGTGATTTTTGTAAAACCCATGATGGAGACTATGTCACACTGGAAAACCAAAAAGTAAGCGGCTCGGGGAACAAAACACTGAAATGTTGTTTCTATCTGTGGCCAAGAAACTCCCCAGAACTCGGTCCCATTGAGAACCAGGGGTCAATCCTCAAGAAACAACAACTGTGATCAACTCCGAGCTCTGATGAGACGAGAACGGGCGGCCATCAGTCAGGATCTGCCCAGAAGCCGATAACCAGAAGATTGGAGAATAAAGGGCAGCGCTGGGAATATCGAGGCTTTACAGAAACTTCATGTAGGTGTCAATAAAAGTTTAGAAACTTGCGGAATGTTTATAATTATACCATAGAAACAGCGACTAAAAGAGCGAAAGCACCGAAGCAGCAAAGTGTGTGAAAAACAACATTTATGCCAGACTGAAAATCGCTGTGCTCACACAGAGCGCACCCCTCCGATCTCACACAGAAGTTAAACCAGTAGTTTCTTCCTTAAATATTTACTTTATGCAAAGTTGTTCATCAGAAAAGCAATTACTTAATGTCTGTGCATTGTTTATTTTTCTTCCTTATCACAAACGCTGGTAAACATTCCCTGCCGAGAATAATTCAGAGAGCAAGAAAATGAATGGGATTCTGGGATTGTGGGTTTATTATAATGAATATTGCGAAAGAAACGGAAACTTACTGAGACTGGAAAAATCTACCGTAACTTATTCATATACAGCTGTGGCAAAAATGAAGAGACGGCTGCACAATGTTCAGTCTGTCGGATTTTTCTCTTTATGTTTTGGAGTAAAATGTAAATTGCTCTTTTATTCTATAAACTCCTGACAACATGTCTCCGAATTTCCAAGCACTAAATTTTGTATTTATTTTCAGAAAATGAGAAATGGTCAAAAGAACAAAAAATGCAGAGTGCTTGCCGACCTCAAATAATGGTAAGAAAACAAGTTCATAATCATTTAGAAACAAGAATACTAATGTTTTACCTCAGGAAGAGTTCAGAGATCAATATTCTGTGGGATCCCCATGATTGTTGATCCCAGCTTTCCTGCGTCTTGGCTGCTTTCCTCCAGTCTCTCACACGGCTTTCGGGTGACCTTATGCCACTCCTGGTACACATATGTCAGCAGTTCTTCTTTGGTTGATGGCTTGTGACTCTCCATCTTCCTCTTGATTACATTCCAGAGGTTCTCAGTGGGGTTCAGGTCTGGAGATTGGGCTGCCATGACAGGGATTTCATGTGGTGGTCCTTCATCCACACATTGAGTGACCTAGCTGTGTGGCATGGCGCATTGTCCTCAGAGTTGGGGAACATTGCCTGAGCAGAAGGAATCGGCTGTTTTTCCAGGATAACCTTGTATGCGGCTTGATTCATACGTCCTTCACAAAGGTTAACCTGCCCACTTCCAGCCTTGCTGAAGCATCCCCAGATCATCACCAATCATACACCAAATTTCACACTGGGTGCAAGACACTGTGACTTGTACGCCTCTCCAGGTCTCCGTCTAACCAACAGATGATCAGGTGTTGGGCAAAGCTGAAAATTAGACTCATCAGGGAAGATTACCTAACTTCAGTCCTCTATGGTCCAATCCTTATGGTCTTTGGCAAGCTTCAGCCTGGCTCTCCTTCACTTCTCATTGGTGAAAGGCTTTTTTCTAGCTTTACATGACTTGAGCCCTGCCTCTAGGAGCCTTTTACGAACTGTTCTTGCTGTGCACTTCACCCCAGCTGCCATTTGCCATTCCTTTTGTAGGTCACTTGATGTCATCCTGCAGTTGCTGAGTGACATTCGAATACGATGACGGTCATCCCGGTCAGGGAAGAGGTGTTTTCGCACTCTGCTGGTCTGCAGCTTTGTTGTCCCCAATGTCTGCTGCTTGACCTTGTTGTAATGGACTGCTTTCTTAGAAATATTAAGGATGGAGGCAACAAGATGCTCACTGTATCCCTCTGCTAGTAAAGCCAGAATTGAGCCCTTCTTTTTCTCACTCGACTTTTCTTTTCAACTCCTTTGATATGGTTAAAAATTATTTTTTCATTCCTATTACTTTTAGGATATTTCTAGCACTTGTTTTGCCATCCAACTTGTCCTGTAACAATAGGATTGTGAACACCACGGCAGGGTTTATTATACTTTTCTTCGTTAAATAAGATTTGGTTCAGGTGATCACCTAATCAGAAGCACAGTAAATAGAATGAGGTGTACTCAGGTTGGAATTCAACTGACACTGGAATGGAATGGCGGTCAGACATGAAGAGAAGCTGATTTTTATAAAACCAGGATTATACAATATATTAGTTACTGTATATGCTAGTACATAGAGAGCAGTATTATAGTAGTTACAGTATATTCTTGTACATAGGGGCAGTATTATAGTAGTTATATTCTTGTACATAGGGCAGTATTATAATATTTATATTCTTGTACATAGGAGCAGTATTATAGTAGTTATATTCTTGTACATAGGGGCAGTATTATAGTAGTTATATTCTTGTACATAGGGGCAGTATTATAGTAGTTATATTCTTGTATATAGGGGCAGTATTATAGTAGTTATATTCTTGTACATAGGGCAGTATTATAATATTTATATTCTTGTACATAGGGGCAGTATTATAGAAGTTATATTCTTGTACATAGGGCAGTATTATAATATTTATATTCTTGTACATAGGGGCAGTATTATAGTAGTTATATTCTTGTACATAGAAAGCAGTATTATAGTAGTTATATTCTTGTACATAGGGGCAGTATTATAGTAGTTCTATTCTTGTACATAGGGGCAGTATTATAGTAGTTATATTCTTGTACATAGGAGCAGTATTATAGTAGTTATATTCTTGTACATAGGGCAGTATTATAATATTTATATTCTTGTACATAGGGGCAGTATTATAGTAGTTATATTCTTGTACATAGGAGCAGTATTATAGTAGTTATATTCTTGTACATAGGTGCAGTATTATAGCAGTTATATTCTTGTACAAAGGAGGCAGTATTATAGTAGTTATATTCTTGTCCAAAGGGGGCAGTATTATAGTAGTTATATTCTTGTACATAGGGGGCAGTATTATAGTAGTTATATTCTTGTACATAGAAAGCAGTATTATAGTAGTTATATTCTTGTACATAGGGGCAGTATTATAGTAGTTATATTCTTGTACATAGGGGCAGTATTATAGTAGTTATATTCTTGTACATAGAAAGCAGTATTATAGTAGTTATATTCTTGTACATAGGGGCAGTATTATAATATTTATATTCTTGTACATAGGGGCAGTATTACAGTAGTTATATTCTTGTACATTTTTGCTTTTTTCTAGCTTTACATGACTTGAGCCCTGCCTCTAGGAGCCTTTTACGAACTGTTCTTGCTGTGCACTTCACCCCAGCTGCCATTTGCCATTCCTTTTGTAGGTCACTTGATGTCATCCTGCAGTTGCTGAGTGACATTCGAATACGATGACGGTCATCCCGGTCAGGGAAGAGGTGTTTTCGCACTCTGCTGGTCTGCAGCTTTGTTGTCCCCAATGTCTGCTGCTTGACCTTGTTGTAATGGACTGCTTTCTTAGAAATATTAAGGATGGAGGCAACAAGATGCTCACTGTATCCCTCTGCTAGTAAAGCCAGAATTGAGCCCTTCTTTTCCTCACTCGACTTTTCTTTTCAACTCCTTTGATATGGTTAAAAGTTATTTTTTCATTCCTATTACTTTTAGGATATTTCTAGCACTTGTTTTGCCCTCCAACTTGTCCTGTAACAATAGGATTGTGAACACCACGGCAGGGTTTATTATACTTTTCTTCGTTACATAAGATTTGGTTCAGGTGATCACCTAATCAGAAGCACAGTAAATAGAATGAGGTGTACTCAGGTTGGAATTCAACTGACACTGCAATGGAATGGCTGCCGGAGATGGAGAGAAGCTGATTTTTATAAAACCAGGATTATACAATATATTAGTTACTGTATATGCTAGTACATAGAGAGCAGTATTATAGTAGTTACAGTATATTCTTGTACATAGGGGCAGTATTATAGTAGTTATATTCTTGTACATAGGAGCAGTATTATAGTAGTTATATTCTTGTACATAGAAAGCAGTATTATAGTACTTATATTCTTGTACATAGAAAGCAGTATTATAGTAGTTATATTCTTGTACATAGGGGCAGTATTATAGTAGTTATATTCTTGTACATAGGAGCAGTATTATAGTAGTTATATTTTTGTACATAGGAGCAGTATTATAGTAGTTATATTCTTGTACATAGGGGCAGTATTATAGTAGTTATATTCCTGTACATAGGAGCAGTATTATAGTAGTTATATTCTTGTACAAAGGAGCAGTATTATAGTACTTATATTCTTGTACATAGAAAGCAGTATTATAGTAGTTATATTCTTGTACATAGGGGCAGTATTATAGTAGTTATATTCTTGTACATAGAGGCAGTATTATAGTAGTTATATTCTTGTACATAGGGGCAGTATTATAGCAGTTATATTCTTGTACAAAGGGGGCAGTATTATAGTAGTTATATTCTTGTACATAGGGGCAGTATTATAGTAGTTATATTCTTGTACATAGGGAGCAGTATTATAGTAGTTATATTCTTGTACATAGGAGCAGTATTATAGTAGTTATTGTAATGGTCAACGTGTGGCTGGACACACCGCCTCCAGCAGGGCGAATTTATATGACACACGCGACCCTGGATACACCGCCTCCAGCAGGGAGAATTTAAATAATAAGATGTGCAGCCGGATACACCGCCTCCAGCAGGCGAATTTCAGAAATACACGTGAAACTGGATACACAGCCTCCAGCAGGGCGAATTTAAATAATAAGGGGAAACACCAGGGAAACAATTACAATGGTGGGCCCTGCGATAGGGAACGGGGACATGGAGACCTCCTGCACTCCCCTGAGTCAGTGTCTCTACACTCCTACCGATCCCTAGGCCAGTTCCGCACCGAAAGCCAATCAGGATACCTTTAAACCCTAGCTCGCCCTGCACCTACCCCTCTCTAGTAAAATGGCCGGTGCAGAGACTAATCCCATCACTGCACTGAAACACACATAAAGGAAAGGCACAAAGAGGGAAACACCACTTAGCTTTGCTCTGTTACTCTTGCTCCCAGCAACAGAGTCCACCACCAGAATGCAACTTACCCTTCTGAATAGCTGCCACCAAGCTCTGTCAGAGCTGCAAGGAAATCCCCTCTGACTCCTTCCACACCAGGACTCTGACTGTGCTGCAAGGAACTCTCTCTAGCTCCTTTCTCCACCAAGGATGGTTGGAAATGAACACTATCACCCACACCAGTGAGAGCACATGACACACCTTTATAGTTAAGCCAGAGGAATCACACCTGTTAGTGATTCCTGTTGTGTGTTCATTTTCCCCTTCACTACTGAGGCCCGAGGAACTCCCTCTTCTGGTAAAGAAAGGTAGTGAGCCTGATTATCAAACACCTGAGTCTGATGATGATGACTGGCTGAGTGGAGTTACTGACTGGATATAAGGCTGCCGACGCCCTCCTGCCCTGCGGGTGATTTCTCTGTGGGATCCTTGGAGACCAGTCTGAATTCCTGCTCCTCTAAAGCCAAGTTTTCTGCTCGGCTTTTTGCATTTGTGCTTAGACTTCGTTTTGCTTTGTTTTTCTGGATTTCTGCCATTCCCTGCTGGGGTGTGCTGAATTCCTTTAGCTCTGTCTTCTGAAAATACCTGAGTGCTGATTTAGTTTTTGAAGCCTAGCTGCTTCAGGGTCTTTTTCATATCAGCTTGTTGGCTTATGTCTTTGATAGGGTTTTGGCAGATTGCAGACAGCAACCTTCCTTTCCTGTTCTGTTTAGCTAGCTTGGGCCCCATCGTTTGCTCAGCCTATCTTTCTATCTGTGTGAGTGTTTTTTCATCTTGCTTCACCGTCATTATATGTTGGTGGCTGCCTTTTACTTTGGGGTCTGCTCTGGGGCAGTTTAGATTTCCTTTTCTGTCTTTAGGCTATTTAGCGCTCCGGCTGTGATCGAGGGGTCTAGGGCATCGTAGGAACCCCCCACGGCTACTGCTAGTTGTGTTGATAGGTTCAGGGGTCTGCAATCTGATAGTTGCCAACTTCTCTGGTTTTCTGGACGTAGCTTCTATTTTTGTGTCTGCCTCCTACGGTGACTCATAACACATTCCCATGTAATAACGCTAACCACTACCGGGGGCAAACTAGAACAAAAGACACCACTGTGTAATAATCCTAATGGCCACCGGGGGCAAAACCAATCTTAAGCACACAGCTTAAGGAAAAATAAAGGTTACATGTGCTTTTAACTGTCATCATCCAACCTGGATCATGACAGTACCCTCCCTCAATGAGGGGCCTCTCTCCTCATCAGGGAACCACCTACAGAGGGGACCCCCCAGATCCAGAGTTCACCCCTGCAACTACCTGCACGTCAGGTTGATGACAAACGAATACCGCCGATATTGGCGATGTATGTTCTGGAGGCACCAGACATCTCCGAAGCGCCGACCTGGGGAACGAGTTGTGTATGTGCATGTTTGGGGGTAACTCGAGTTGGTAAGACTGCGCAACACACCAACACACTTCCACTGTATGTTTTTTGGTGGCCACCCATACACGCTCGTTCACACACAGGTCCGGACACGAACGCTTACCGCCACTCATTCGTTTGTCACCATTAGGTAAACTTTTTCTGGGATTGACAACAGAAGCGTCCCCCTGTGTCACCACACTCACACCCCCGCAACTCCCCACGGGGTACACCAACCCCTTCCACCACGAGGTCTGCGCCTCCCAGGGTTGGCTAATGGCGAGGGTTGAGACTTGCCCCTACTCTCCTGCAGCACATCTGCTGCTCTCACTGGAGAGAAAGGGGTCCGTTGAAGAGAGACAGCAGAGACAGTAGTCCCTAGGCAGCAGCCCTCACACAACTGCCCCCAGCTGACCACTTCCCTCGCCTGCCAATCTATTACCGGGTTGTGTTTTTTCAGCCAAGGGAGGCCTAAAACGATAGGTACTGGCATTCCTTCCAAGACGTAGCATGACAAGGACTCCTCATGATGTCCTATACGTAGATGAATATTTTCTACGACTTGGGTCAAGCTCCCCTGGCTCAGTGGAACACAGTTCATGGCCTGGACGCTTATAGGTTGGGCAAGCGTCCTACACCTCAGGCCATGGAATAAGCGAGCATCCACCAGACTAACTCCTGCTCCGCTGTCCACAAGCACCGGTATCACCTCCGGTACGCCGCCAGCCAACACCTCTGCTGACATGGTACCTTGGGAGGGCAAAATGGAGGAAATATACACTCCCTGGTCGCCTCCCTCCAAGCGACCAGGGGAATGCGGCTTCACAGATAGCACAGATAATAATTTGGCGCGGGTTGGGCAAGCCTTCAGGACATGACCAGTCTGCCAACAGTAAAAACATGCCGACACCACTCCCCGAACCGTAGGCAGCCCCATACACAAACTAGCTGGGTTTGTCTGGAGACTTTGCACGTACTGGGCAGGCTCCCATGAAATGGCCTGGCTTCCCACAGGAAAAGCATACCCCCCTACCACGATGAGCCGCAGACACCCCCTTTTTTGTACCAACACCGGGCTGTCTGGGTTCCTCCGTCCGCACTGGTGGGTCCTCCTCCCTAGCGAGGACAACAGGGGGCACATTTTGTGTATGTCTCTCCCTAAGGCGTCTATCCACCCGGATGGCAAGGGACATGGTGGCCTCCAACGACCTGGGGGCGGCGTACTGCACCAGAGTATCCTGCAACTTTGAAGACAGACCCTGCACAAATTGACTCCTAAGTGCAGGGTCATTCCACTGAGTGTCAGTGGCCCACCTCCTAAGCAGTACTCCTCAGCAACCTGGGCTCCCTGTTTACACCTACGGAGTCAAGATTCCGCCAGGGCGACGCCATCAGGATACCCATACACTAGCACCAAAGCCGCAAAAAACTCGTCCACGGACTCTAATGATGGTGAATCGTCCGGCAGGGAGAAGGCCCAGGATTGGGGATCCCCCTTAACAACGGACATAATGATTCCCACCGTTGCTCTTCATTAGTGATTTGATTTGAGCAATCATTCCTCTCACTAAAAACCTGCATGGTTCCTGCATCATAGGTTTTGGAGAACAGACTCAGTGGTTACTAGTCCTGAGATATTTGTGTGTACGTGCGAGTATTCCCTTCCTTCTCTCCATTTTTCTTTTCTATCTTTTATTTGGCAACCATGGCTACAATGGGAGCAGAGTAGTATAAGCAGCATAACAAGGCTTCTCTTATTGCCCTCTGCGGGGTGTGGCGGATCGACACCACGAACAAAAACAAAGCCCAACTGATCGCGGCTCTGGTGCAATGGGAAAACGACCAGAGCCCAGCGAACGCAGATACGGGCCCAAGTAACAATGGGCCTGCAGCAGAGGCTCCACTCCTGAGCGCTGGCTCCACATACAATCAGGACAGATTGGACCCCTACCTGCAAGCGGCCTTGGACGAACTCCCCGCCGAAGACAGTGAGGGGCGGGTGAGGCTGATCCAGCAATATCGGCAGGAGGCCCGAGCCGAACGCCAAGTGCCAAGCAGAGGCTGAGAGAGCCGAGCGCCAGGCGCAGAGGACCCATGAACTGGAGGTGCTCCAGCGGGGGGGGAATGCCCCCACAGCCCGAAGCAGTGAGCCCAGCAGCGTCCAGACTCCTAAACCCCGGCCAGAGCATTTTCCCGTGATGGAAAAGGACGGGGACTTGGACACATTTCTGCGAGCCTTTGAGAAAGCCTACCGACAGTACCGGCTGGATAATGTCAAATGGGCCAGGTACTTGACCCCATGGGTAAAAGGCAAAGCTCTGGAGGCGTTTGCTTCTCTGACTTCAGAAGACGATGACGACTATGATGCCATCAAGCAGACTCTGATCGCCAAATACCGGCTGACACCTGAGGTATACCGAAAGAAGTTCCCCGAACCTCCAACGTGGCTCACACGATAGCTATAGTGATGTGGTGAAGGACTCAGGACCCACTTTGACCAGTGGATCCATGGACTGTCTGTTAATTCCTTTGAGCAGCTACGGGACCTGATGATCAAAGACTAGTTCCTGCTTCTTTGCCCAGCTGAGGTCCGACAGTTCATCCTGGACCGCGAACCACCGAATGCAGACAAAGCGGCGCAGATCGCCGACAACTATGAGGCCAACAGAAAGCCAGAGACGCGGAGGCCAGTCACCACCAGCTGGAGAGGGGGTAAGCCTGCAACCAACCCCAGTGCCCCAGCTAGCCTTCCCTCCGGAGGCCCTGTCCCTGTTGCCAACACCAGGCCTACTACTGACAGTTGCCTGTGTTTCAACTGCAATCGGACTGGTCACTTCCATCATGCCTGTCCGGAAAAGCCGAAGAATCCCCCAGCCAAGGCCTCTGGGCCCAACGCCTCTGTTCTTTTGGTGGGAGGTGTGGTTGGGAGGATTGACGACAACGTTCAACCTGTTCAGGTGGGGGCCCGTCTTGCTACAGGCCTCAAGGACACCGGGGCTGAACGAACCCTCATCCGTCCTGGACTGACGGCCCCTGAAGAGTTTGTTGAGGGGAAAACCCTGACTGTCACCGGGATTGGAGGCACCCGTTGTCCCTTGCCAGTGGCCCGGGTTTTTCTTGATTGGGGTGCTGGGAGCGGGTTGAGGGAAGAGGGAGTGTCTGAAAACCTGCCAACTGATGTTTTATTGGGGACTGACTTGGGGAGGATGGTTGCATACTGCGTCCCTGACACCTCTCTCCAGTCTGATAATAAGGGTAACGTTAACCCTGGTGATGATGATGGGAAACAATGTGTTACCAGCTAATGACTTGATGAGTAATGATGCAACTAACAACCATTCTTTCCCCAGGAATGATGCTGATGGTGATGTAAATGTACCAAAGAAACCTAATAACCATTCTTTTCCTAGGAATGATGATGTATCTGTGCCGACTGAACCTTTCTTTGAAATGGTAGATGTGTCCACAGGTACTGAAGTGCTCAGCCCCGTCACTCTGCGGAGTGAGACGGCTGAAGAACCCCTGGCAGGAGCAAGCAGCGGTGCTCAAGGAAATGGGGAGGTGCATGGGGACCATGATGAAGGTAATGCCATGCAACTGACCAGTGCCACCGAGGAAGGTAACTGGCCCATAAGTAGCACTGCTCCTGAAGTGTTGGGGGTGGATGGGGAGGTAGGGCCCGTGGCAGCGCCGATTGGTGGGTCTGTAGAAATCCCAAGGGAGACAGCATACGTAGCAGCTGTCACACCCAGTCAGAATGCCCAGATCGCAGGTAGCGCCCTGTCTTCTGTACCCTCTTCTGCTACAGGAGAGACTGAACCAGAGGTGACCCCAGAGCCAGTTCCAGAGGGTCCCAGTAAGAAAGGAACCTTGACGTCACTTCTGGCAGCCTCCAGCAAGGAGTTCCAGGCTGCTCTGCACTCAGATGCGAGTCTGGAGAAATTGATAGATTTCGCCGAGATGCCCATCTCCAAGTCTGATAAGGAGAGGGTGTTCTGGGAATGAGGAAGGTTGTACTGGGAGACATTACCCGGAGAACCCCAAAAGAAGTGGTTGAGGGAAAGACAGCTAGTCATCCCCTACAGTTCAGAACCGAGTTGTTGCGGATTGCCCATGAGATTCCGCTCGCTGGACACTTGGGGATCAGCAAAACAAAGGCACGGCAGTCTCAACACTTCTATTGGCCCAAGATGGGGACAGAGGTAACACAATACTGCCGCACCTGTAACACCTGTCAAAAAGTGGGTAAAGCGGGGCCTGCTCTTAAGGTTCCCCTTATTCCTTTGCCGGTGATAGAGGAGACTTTCCAGGGAATCGCGGTGGACATTGTAGGCCCGCTGGCTGTCTCCAGCAGCTCTGGAAGGCAATACATTCTCACCGTGGTAGACTACGCTACCCGGTACCCAGAGGCAGTAGCTCTGTCTTCAACCAGGGCAGATAAGGTGGCAGATGCACCGATCAAGGGACCCAATTCATGTCTCGCCTAATGGAGGCTCTCTGTGAGAAAATGCAGATGAAGCACCTGGTATCGAGCACGTATCACGCACAGACTAATGGTTTGTGTGAACGCTTCAATGGTACCCTCAAACAGATGCTCCGCATGCTGGTTGAGACCCAAGAGCGCGACAGGGAGCGGTACCTCCCACACCTGCTGTTTGCTTACAGAGAAGTTCCGCAGGCCTAGACCGGGTTCTCCCCCTTCGAGCTCCTGTATGGCAGGCAAGTCCGGGGACCCCTTGGGTTGATAAGAGAATCCTGGGAAGATGAGCCAAACCCCACAGAAGTCTCCATCTTGGATTATGTCATGCGCTTCCGTGACAAGATGCAGACCTTGACGCAGTTGGTGCATGACAACATGACGCAGGCTCAGGCTGGCCAGAAGCACTGGTACGACCAGAACGCCCGGGACCGGACCTACCAGGTGGGTCAAAAGGTGTGGGTGCTGGTCCCCATACCAACGGATAAGCTTCAGGCCGCCTGGGAAGGCCCATACATCTTCCGCCAACAGCTCAACCCGGTCACCTACGTGGACATGCTTGACCATGCTCGGGGTAGGTGCAAGGCCTTTCACGTCAACATGCTGAATGCACACCACGTGCGTGGAGCTTGCATCCTACCGGTCTGCAACCTGCCCAAGGATGGGGAGGAAGATCCCCTCCTGGACATGCTGGCCCAAGCCAAGGCCAATGGGTCCATTGAGGACATGGAGATAAGTGGTTTGCTAACCGTATCCCAGCGGTCACAGTTGATGGAAACCCTGGAACCCTTCCGGGCCGTGTTCACAAACCGACCTGAGAGGACGAAGTTAGCAGTTCATGAAGTGGACACCGGGAATCATGCCCCACTAGGGCGAACACCTTATCGGATCTCTGAGGCGGTGTAACAAGTCATGCGCCAAGAGATCAAGGGGATGTTAAGGCTGGGGGTGATTCGACGGTCAAAAAGCGCGTGGGCCTCACCTGTAGTCCTCGTGCCTAAAAAGGATCGAACCACCCGGTTCTGCGTGGACTACAGGGGGCTCAATGCCATCGCAACCTCTGATGCCCACCCGATGCCACGCATTGAGGATCTGCTTGTGCGGTTGGCAAAAGCAAGGTACATATCCATCATGGATTTGAGTCGGGGATACTGGCAGATTCCCCTGAGCCCTGAGGCGCAGGAGAAATCCGCCTTTATCACCCCTTTGGACTGTACGAGTCCACGATCATGCCCTTCGGCATGAAAAATACCCCTGCCACTTTCCAGTGGATGGTCAACCACCTGCTCCGGGGACTGGATGAGCACGCAGTGGCATACTTGGATGACATCGCCATCTTCAGTTCCACCTGGGAGGAACACCTTCAGCATCTCCAGGAGGTGCTCAAGCGTCTTCACCAGGCAGGCCTGACTATCAAGTCGGGAAAGTGCCAGATGGGCATGAGCGAGGTCCACTACCTGGGGCACCAGGTAGGTGGGGGTTCCATGAGTCCGAAGCCAGAAAAGGTGGACACAATCGCGTCCTGGCCCACCCCCAGGACCAAGAAACAGGTGACGTCTGTTCTGAGTTCATTTTCCCCTTCACCATTGAGGTCTGATGAACTCCCTCTTCTGGTGAAGGAAGGTAGTGAGGCTGATTATCAAGCACCTGGGCAGGATGATGATGACTGGGTGACGGGAATTACTGATTGGATATAAGGCAGCTGACGCCCTTCTGCCTTGCTGGTGATCTCTCTGAGGGATTTTAGGAGACCAGTCTGATTCCTGCTCCTCAAAAGCTAAGTTTTCTGCTCTATTTTTTGCATTTGTGTTTTGGTTTTGTTTTGCATTGTTTTCCTTGATTTCTGCCATTCCCTGCTGGGGTGAGCTGAATACCTGAGTACTGATATAGTCTTTTTGAAGCCTAGCATCTTCAGGGCTTTTTTCCCTATCAGCTGTTGGCTCTTGTTTTGATAGGGTTTTGGCGGATTACAGACAGCAGCTTTTCTATCCTGTCCTATCTAGTTAGCTTGGGCCCCATCATTTGCTCAGCCTCTCTTTCTATCTGTGTGAGTGTTTTTTCATCTTGCTTCACCGTCATTATATGTTGGGGGCTGCCTATTGCTTTGGGGTCTGCTCTGGGGCAGTTTAGATTTCCCTTTCTGTCTTTAGGCTATGTAGTTCTCTGGCTGTGATCGAGGGGTCTAGGGCACCGTAGGAACCTCCCACGGCTACTGCTAGTTGTTGTTGATAGGTTCAGGGGTCTGCAATACGATAGCTGCCAACTTCTCTGGTTTTCTGGACTTAGCTAGTATTTCTGTTTTTGCCTCCTACGGTGACTCATTCATAACAGCTTTCCTTCTTGGGCACTGCAGGGTACTATAGCCGGTTTGTTCAAGACTATAGCCCCCTTGCAAAACCTTTGACTGACCTCACAAAGCAGAGGCTACCCCAAAGAGTCTACTGGACAGATGACTGTGAGGCGGCCTTTCAAGCTTTGAAAGCAGCCCTGTTGTGAGTTCATTTTCCCCTTCACTACTGAGGCCCGAGGAACTCCCTCTTCTGGTGAAGAAAGGTAGTGAGCCTGATTGTCAAACACCTGGGGCTGATGATGATGACTGGCTGAGTGGAGTTAATGACTGGATATAAGGCTGCCGACGCCCTTCTGGGCTGCGGGTGATTTCTCTGTGGACTTCTAGGAAACCAGTCTGATTCCTGCTCATCTAAAGCTAAGATTTCTGCTTTGCCTTTTTGCATTAGTGTTTTGTTTTTCTTGCTTTTCTGGATTCTGCCATTCCCTGCTGGGGTGAGCTGAATCTCCTTTTGCCTGTTGCTCTGTCTTCAGAATATTCCTGAGTACTGACATAGCTTTTTGAAGCCTAGCGTCTTCAGGGCCTTTTTTACTGTCAGTTTGTTGGCTCTTATTTTCATAGGGTTTTTCACGGATTGCAGACAGCAGCCTTCCTGTCCTTTCCTATCTAAGCTAGCGTGGGCCCCATCTTTGCTCAGTCTTTCTGTCTGTGTTTTGTTCTTTCTTCTTGCTTCACCGTCATTATATGTGGGGGGCTGCCTTTTGCTTTGGGGTCTGCTCTGGGGCAGTTTAGATTTCCCTTTCTGTCTTTAGGCTATGTAATCCTCCGGCTGTGATCGAGGGGCCTAGGGCATCGTAGGAGCCCCCCACGGCTACTGCTAGTTGTGTTGATAGGTTCAGGGGTCTGCAATCCGATAGCTGCCAACTTCTCTGGTTTTCTGGACTTAGCTAGCATTTCTATTTTTGCCTCCTACGGTGACTCAATCATAACAGAATCACCCGCCATACCACAGATTCTAGGGTACTCAATAGCAGGAAAGAATTGTATAAAAAAAAAAAAAAAAAAAAAGTGTGTATATTTTTTTCCTCTATATCTCTGAGGCCGTAGGGGGAATTTTTTTTTCTCTCAATCGAGATAAAGCAATTGTCTGGTCGTGTGGAGCAGCTCGCTGCGGAAGTGCGGGGAATTTCCGCCTACCTTGCTCATTCACATGCTGCTGAACCAAAGATTCCTACACCTGATGTATTTTTTGGGGATCGGTCTAAATTTTTGAATTTCAAAAATAATTGTAAATTATTTTTTGCCTTGAAGCCTAACTCGTCAGGGAGCTCCGCGCAGCAGGTTAAAAAATTGTCATCTCTTTGCTGCGTGGCGATCCCCAGGATTGGGCGTTTTCTTTGAAACCAGATGATCCTATTCTGACTAATGTGAACGCATTTTTTCAGGCCTTGGGGTTGTTGTATGACGAACCTAATGCCATTGATCAGGCTGAAAAGAGCCTGCTGGCATTGAACCAGGGTCGTGATTCTGCAGAATTGTACTGTCAAAAATTCCGAAAGTGGTCAGTACTTACTACCTGGAATGATAATGCCTTGGCTGCTCTCTTTCGGAAGGGGTTGTCAGAAGCCATAAAAGATACTATGGTGGGATTTCCTGTTCCCTCTGGTCTTGACGATTCTATGTCTTTAGCCATTCAGGTTGATCGGCGTTTACGCGAACGCAGAGCTGCACGAGAGGTGTTGCCACCTGTTGAACAGATGTCTGAACCTATGCAATGTGATAGAGTTTTTTCCAGAGAGCAGAGTCAGGAGTTCAGAAGGCGTAATAAGTTGTGTTTTTTCTGTGGAGATGCCTCGCATATTATTTCTGTCTGTCCTAAACGCGAGAAACGCTTTGCACACACGTTTTCTGTTGGTGGTGTTCAACCTAAGCTTCTTCTGGCTATTACTCTGATCTGCTCCCTGTCCACATTTTCCGCCAAGGCTTTTGTGGATTCGGGAGCAGCTCTAAACCTAATGGACTTGGATTTTGCTAAACGTTGTGGATTTCCGATGACACCTCTGCAGACACCTATCCCTTTGAGGGGGATTGATGCTACTCCTTTGGCGAAAAATAAACCTCAGTTTTGGACCCAGGTGGTAATGCGGGTCGCCCCAGACCATCAAGAAAATTGCAGGTTTTTGGTGTTACATAATCTGCATGATACTATTGTTCTGGGGTTTCCCTGGTTACAAATTCATAATCCAGTTTTGGTTTGGAAATCTGTGTCTGTGGTGAGTTGGGGTTGTCGGTGTTCCCTTAGTGAGGCTCCGGTGTTTTCCACCTCTCCTCAGTCGCATGATGTTCCTGATTATTTGGCGGACTTTTATGATGTATTTAGTGAGAATGAGTCTGCGTCTCTGCCTCCTCATAGGAGTTATGACTGTGCAATTGAACTGAGCCCGGGGTGTAAATTTCCCAAGGGTCGGCTCTTCAATTTATCTGTACCCGAGCACGAGGCTATGCGATCCTATATTAAGGAGGCGTTGGAGAAGGGTCATATTAGACCATCCTCGTCACCCTTAGGTGCCGGGTTTTTTTTTGTAGCCAAAAAGGATGGATCATTAAGACCTTGTATTGATTATCGTGCTCTCAACAAAATTACTGTTAAATATCAGTATCCGTTACCCCTGATTTCTGATCTATTCTCCAGAGTTAAAGGTGCTTGCTGGTTTACCAAGCTTGACCTCAGGGGGGCGTATAATCTTATTCGCATTAAGCATGGGGATGAATGGAAGACGGCGTTTAATACTCCGGAGGGACATTTTGAGTACCTTGTGATGCCTTTTGGGCTCACTAATGCCTCTTCTGTCTTCCAGTGCTTCATGAATGATATTTTCCGAGATTTTGTCGATAAATTTTTGATTATCTATCTGGATGATATTTTGGTCTTCTCCAAGGATTGGGATTCTCATGTGGAACATATTCGGACTGTGTTCCGGATCTTGAGGGAGAATTCCCTGTATGTCAAAGGATCTAAATGCCTTTTTGGAGTACAGTGGATTTCTTTTTTGGGATTTATTTTGTCCCCGTCAACTATTGAAATGGACCCGGCCAAGGTACAGGCCATTTACGATTGGGTTCAGCCCACTTCTTTGAAGGCCCTCCAGAAGTTTTTGGGTTTTGCTAATTTTTATCGGAAATTTATAGCAAAATTTTCTAGTATTGCCAAGCCATTGACTGATTTGACTAAGAAGGGTGCTGATGTGTTAAATTGGTCTCCGGAGGCTGTTTCTTCCTTTCAGGAGCTGAAGCGAAGATTCACCTCTGCCCCGGTTTTGCGGCAACCTGATGTCTCACTTCCGTTCCAGGTAGAGGTGGATGCTTCTGAGATTGGTGCAGGAGCTGTTTTGTCCCAAAAGGATCCTGTAACATCTAAAATGAATCCCTGTGCTTTCTTTTCCCGAAAGTTCTCTCCATCTGAACGTAACTATGATGTGGGGAATCGGGAACTGTTAGCCATGAAATGGGCATTTGAGGAGTGGAGACATTGGTTGGAGGGAGCTAAGCATCAAGTCGTGGTCCTCACTGACCACAAGAATTTGATTTACCTAGAGTCGGCTAAGCACTTGAACCCTAGACAGGCTAGGTGGGCCTTGTTTTTTACACGTTTTGATTTTGTGGTTTCTTTTCTTCCTGGAACTAAGAATGTCAAGGCTGACGCCCTCTCTAGGAGCTTCTTTGCGGATTCTCCTGTGGTGACCAAGCCTGCTACCATCTTAGGCGAAGGGGTAGTTCTTTCTGCCATCTCGCCCGATTTGAGACTTGCTCTGCAAGAGTTCCAGGAGGACAAACCTGAGCGTTGTCCCAGTGGAAAGTTGTATGTTCCTGACCAGTGGAAGAAGACAGTGATGTCTGAAGTTCATTGCTCTGCTTTGGCTGGTCATCCAGGTATTTTTGGCACTGGAGATCTGGTGAGTCGGTCTTTTTGGTGGCCCTCCTTGTCTCGTGATGTCAGGAATTTTGTGCAGTCCTGTGGGACTTGCTCCCGGTCTAAATCTTGTTCTCGCTCTAGTGGGTTGTTGATGCCTTTGCCGGTCCCCAGGAGGCCATGGACCCATATTTCAATGGATTTCATCTCTGATATGCCGGTCTCTCAAAGGATGACTGCTATTTGGGTGATTTGTGATAGGTTCTCTAAGATGGTTCATCTTGTACCACTCCCTAAGTTGCCATCTTCCTCTGAATTGGTGCCCCTGTTTTTACAACAGATGGTTCGCTTACACGGGATTCCTGAGAACATTGTATCTGACAGAGGAGTTCAGTTTGTGTCTAGATTTTGGAGGACTTTCTGTTCCAAGCTGGGAATTCAGTTGTCCTTCTCCTCTGCTTTTCACCCTCAGACCAATGGGCAGACAGAGAGAACAAACCAGACCTTGGAGTCGTATTTGAGATGTTTTATTTCCGCTGATCAGGATGATTGGGTTTCATTTTTGCCCTTGGCCGAATTTGCTTTAAATAATAGTGCTAGTTCGGCCACTTTGATGTCACCTTTTTTTTGTAACTTTGGGTTTCATCCTCGATTTTCTTCAGGGCAGGTGGAGCCTTCTGCCTGCCCAGGTGTTGACACTGTGGTGGAGAGAATGCACCAGATCTGGGACCAAGTGGTGGATAAGTTATCTCTCTCCCAGGAAAAGGCACAGCGGTTTTCCAACCGACATAGGACCATTGGTCCCCAGTTTAAGATTGGTGATATGGTGTGGTTATCATCAAAAAATATTGCTATGAAGGTGGCTTCTCCTAAGTTTAAGCCTAGATTTATTGGACTTTACAAGATTTTGGAGATTATTAATCCGGTCTCTTTTCGTTTGGCTCTTCCTGTCACATTTAAAATCCATAATGTGTTCCATAAGTCCTTGTTGAAGAGGTTTGTTGAACCAGTTGTTCCTGGGGTGGCACCTCCAGACCCTGTATTGGTTGAAGGTAACATGGAATATTAGGTAGAGAAAATACTGGATTCCCGTCTTTCTAGACGGAGACTCCAGTATTTGGTTAAGTGGAAGGGTTATGGTCAGGAGGATAATTCCTGGGTCTCTGCCTCTGATATTCATGCCAAAAGATTGGTGCGTGCATTTCATCGGGCTCACCCTGATCGCCCTGGTGGCGTGGTTGAGGGTTCGGTGACCCCTCCTCAAGGGGGAGGTACTGTTATGAGTTCATTTTCCCCTTCGTCACTGGGGTCTGGTGAACTCCCTATTCTGGTGAAGGAAGGTAGTAAGCCTGATTATCAGGCACCTGAGTCTAATGAGGATGACTGGCTGAGTGGAGTCACAGACTGGATATAAGGCTGCCGACGCCCTTCTGCCCTGCGGATGATTTCTCTGTGGACTCCTAGGACACCAGTCTGATTCCTGCTCCCTAAAGCTAAGTTTTCTGTTTTGGCTGTTAGCCTTTTTGTTTTGTTTTTTGTTTTCCTTGCTTTTCAGTATTCTGCCATCCCCTGCTGGGGTGAGTTGAATCTCCTTTTGCCTGTAGCTCTGTCTTCAGTATATTCCTGAGTGCTGACATAGCTTTTTGAAGCCTAGCGTCTTCAGGGCCTTTTTCACTGTCAGTTTGTTGGCTCTTATTTTCATAGGGTTTTTCACGGATTGCAGACAGCAGCCTTCCTGTCCTTTCCTATGTAGTTAGCTTGGGCCCCTCTTTGCTCTGTCTATCTTTCTGTCTGTGTTAGTATTTTCATCTTGCTTCACCGTCATTATATGTTGGGGCTGCCTATTGCTTTGGGGTCTGCTCTGGGGCAGTTTAGATTTCCCCTTTCTTTCTTTAGGCCTATTTAATTCTCCGGCTGTGATCGAGGGGTCTAGGGCATCGTAGGAACCCCCCACGGCTACTGCTAGTTGTGTTGATAGGTTCAGGGGTCTGCAATCCGATAGCTGCCAACTTCTCTGGTTTTCTGGACTTAGCTAGCATTTCTGTTTTTGACCCCTACGGTGACTCAATCATAACACGAGGCTATCTGGCAGTACAGAAAGGTCTTATATTGCTGAATGAGTGGTTGAGGCCACAGCATTGATAATTCCCTTAGTCTAATTGCCCGTGCACAACAAGCAGCCCGTCCGGCGACTAATTATCCTAAGTGCAGTTCCCTGACTGACCTGAGGGTAAGGGGGGCGCCGGAGAGCTACGCGTTCCAAAGTGGAACTGAGAAAGCGGGATATACATAAATCCCTGCAGTTCTTGGAAGGTTGTTAGCAGTGGTGAGGCAACCAAAATACCCCCCTGCAATAAATTATTGGAGCAAGATTAGCTTGCTGTGTTTTTGCCACATGGTGCCAGTGGTGGGATAACTAAGATAAGCCCCCACTGTGCCAGTGATAGCCGTGTGCCGGCAGTGCGTCACGTCCCTCCGTCCGCTGACAAACCCGTGTCGGTGGTGGGATTGTGACCTATTGGTGGCACAGGGTCCGCTGTCCATCACAATTTGGTGACAGCGGCCTGCCTGTTCCTCACACTACCCCTCTCTAGTTAAATGGCCGGTGCAGAGACTAATCCCACCACTGCACTGAAACATACATAAAGGAAAGGCACAAACAGGGAAACACCACTTAGCTTTGCTCTGTTACTCTTGCTCCCAGCAACAGAGTCCACCACCAGAATGCAGCTTTCCTCCTGAATAGCTGCCACCAAGCTCTGTCAGAGCTGCAAGGAAATCCCCTCTGACTCCTTCCACACCAGGACTCTGACTGTGCTGCAAGGAACTCTCTAGCTCCTTTCTCCACCAAGGATGGTTGGAAATGAACACTATCACCAACACCAGTGAGAGCACATCACACCTTTATAGTTAAGCCAGAGGAATCACACCTGTTAGTGATTCCCGTGTAATAACGCTAACCACCACCGGGGGCAAACTAGGGCAAAAGACACTACTGTGTAATAATCCTAATCGCCACCGGGGGCAAAACCAAACTTAAGCACACAGCTTAAGGAAAAATGTGCTTTTAACTGTCATCATCCAACCTGGATCATGACAGTTATATTCTTGTACATAGGAGCAGTATTACAGTAGTTATATTCTTGTACATAGGGGCAGCATTATAGTAGTTATATTCTTGTACATAGGGGCAGTATTATAGTAGTTATATTCTTGTACATAGGAGCAGTATTATAGTAGTTATATTCTTGTAAATAGGAGCAGTATTATAGTAGTCATATTCTTGCACATAGGGGCAGTATTCTAGTAGTTATATTCTTGAACATAGGAGCAGTATTATAGTAGTTATATCCTTGTACATAGGGGCAGTATTATAGTAGTAATATTCTTGTACATAGGGGCAGTATTATAGTAGTTATATTCTTGTACATAGGAGCAGTATTATAGTAGTTATATTCTTGTACATAGGAGCAGTATTATAGTAGTTATATTCTTGTACAAAGGGGCAGTATTATAGTAGTTATATTCTTGTACATAGGAGCAGTATTATAGTAGTTATATTCTTGTACATAGGGGACAATATTATAGTAGTTATAGTCTTGTACATAGGGAGCAGTATTATAGTAGTTATATTCTTGTACATAGGGAGCAGTATTATAGTAGTTATATTCTTGTACACAGGGGCAGTATTATAGTAGTTATGCTATGGTACACAGGGGCAGTATTATAGTAGTTATATTCTTGTATATAGGAGCAGTATTATAGTAGTTATATTCTTGTACATAGGAGCAGTATTATAGTAGTTATATTCTTGTAAGCAGGGGAAGTATTATAGTAGTTATGCTATTGTACAGTGGTTGTATAAATGTAATTATATTCTTTATCTTAGCTGGCTTATGTCTTGCCATGATTTTTTATCTATAGTGCTATACACAGTGGGGAAAATAAGTATTTGATCCCTTGCTGATTTTATACTTATTATTTTATAAGTTTGCCCACTGACAAAGACATGGGCAAACTTTTATAATTTTATAATTATTATAAACTTTTATAATTTAAGGGTAAGTTATTTTCAACATTGAGAGATATAATATTAAAAACAAAATCCAGGAAATCACTTTGTATAAATTATATAAATGTATTTGCCTTTTGCAGTGAGAAATAAGTATTTGATCCTCTACCAACCATTAAGAGTTCTGGCTCCTACAGACCGGTTAGACGCTGCTTACATAGTCACCTACATAAAAGACTCCTGCCATAGACTCAATTATTCAGTCAGACTCTAACCCCTACAGCATGGGCAAGACCAAAGAGCTTTCTAAAGATGTCAGGGACAAGATCATAGACCTGCACACACCTGGAATGGGCTACAAAATCATAAGTAAGACACTGGATGAGGAGACAACTGTTGGCGCAATAGTAAGAAAATGGAAGAAGTACAAAATGACTGTCAATTGACATCGATCTGGGGCACCATGCAAAATCTCACCTCATGCGATATCCTTGAGCATGAGAAAGGTGAGAGATCAGCCTAAAACTACATGGGGGGAACTTGTTAATGATTTCAAGGCAGCTGGGACCATAGTCACCAAGAAAACCATTAGTAACACATTGTGCCGTAAAGGTTTACAATCCTGCAGTGCCCGTAAGGTCCCCCTGCTCAAGAAGGCACATTTGCATGCCTGTTTGAAGTTTGTTAATGAACACCTGGATATTTCTGTGAGTGACTGGGAGCAGGTGCTGTGGTCAGATGAGACAAAAATTGAGGTCTTTGGCATTTACTCAACTCGCTGTGTTTGGAGGAAGAGAAATGTTGCCTATGACCCCAAGAACACCGTCCCCACTGTCAAGCATGCAGGTGGAAACATTATGTTTTGGGGGTGTTTCCCACATGACTACTTCACCACATCAATGGCAGAATGGATTGAGCCATAGACTGTAATATTCTGAGAGACAACCTCCTTCTCTCCGCCAGGACATTAAAAATGGGTCGTGGCTGTGTCTTCCAGCAAGACAATGTCCCAAAACATACAGCCAGGGCAACTATGGAGTGGCTCAAAAAGAAGCACATTAAGGTCATGGAGTGTCCTAGCCAGTCTCCAGACCTTAATCCCATAGAAAACTTATGGAGGGAGATGAGGCTCAGAGTTGCCAAGCGACAGCCTCAAAATCTTAATGATTTAGAGATGATCTGCAAAGAGGAGTGAACTAAAATTCCTCCTGACATGTGCGCAAACCTCATCATCAACTGCAAAAACGTCTGACTGCTGGGCTTGCCAACAAGGGTTTTACCACCAAGTATTAAGTCTTGTTTGCCAGAGGGATCAAATACTTATTTCTCACTGCAAAATGCAAATAAATTTATATAATTTATACAATGTGATTTTCTGGATTTTATTTTTGACTAGCTGAAGAGCCCGGCGTTTCCCGGACATAGTAACTAACTGTGGTTAGCTGTAACAAATTATAATGATTATATTGCACATAAATTGTCACTTTATGTCATCTCCTCCTGTATATAGTATATACCTGTGGGTCATTGCCTCCTGTATATAGTATATACCTGTATGTCATCTCCCCTGTATATAGTATATACATGTATGTCATCTCCTCCTGTATATAGTATACACCTGTGTGTCTTCTCCTCCTGTATATAGTATATACCTGTATGTAATCTCCACCTGTATATAGTATATACCTGTATGTCATCTCCACCTGTATATAGTATATACCTGTATGTCATCTCCACCTGTATATATAGTATATACCTGTATGTCATCTCCTCCTGTATATAGTGTATACATGTGGGTCATCTCCTCCTGTATATAGTATATACCTGTATGTCATCTCCCCTGTATATAGTATATACATGTATGTCATCTCCGCCTGTATATAGTATATACCTGTGTGTCTTCTCCTCCTGTATATAGTATATACCTGTATGTCATCTCCACCTGTATATAGTATATACCTGTATGTCATCTCCTTCTGTATATAGTATATACATGTATGTCATCTCATCCTGTTATAGTATATACCTGTGTGTCTTCTCCTGTATATAGTATATACCTGTATGTCATCTCCTTCTGTATATAGTATATACCTGTATGTCATCTCCTCCTGTATATAGTGTATACCTGTGGGTCTTTGCCTCCTGTATATAGTATATACCTGTATGTTATCTCCCCTGTATATATTATATACATGTATGTCATCTCCTCCTGTATATAGTATTTACCTGTGTGTCTTCTCCTGTATATAGTATATACCTGTATGTCATCTCCATCTGTATATAGTATATACCTGTATGTCATCTCCTCCTGTATATAGTATATACCTGTGTGTCTTCTCCTCCTGTATATTGTGTATACCTGTGCGTCATCTCCTCCTGTATATAGTATATACCTGTATGTCATCTCCTTCTGTATATAGTATATACCTGTATGTCATCTCCTCCTGTATATAGTATATACCTGTATGTCATCTCCTTCTGTATATAGTATACACCTGTATGTCATCTCCTCCTGTATATAGTATATACCTGTATGTCATCTCCTTCTGTATATAGTATATACCTGTATGTCATCTCCAGGTTCCCTCCATCTGTACACGGTGGAGGCGCAGAGTCCCTGCAGCACAGAGCATTTCAGTGTGCCGGCTCCGCTCCCTGAGTGTAATGCCATTTAATTAGAAATTGAAAAGAAGGACTAATTTAGAACGGCATTAGTTGTAGCTGTATAAATAAGTTTAAAGCGAACCAGGCATTGTCAGGTTGGTGCTGTTACACCGATTGAAATGATACCTGGGTTGGAGAAATCCATCTTGTGCTTCTTTTGTTAATCTGTGTTTGAATTTTTAAGTTAATGAGATGCTTCATGCCAGACAAAGAGAAGTTCCTGATTCTGGGCACCCCTTGCAGTCTGTGTCAGAGGGGGGTCTTTGTCGGCACAGTAATAAATTGTGTTATTTCCAGCTTTACAGAAGGACAATAACACCATAGAAATGATAAGAATAATAGGTCTCAGTTACCACAACTCTCTACAAGGAAAACTGTTGCTCATAGCAACCAATCACAGCTCAGCTTTCATCTTTTAAAAAGCTCTGGTGAAATGAAAGATGCTTAGTGATTGGTTGCTTTGGGCAACACAGGCAGTGTAACCTGTTGTAGTCAAGAAAATGTGCCTATGAAATCTATATATATAAGAGGCATCGTGATTACTCACTAATTCCGCCCCCTGCACAGTAGCTCCGCCCCCACCATGTCACCACACATAATCCCGCCCCCCCACCACATTACCACACATAATCCCACCCCCCCACCACATCACCACACATAATCCCGCCCCCACCACATCACCACACATAGTCCTGCCCCCCCACCACATCATCACACATAATCCCACCCCTCACCACACATAATTCCGAAAGATGCTTAGTGATTGGTTGCTTTGGGCAACACAGGCAGTGTAACCTGTTGTAGTCAAGAAAATGTGCCTATGAAATCTACATATATAAGAGGCATCGTGATTACTCACTAATCCCTCCCCCTGCACAGTAGCTCCGCCCCCACCACATTACCACACATAATCCCGCCCCCCACCCCATTTCCACACACAATCCCGCCCCCCACCCCATTACCACACACAATCCCGCCCCCACCACATTACCACACACAATCCCCCCACCACATTACCACACACAATTCAGCCCCCCACCACATCACCACACACAATCCGGCCCCCCACCACATCACCACACATAATCCCGCCCCCCCACCACATCACCACACATAATCTCGCCCCCCCACCACATCACCACACATAATCCCGCCCCCCACCACATCACCACACATAATCCCCCCACCACATCACCACACATAATCCCGCCCCCCACCACATCACCACACATAATCCCGCCCCCCCACCACATTACCACACATAATCCCGCCCCCCCACCACATCACCACACATAATCCCGCCCCCCCACCACATCACCACACATAGTCCTGCCCCCCCACCACATCATCACACATAATTCCGAAAGATGCTTAGTGATTGGTTGCTTTGGGCAACACAGGCAGTGTAACCTGTTGTAGTCAAGAAGATGTGCCTATGAAATCTATATATATATATAAGAGGCATCGTGATTACTCGCTAATCCCGCCCCCTGCACAGTAGCTCCACCCCCACCACATCACCACACATAATCCCGCCCCCCACCCCATTACCGCACATAATCCCCCCCACCACATTACCACACACAATCCGGCCCCCCACCACATCACCACACACAATCCGGCCCCCCCACCACATCACCACACATAATCCCGCCCCCCCTCCACATCACCACACATAATCCCGCCCCCCACCACATGAACCTTAAGAAAGGCTGGTGTGTCATGCTTCTCCGCAATCTAAATCCAAAGAAAGGACTGTGCAATGGTATTCGATTAATTGTAGAAACTCTTGGCACAAATCTCATCGACTGCAGTATTTTTTCTGGGGAGCGTCGCTGTCAAAAGGTTCTCATTCCAAGAGTACCATTGGACACTATCGAAAATTGCGATATCCTGTTTAAGTTAACAAGTAAAACAATTCCCACTTCCTCTGGCTTATTCCATGACAATTACAAAATCGCAAGGACAAACATTCGATAAGATTGGCGTTCTCCTACCTGATCCTGTATTCACACATGGTCAATTATACACTGCATTCTCTAGAGTAACAAGCTGTAAAGGTCTTTCAGTTCAAATTGTACCTGGTAGAAGTCAAGGAAAGACATTTGAAAGTGCCGAAAATGACTATACATTTAATTGTCTTTACAGAGAAATTTTTACTTAATTTATGTTTCGTTATGAAATTTGTTTAGATGCTGGAATGAATAAAAAGCGCACATCTTACTGAATCCAGTTTGGTTTTGATTTTACACTGTGAATAAAATGTATCATTAGTATTAGTCAGATTTTTAATGATTATTATTGTTATTAACTTCATTTTAATTTAATTTACCACTTGCGTAAGCGCTATTGAATGTTGTCACTATTTACTTTAGTTTAATCACCAGTAGCGTTAATTAGATAACAATGAGCGTGCCGAGCGTTAGCTGGCTGGAGACGGCTAGTATGTATATATATATATATATATATATATATTAGATTAGATTAGAAATTTTATATATATGAGATTACATATTTATTATACGGGACTTTGCGTGTAGGGTGAGTGTGGCTATGTGGAGTGGGCATGGCTTGATACACACACACATACATACTCTCAGTTTTATATATATATAGATATTCTATCTCTCAATGTTAAAATTAACCTGCCCTTAAAATTATAGACTGTTCATGTCTTTGTCAGTGGGCAAACTTACAAAATCAGCAAGGGATCAAATACTTATTTCCCCCACTGTAGGATTGTGGGTATATTCTTTAGTCACCTATTATACTTTCTGAGTGTTATCATTATTTTTCTCATAGCTGTTGTAAGACAATATAATTAAATGGGGAATAAATTCTTGGACTTTAAGTGCGCTGCCAGACAGATTCCATAACCACACAAGGTTAAAAAAGTTAACCTTTAATCCCTACGCGTTTCGAAGCATAATGCTTCTTCTTCAGGGGTTGACACATGAATACAGAGAGCTGTCATTGCATTTATACATACAAGATTCAAATTTGGCGCCTTCAAAGACACGAGGTGCGCCGCAAAGGTCAAAGATCAAAGTAATTCAAGCGTCTTGAAGAGTTCATAAAGGTTAAACATTCCATAATTAAAAAACAAATAAATCTTTATTATATTTTGCAGATAAAAGAAGAAAAAAAGGGGAAAAAAAGAAAAAATAATAAAAAAATGAAGAAAAGGGGAAGAAAATGAACCCACGACGTGAGGGCAAGAAAAAGGATCAAAGTCCAGCAGACACACCACTACACCAAGGAGAGTGCTTGAATTTAAAAAAGGAATTATAATCCAACAATCGGAATGAATCTCCGAAATAAATATGTGTAAGAGTGATAATTAAATGATACATACATGTGTATGATTAAAAATACGTTAAAAAGGAATTTAGTATATAGATAATAAATAAATGAAAAATAAAAAATAAAATTATAAAATGTGTCACCATTATTTTATTTCAAATTCCATGAGAGATCAGTGGCGTGGGTCAATGGGCAAAAAACCACGTGCAGAAGAAACCAAGATCGCTCACTGCCCAAGGCAGAAGGAGAAAAAGAAAAAAGAAAAAAAGCAACAATACTTTAAAAGGTTAAATACATTCGTTAAATATATATATTAAAAAAAGGGGAAACTATATAACGAGGTCTACTTTAACATGGATTAGTTAATATAGAAAACGGAAATCCGTATGCAAGCAATATTTAAGGGCAGAAAAACGCATTACTTATTTTATTTCAAAAGTCTATTTGGGATCCGAGACTCCAAGAGCATGAATCAGACCAACAGAAAAAAATTGTACGAAACGAAAAAATGAAAAATAATGATCATAAAACCAAGGGAATGTATAGAGAAAATTAACACCATAGTTTCCATAATAATGACACATTGCGTTATATATAAAGGAAAAGCACAATATATATGAAAAAATAAAAATTGCGTCAATGTGTATACATGAATAGATAAAAGTATTATTATAAAGAATAATATGCAAATAAAAGTGTAATTAGTGGAATTATTCACAAGAAAACAGAATTTAAAAAGCATATACCCGATTAACCGGAATAAATTAATGAAAGGTTATAGTACCAAAAAAATGTGTATGGATGAAATTAACCCATTGTGTGGGTGTAAAGATTGTCTTGAGAAAAAAATATATATAAGGTTGTCTGATTTGATTACAATCTTCAATTTCATTGTACAATTTCATTATACAATCTTTGATTTCATGTCCCTCCATACACTGTGATTTTGGTGTGTATCCCCCTCCTTCACGTTTCACACACGTGGTTCCTTCCCCTTCTTTTCATTTGGTGTGATGGGTTAATCTCCCCCACATTTTCGCTTTGTGCTATTTATTCTCACTCATTTGGGCCTTTGATCACATTTTATATATCCTTCACATATATACATTTTTAATTTTCAATCTTTTTTTAAATGCTCATATTTTTTCGCAAATACGCAATAGTATAATTTTCTCCGTTGTTTTTCCAATATATATATATATATATAAAAAAAAATTTTTTCCTAACACCATATATTTTTTTTTCTCAAGACAATCTTTACACCCACACAATGGGTTAATTTCATCCATACACATTTTTTTGGTACTATAACCTTTCATTAATTTATTCCGGTTAATCGGGTATATGCTTTTTAAATTCTGTTTTCTTGTGAATAATTCCACTAATTACACTTTTATTTGCATATTATTCTTTATAATAATACTTTTATCTATTCATGTATACACATTGACGCAATTTTTATTTTTTCATATATATTGTGCTTTTCCTTTATATATAACGCAATGTGTCATTATTATGGAAACTAAGGTGTTAAATTTTCTCTATACATTCCCTTGGTTTTATGATCATTATTTTTCATTTTTTCGTTTCGTACAATTTTTTTCTGTTGGTCTGATTCATGCTCTTGGAGTCTCGGATCCCAAATAGACTTTTGAAATAAAATAAGTAATGCGTTTTTCTGCCCTTAATTGTTGCTTGCATACGGATTTCCTTTTTCTATATTAACTAATCCATGTTAAAGTAGACCTCGTTATATAGTTTCCCCTTTTTTTAATGCGTTTTTAATATATATATATTTAACGAATGTATTTAATCTTTTAAAGTATTGTTGCTTTTTTTGTTTTTTCTCCTTCTGCGGTGAGCGATCTTGGCTTCTTCTGCACGTGGTTTTTTGCCCATTGACCCATGCCACTGATCTCTCATGGAATTTGAAATAAAATAATGGTGACACATTTTATAATTTTATTTTTTATTTTTCATTTATTTATTATCTATATACTAAATTCCTTTTTAACGTATTTTTAATCATACACATGCATGTATCATTTAATTATCACTCTTACACATATTTATTTCGGAGATTCATTCCGATTGTTGGATTATAATTCCTTTTTTAAATTCAAGCACTCTCCTTGGTGTAGTGGTGTGTCTGCTGGACTTTGATCCTTTTTCTTGCCCTCACGTCGTGGGTTCATTTTCTTCCCCTTTTCTTCATTTTTTTATTATTTTTTCTTTTTTTTCCCTTTTTTTCTTCTTTTATCTGCAAAATATAATAAAGATTTATTTGTTTTTTAATTATGGAATGTTTAACCTTTATGAACTCTTCAAGACGCTTGAATTACTTTGATCTTTGACCTTTGCGGCGCACCTCGTGTCTTTGAAGGCGCCAAATTGGAATCTTGTATGTATAAATGCGATGACAGCTCTCTGTATTCATGTGTCAACCCCTGAAGAAGAAGCATTATGCTTCGAAACGCGTAGGGATTAAAGGGTTAACTTTTTTAACCTTGTGTGGTTATGGAATCTGTCTGGCAGCGCACTTAAAGTCCAAGAATTTATTCCTTATTATCTGTGGTGCGGTTCCGCTGTGGACCGTTGGACGTGCAGCAGGCTGACATACTATACAGGCTTTACTTTCTCTTTGAGAAGGTGAGTATAATACTTTTAGTATTTGTACATTTTACCCGTATAAGACCCTATTGCGCTCTTGTTTCAACCTTTTAGTGAATACAAGACAATATAATTGAAATTCCAGCTACATACTGCACAAAATGCCAGCGCCAGATGTAAAAGGATTATTATATTGTCTGTTATTAAGGGCAATGCTGAGAAAATCTGCCTCAACTATAAAATGATCATTGTATTAAAGGATTCAATTAAATAAACATTATTACTGTATAACAAGGGTCTAGGAATCGGATCGCTCTGCTTTCTTATTCCAGGCAGTGATGCAGATAATGATAGAGCAACAGAATGTACCGAATACTAAGATAGAAAATTCCACCATATAAAAAAAGCTTATGTTAGTGGCTTCAAAATGGCGGTGGATACCGCTTTCAGCCCTGCACACTTGCAACCTACTTCTATAAGCCCCATATTAGCCTTAGGCTGCCGGTCTCACCTGCACACCTGCAAGCTACTATTATATGCCCCATACGGGCCTTTTGATACCGGTCTCAGTACAGACATTTTCTACAGGTATATTTTTACACCGGTCTCACTCAGTACAGACATCTTTCACAGGCAAATTGCTTCAGCAATCCAGCGGGAACCTCTCCTTATTTCCTTACGGAATATATTGCAGCTAATTGAATTACCAGCACAGCACACCTTAAGGGTAGCTGGAAGCCTGCTATATGCCTACACCATATTTGGAAGCAGGAACTTACGAAAAAATTATTTTGCTCGTGGACATACGTTTGTTCATACTATATAGACAGCAGTCGGACTGACGAAGGCCAAGTGTAGGCCGAAACGTCTTTTTGTAGGACTGCACATAAATAAAAACTTAACTTAAAAAGGACAATTCAGTTGAGTGCCAAGTTACTTTTGTTATTACCCTACACTGGTACAGACCTTAGATTAGATCATCTAAAGTTAAACACCTTCTAAAAAAATACTGATCCCCTATACTAATACAGACCTCAAATCAGAACCCTTAATTAATACAATTCCTAATGCAGACACTTAATTTTACACAAACCCCGAACCAGGTCCCTATACTAATTCAAATGACAGACCTCTAAACTAAAAAAGGCCCCAATCCTGACCCCTAATCGAATTAAAAATCTAAGTACTGTTCCTCAGTTAGCTTGCGGGTAATATATTATTCAATTACATAATTCCAAAGATAAAAAGAACCCCTAAACTAAAGATCAACATTAACAATTAACTTTTATTCTATCAATTAATATTGTAGATACAGTGCATCAATCTTAAAAACACACAATGGATAGGTGTCATACAATGAGTATAGCTTAGCACAAAACCAAAGCATGAACCCCCTCAGAAGCACAGAACACAGACCTTCACCACCCACCAGAGCTGAGAATAATCAGCAACAATAGGAGGAAATGACAGGTTTACATCTGCCTCCCAGCAGTCACCTGACCACGCTGGGGCAACACCCAATTTCCACCCCTGGACTACAGAGACAGAGGGGAGAGAATGTTGGAGGGAACATCCCACCACCTGACTGGCCCAGCAGATATGGCGTCCTGCAACCCAATGGCAGCAGCTAACCTCAGGGGGCTCGGCGTCCCAGGGTCCCCGCACATAGTAATCACTGGGAACCATGCTAGGAGTGTATCTTCTAAAATGCAACATCTGGACTGAGCGAACACCCCTGGAAGCTTCACCCCATGGAGGTGACACCCCGCCCTTCATGACCTGTGAAGTGTGACTGGTGACCCGCCAGATACCCGGAGCTTGCCCAGAACCGCGAGGGACCAGCTCAGGTACGGAGCTACCATTCCTGACATGACCACAGTCCAGACCAATAAATCAATAAATACACCAAACCAGACCCCTAATCTAACACAGACCAAAATTTAGACTCATATTAATACATACTGTAAAACTAAACTCCTTTATTAAGGCTCTAAATGAGACCCCTAAACCAACACATACCATTATCTAGAGCACTAATTTTGCACAGACACCAAAGCTAATACCTTCCCCAAACAAACCCCCAAAACTGATTGCCAAATTAAATACTGACCCCCAAACCAGACTTCTAAACTAATAACGACCCCAATCCAGTACCCTAATCTAATTCAGTCTTAAATTCAGACCCCTAAACTAGTACCTACCACAGTTCAGACTGCTAAACTAATAAACTCCAAACAAGACCCCTAATCTAGCACATACTACAACTTAGACTCCTAAACTAATACATACTACAAAACCAGCCCCCTTCATTAATACAGATCCTAAATTAGACCTTCTTTAAAAAAACATACCCAAATCCAGACCACTAATCTAACATAGACTCTAAAACTAATACAAACCCCAAATAAGCCCCAAGATCTGACTGCAAAAATAAATGCTGATCCCCAAACTAGACCCCTATACTAATAGTCCCCAATCCAGACCCCTAATGTAAAACAGTCAATAAAACTAATAGACACCAAACTTGACCCCTAAACTAATGTAGACCACAAACCAGTCACCTAGTACAGTCTATGTACCCCAAATACTATGTTCCTCCTATGTACCCCAAACCAGAAACCAAAGCCGACCTCATGCCGGCCCATACACTAGTATGGACTCTAGTCAGGAGACCCCCTTTGCTGTTAGTGTTCCTCTTTCCCCCTGGTGCAGCCACAGACAGCCCAGGATGGTGTCTGCAGTGGCACCAAGGGTCACTACTCCTACACCATCATCCCCGGGTCGTGTTCTCCTCCTTGACTCCCATCAGCTCCATTGTAATTTCAGTAATTTCGCTCTTCCATCTATGATTTCCCCTTTGGAGCCACAAGATTTTTTAATTGTATAAATGACAAATATTTATCTGCTCAGAGCCGAGAGGAGAACATCAAAGAGCGATGGAAAGTCATACCCGACAAGTCGTGTTTAGCTCAGTCGTCAACGTGTAATTAAAAGAAACAATAAAAGAGAAGTGACACACTTCCAAAAGTTTCTAGAATTTTTCTAACTCCAGAGCTCATTTGTGTAATGATTAGAGGCCTTCGGGGGCTTACACATTTCCATATATCAATACAAATGGGATCATCTATTATAAATATTCTGAACCAAAGTCCAGCTTAAATTTTCACTCCATTATGAGTCAGGCTCTTAGTGTAATATCCAGTCAGCAAAACACATCCGAATTTCTGGCAATTTGGCAAATTATAAATAAGGAGTAAATAACAAAGTCGCAACATTAGCCTATAATAAGACTAATGTTCTGCAGAAAAAAGAATATACGTCCCTTCTATCTGATCTGGAGAGAAAACTCTCCCAAGTAATCACCTAAGAACAGACAAATTAAAAAATTATCTTTTTTTTTTGCAAATGGAAAATTTACACGCACTTTTAAATAACACCTTCATTAAACAATATGCAACAAGAAGGGAAAGTCATGGAGTTATGGAGATTTGAAAATCATCAAAAAATGGAAACACAATTTCAGAACATCTCAATTTCTTCAGTCTGGAGAGTGAGCCCCGTGTAGAAATCCCGGTTATTCCAAGTAGGTTCTACCACTGCATGCCAAATCATCAAGATCCGCTGCTGGCAGCTCCTGTGTAATCACCATTGATGTCCCCAATGTGCTTGATGGAGACAAATCTGGATACGCTGCAGCCATCAGAGCGTATTTAGTCTACGGTAGCATACGGGCTGGCGTTGTTGTGTTGGAAAACGGCTCCAGGGAGACTTTTCTAGTACTGGTTGTATTACTTGTTCCATGACCAAATAAATGTAACTCGGAGCTGTTAGTGGGGTCCAGCTACCGTGCATTATGCCACCCCACATTATGAACTCGGGAGTAGGACTGATGTGACTTTCCCTTTTAAAGACCTCCTCTTGGCATTGCCCATGTGGTATCCAGACCTATTTCCAGCTATCATTGCATCCAGGATAGACCTCCATTCCAATCTCCAGTCTTTATTTAGTGGCAACGCTATGAAGAAGCCTTGACGAGAGAACAGGGCACCCCCCAGGATTATGGTGTAGGGGTGGCATAATATAGCTGGACCCCTCTAGTTTTCATTCCAGGTACATTAACAGCTCAGCGTTATGTTGATTTGGTCTTGGAATCAGTGGTGCGGCCATTTCTTCAAGTATCCCAGGAGCCGTTTTTCAACTCTTCCACTTTTTCATGAGTAGTGACACCTAAAAATGGCTATCAGTGAGGAGACAACTTGCGATCGGCTTATTATCAAGGGACACCCCATCAATCCTGAGAATGAAAGCTTGCATGGTGTTCTGTGTATGGGGTGGGAGTGCCACCTGTGGGACCTTCACTGATTCAGAGAATTGTCCTCAGAGTTCACTGTAGCATTCGTAGTCACATAGTTGTGCTGGAGTTAGGTGTCCACCATTCATAAACTGATGACATATCCTTGACACAATGTGGATAATTTATCAAACCAAATGTGCCACTTCTCTTGAAGAAAAAAAGTTGAAGATTGTGTCACAGGCCTGATTTTCACAAAAATGTGAAGCTTTTTTCAGTTTTATGACATTCTCGCCGGCTTAATAGAGAAGGCAGCAAGGTTAGCAGCACATTCACCATCGTTGCTCGCCACCTGGTTGAGGTGGTCCCTCTATTTCAACACTAGAATGACCCTGTAAACCATGTGTAAAATTCATTGGCCGCTCCATAGCTATTGCTCCAGGTACAGGTGCTGTGTGCTGAGCTGTAATTACAGAGGAGAACCTCTTTTTGTTAAAAGGGGCTCCAGATACTCAACTACTTTTGGAGGTGGGTAGGAGTGTAGCTTCAAGGAAAATCATTGTTGCGAACTCTCCAGTTTGCTTGGAAGTTTCTACATTTTCAGAACACGATCCCTGTAAACTTCCACCTGTCCCATTCCAAAGCTTGGCGGGGGTTTACATAAAAAAATCCAAAAAGTGAGCAGCCAAGTACAGTTTTGGCCAGTTCTCTCCTTGAGAAAGCTACATGCAAAACGCGCGTCGGGGGCATGTTGATCCTCTCTCATCATGGGTAAGCAATACCATACATCACCTCTTTGTCTTGCTCCACTCTACACTTATGGCCAATGTGCCCTCCAGTACATGTGATATTTTGAACTTAACTATATAGGTGTATAGCACATTGTGTGAATCAACCATTTTGCCCGCCATCATTATTCCTCCTTATTTTAACAAATTTATATATTGACGGTATTTATGTTTTGTGTATTGCTTCAATAAACGGTATTTAATTCATTGGTGTTTTGTGGCTACTCCATTTTTCCTTGATCAGCATTAAGCTTGGAGTACTCCTCCGCTTGATTATTCAGAATAGATCTAATGTGTGGGAGGGCGCTATACCCTAGCCCTTTACCTCAATAATGTTTCTTTGCCTTATGAATTTTTTCTGACTGCAAATGAGATGTTGGTAGGTATGGAAGAGGTCGCGTTGGCATCACGGCCTTCAAGCCTGTAAGATACATGGTAGGGGTCTAGTAGCATAACTTGTATTGAAGCACAGAAGTTTCACATGACACTCCTCGGGGAGGGGGACTGTTGGTACAATCAATATGAAAGTTTCCCAAGTGTGAGAGTCAATTTCTGTAGTGGTTCCCCCTGGATCTATGAGGGTCTCATACTCCCAATATTGACAATATTGAGAGTGTTAACCAAACCGCATTAATATTTACACTGTATAATGTCCGCAGCCTCTTCAGGCGAGGGTTTCCATCACGCGACTGCCTGCCTGATCCAGGGAAGGCAAGGAATGTGTCACTTGACATGTCTCAACCTCAGGTAAAATTCTCAGTATATCTTTAGGAAATAACATTCTGCACACGGAGCGCGGCACCAACTCCCCGCCAGGAATACATCGCCTTCTCACTGGCTCTTAGTCAATATTATGTGAGTTTTCACCAGTGTTTGCCGACTGATAACGAGAGAATGGATTTATAATGAGGAACGGCACGGTCTGAACAAATGACGGAATTACTACGACTGCTCCGCGACTCTCATTAAAAGGTGAATTTCTAATTGAAATTGCTTCGCCAGCTCACAGCCTGGAGAGTGATCACCGCCTCACACACCTTCAGGACACGAGCCTTAATTCTTCCTCTCATGGACTTTGTCTACTGTTTCCTCCAGAGAAATAGAGGGAAAGGCAAAAAAAATAAAGATTTGCTGCATTTCATGGATATCGGACGAGAAGAGAGTTGACTGAGGATCCAGGAGAATGGAGAAGAAACAGGCAACAGATGTGCCCCGGGCAATGCTGCTGAATATGGTCATAAATATAATAGACTGGATGATTTCCAAGCATTGAGCAGAAGCCAGATGTTTTATTGCATAAATGTATAAAAATATACAAAAATGAAGCAACTTTACAAATTGACTTGATTGAAAGGTTTATTCATTTTGTATCCTTTGACCAGAATCTTGACTCCCATCTTCAGGACGGTGGAGGATAGTGTACTGACTGCCACTACAATGGTAGGGTGAACCTAAAATATGCTTTTACTCAAAGGGTGTCCGGCAAGTGGAATGGACAGAGATTTTTTTGAGTGCATAAACTAAATATTAACACAAAAATGGAGTTTGTGTTGGTACTTCAATATTGAAGCATAAATCAGCAGTTATGTCTGCAACAATTTCTTAGCATTCCAGTTACATTACAAGTAGGCAAAGTCTTGCTCTATGACCTTCAGATCACCCTTAACTGTGGATGAGACCCCCATTGCTGGAAACTGGTTATTAAAGGGGATTATTTGATAGATAACAGACACCATTCCATTTCTCTTCTCTTGCAGAAGAATGTGGAAGGTGACAGATTTATGGCCTTTGGATATGCCCTATGGTCCTAGCCTCCTTGTTTACAACTACAAACAGACTGCAACTGCAAACAAACTGCTTTGTTCCCAATCCAAATTATGAATATTGGAGTTTTTATGAACAGCAGGGGTCCTAAAGTTATGTAAGTCTCATTTTTGGAGTCTTGAAGTGGCGAATATAATGCATTGCCTCAGATCACTGGGAGGTGATGGTCAAATTAAATATTGGCAAGATGGATGATGCTATCCATGCCATGTTTCCTATCCATATAAAGGTAAACTCATGAAAGTTAACATGACAGTAATATCTCCGGGCCTGGGACCTACAGGGGTGAAGATATCGTATAATTTGGGAATCTCATAATTTTCTAAGACTGAGCCACATCCTATGGTTTTCTGAAGATCAGCCCTGTTACGGTCACCAATGGGGAGATATGTGGGTGTAACTGGGGTTAATAATAGCAAATGCCAAATTATAATCTTTGTAAGTCCTGGGAGATGCAGTTTACTGTAGTTCTGTCCATTGCCCGTCCAAAAATGAAGTGCTCTTCTTCATAAAAGCCAGAGCCAAGCCTGCGACATTAGGTTTAGTACATTTCTTCTGTTTATCCTTTTTATTTCATGCAATTGTATACACTGTATTGTTGTGTCCATTTTGTAACATGTTTTGTATATTTTTATAAACACTGCTGTGAAGAGCTGGCCACGGACAAAGATTATTGGACCAATGGATGCAGAGCGGAGCCCATGGCTCTAAGGGATGCAGAATTTTTCCAGCACGGAGTCCTGGTTTGCTTGTTCATCAGTTTAAGATGAACAAATCTCTCCTGGAAAGTGTTCAGCCTCAGGAATCAATGTTTCCATTCAGAGACAGTAAGCAGAGGAAGATGTGTGGGCTACATCTTATGCATACATAAAGCCAGACACGAGATTGGTAATGACTGCGGTCAGTCAATCATTCCATTACTGTCATTAGTGTCTCGGTGGGCTCAATTAAGCCATAGTTCTCCCAGCCACTAGTCCCATTATGTGTATGTGGATAGTAGACCCGGTGGATCCGTCATCGCAGGGGGTCTCACAAGCAGTCTCGAGTGGTGGACACGTTCTCATGAAAATTCCATTGCCTAGTTAGCTTTGTGGGGATGTTTCCCGAGACTGGGCTCAATTCCAGGAGGCAGCTTGGGGTATTTAAGACACTGAAAATGGAATGGGAGGGTTGTTGCCAGGTGGATCTGGATACACGTGCTACAGTCGTGGAGGAGCATAGGTGTGACTTCAGACTATATGGGCGAGAGATATAAAAGCTGTGGGCCAACCAAAACTTTGGAGATAGTGGGAAATGCCTGATACTACTGAACTGCTTGGCCCGGGTTGGGATCTTGTGGACTGGGCACAGCTTATTGTGGCCATCCACCTGGAGCTGCTTTAAGACCGTGGACAGAAAAAATAAAACTAATTGCATCATTAACCTGCCTAGCTGATTAACACAACCCACGACCTCAGATCTTCACAAGTGCCTATCATTTTAGGATTAAATATATAAAATGTAATAGCTTAGTTCCTCTCGCTCTATAAACTGCACCCCTGAAGACATACGCTACCAGATGGGAGTCCAAAATGATTAGTGGTGGCAATTAGTTTTTTGTGGGTTATTGGGAAGTTTGGCAGTGACCATATTGTAGTATATATTCCTCGGTCTGGGGCTCCATGCGTGATCTCGCCTCATGGGGTAAGGATGATTCTGAGAACGATCAGGAATCAGCCCAAAACTACACAGGAGGAGCTGGTCAATGACCTGAAGGCACCACAATCTCAAACATTACCATTAGTAACACACTACACCGTCATGGATTAAAATCCTGCAGGGCATGCAAGGTCCCCCTGCTCATGCCAGCACATGTCCAGGTTTGTTTGAAGTTCGCCAATGACCATCTGGGTGATCCAGAGGAGGCAAGATAGAAGGTCATGTGGTCACATGAGACCAAAATACAACTTTTTGGTATCAACTTCACTCACCATGTTTGGTGGAAGAAGAAGGATGAGTACAACCCCAAAAACAACATTCCAACCGTGAAGCATGGTGGGGAAACATCATAGTTTGGGGCTGCTTTTCTGCAAAGGGGACAGGATGACTGCACCATATTGAAGGGAGGATGGATTGGGTCATGGGTCATATATCGCAAGACCTCCTTCTCTCCATAACAGCATTAAAGGTGGTTCATGGGTGGTTCATTCAGCATGACAATGACCCAAAATACAACCAAGGCAACTAAGGAGTGCCTCCGTAAGAAGCATCTCAAGGTCCTGGAGTGACCTAGCCAGTCTCCAGACCTGAACCTAATAGGAAATTTCTGGAGGAGCTGAAACTCAATGTTGCAAAGCGACTGCCCCGAAACCTGAAAGATCTGGAAGAGATCTGTATGGAGGAGGGGGCCAAAATCCCTGCTGCAGTGTGTGCAAACCTGGTCAAGAACTACAGGAAACGTCTGACCTCTGTAATTGCAAGCAAACGTTTCTGAACCAAATGTTAAGTTTTGTTTTTCTATTGCATAAAATACTTATTTCATTAGTTATGTACAAATTACACAACTTGATTTTATGGATTTTATTTTTACATTCTGTCTTTCACAGTTGATGTGTACTTACGTTAAAAATTACAGACCTCTCCATGCTTTGCAGGTGGGAAAACTTGCAAAATCAGCAATGTATCAAATACTCATTTTCCCCACTGTATATATTCCATGCACTGAAATTGGATGTGTACAGTTGTGCTCAAAAGTTTACATACCCCTGAAGAATTTTTGCTTTCTTGGCCTTTTTTCAGAGAATATGAATAACACCAAAAAGTTTTCTCCACTCATGGTTAGTGGTTGCGTGAAGTCATTTATTGTCAAACTACAGTGTTTTCTCTTTTGAAATCATAATGAAAACCCAAAACATCCAAATGACTCTGATCAAAAGTTTACATACCCCATTTCTTAATATCATGTATTGCCCCCTCTAACATCAATGACAGCTTGAAGTCTTTTGTGGTAGTTGTGGATGAGGTTCTTTATTTTCTAAGATGGTAAAGCTGCCCCACTCTTCTTAGCAAAAAGCCTCCAGTTCCTGTAAATTTCTGGGCTGTCTACCATGAACTGCACGCTTGAGACCTCCCCCAGGAGACTGGGATGGCCACTCCAGTACTTTCACTTTGTTTTGCTGTAGCCAATGAGAGGTCGACTTGACCTAGTGTTTTGGATCGTTGTCATGTTGGAACGTCCCATGCGCAGCTTCCGGGCTGATGATTGCAAATTTGCCTCCAGTATTTGCTGATAACGTGCTGCATTCATCTTTCCTTCAACTTTGACCAAGTTTCCTGTGCTACTGTAGTTCACACATCCCCAAAACATCAGCGATCCACCTCCATGCTTTACAGTATGAATGGGGTTCCTTTCATTATAGGCCTTGTTGACATTTCTCCAAATGTATCGTTTATGGTTGTGGCCAAAAAGGCCAAATTACTTTGTTCCAGAAGTTTTGAGGCTTGTCTCTGTGCTGTTTTGCGTATTATAGGCGAGATACTTTGTGGCATTTGTGCAGTAATGGCTTTCTTTTGGCGACTCGACCATGCAGCCCATTTTTCTTCAAGTGCCTCCTTATTGTGCATATTGAAACAGCCACAGCCCTAGTTTTCAGAGAGTCCAGTATTTCAGCTGATGTTATTTGTGGGTTTTACTTTCCTTTCGTACAATTTTCCTGGCAGTTGTGGATGACATTTTTGTTGGTCTACCTGACCATGGTTTTGTTTTTACAGAGCCCCTGATTTTCCATTTGTTAATCCCAGTGTGAACGCTGCTGACTGCCATTTTCAATTCCTTGGATATCTTTTTGTATCCCTTTCCTGTTTTATACAGTTCAACTACCTTTTCCCGTAGATCCACTGACAATTCTTTTGACTTTCCCATGACTCACAATCCAGAAATGTCAGTGGCTGGATGAAAGATACAAGAGTCTGTCTGGATCCCAGAAACTCACTCAGCTTTTATGCACACATACTGATTACAAGCAAACAGGTTACACGTGAGTATATTACCTTTAGTAGCCAATCAAACCCTTTTGTGTCAACTTCTGTGCATGTTATCAGGCCAAAATCTCCAGGGTATGTAAACTTTTGATCAGGGTCATTTGGATGTTTTGGGTTGTCATTATGATTATAAAAGAGAAAACACAGTAGTTTGACAATAAATGGCTTCACCCAACCACTAACCATGAGTGGAGAAAAAGTTTTGGTGTTATCATTCATATTCATATTCTCTGAAAAAAGCCAAGAGAGCAAAAATTCTGGAGGGCTATGAAAACTTTTGAGCACAACTGTATATATTATACGTTCACTGTGAGCTCTCTAATATCTGGCCTAGTAGTGGAAGTAGCTGCGGCCTCATCCGTAAATCGTCAGCCAATGACGTAATTGTTCTGACGATTGGAGGCAGCGGAGTGCTGGTTCGTGAGCATCTGGTAATGGTGGGGAGATATCTGTGGGGTTTCTCGGCTGTTCCCTGACAGCAGCACATGAATATTAGATCCGGCTACACATAGTTTGTTTGTAGTCTGTAACCATGGAGACAGATCGCTCTGCATGAGGACTGTAATCACTTTTTATTTCAGACAAATTGCTAAGTTGATGTTTTTGGGGTGAATTGGAGCAATAAGAATTGTAAAAGTTTACACACCTTTTAAGGCCGAGAAAATAAATTCTCTACTGCTTCTTTCTCCTTCCTAAAGGTGAAATCATCCAATACGTTGCAATTTCTCTTTTTAAGGGCACAATTCTACATTTAGGAAAAAGTATGTGTATATGTACAATAGGATATATGGGTACCATGAGTCAGCTGCAGATCTTTGGTGTCAGAGAAGCTGAACCTGGTGATGAACCGCTGGATTTGTGGAAATCGGAGTGACCCTTTTACACGTCTCTGTGGGATTGAGTATTGGAGAATAGCGGTAATTTTGCAGCCATTTAATATGCCGTCTCCGAGCTGCTCTTTCTCCGTATCGTTTCCTGGGCCGATCCTGCAACATTTTACCCTTAATTACATTAACTGCAGTGAATGGATTCCCCTCATTCGGTAACCATAGACCTTTCTCTTCCATTTGAGATGTTTTAGAGCTTTTGTTTGCATTCATTTCAATTCCCGAACAAAGAGCAAGCTTTTTTTTGCCTCTCATACAGGAGCACACCCCTCGGGGCCAGAAGGAACCCCCCATTTAATTAAAGCTTTTTGCGCCTTTTGTGTTGTGCTGCCGTTCGAATATTTCTCTTTTTTTTATATCTGTGCAAAATGTTCCTTTTCTTCCACCCACATGGGCTGAGTCACACGTTTCTATATCCAGCGACACAGGACACAATAAGCATCTTTTTCCAGCATGTAGTCAAGTGATGTCGGCGAAAGGGAAATTTCAAAGATAAAATGTAACATTATGTTCCCAGGAGCGAGGAACAAAAAACAACAAAAACAACCACAGAGCTAGAACCATGCTGTGCTCAAAAATGCACCAGTCCTGCGAAGAGCACGGGGCTCCGATAAGCGCCTATGCTTGCCCCGTTCTAAAAGACACTCAGAAAGATAACACAAAAAAAATCATAAAAAAACATAAAAAATAGAATCCACACACCTTTCGGAATAAATTCATAAGAGGTCTGGTCGGGCTCACAGAGTTAGGGATCATCCATATGGTGGTCACCTTGACGTTGTAGTATGGCTTTTACACTTTTTACACTTCTGATCAATCATTTGGCTTTTAACATGTATATAAGTATACATGCACTTCATGTATTCCATCATTGCAGTGTGCATGTCACGGCTCGGTAGCAGGATATGCCAGGGCTATGTGCTCCTTCCTTATCCCTCAAGTTAGGGGGCACCCTAGTCTATCCCTGCTCCCCAGATTACTTCTGATGGTGAAGATGCCGGGGCCATGTGATTTGCTGAGCTCCTGTATCAGCCCTTATCTGTCCCCTCCTCCACCCAGAGAAGAGTGGAATTAAAGTGTGTCACAGACACCGCATTACACTTGCTCATAGAGCCAGTGCGCGTGTCCTGAGTACAGAAGCAGTGCTAAATGAGGTACAGGAGGAATAAACAGACGGGAGGTCAGACAAAGCCAAAGGTCATACACAGGATCACAGTACAGTACCAGGGATGAGACAGAGCGGATAATCAGGGCCAAGCAGAGATCAAAACCAAACAGACATAGGAGGTACCAGGCAGAATCCAAAGCGATATCCAGAGAACAGACCGAGTCATACACAGAGAATCAAGTAACAAGAACACAGCACAAACACACTCAGGGGTCACCACACAAATGCCAAGGGCAAGAGTATAACTGACAGGGATGGGAGCGTCCTGAGGCTATAAGAAGCCTCCCCCAGAACCAGGGAGAGGCCACAATCATAGCCCCAGGTGTGCAGGTAAGCCTGCATCGGGATCACAACCTTTAACCCCAGAAATGCCAGTCATCAGCACTGGTTCCAAACATTAACCCCACGTGTGCGAGTCAAACCCAACCTGAGATCATGACAGTACCCCCCTCTCAACGGGGGGCCTCTGGACCCCCAGGCTTGCCCGGGTACTTAGCATGGAAAGCCCGTACCAGGCGATCAGCATGCATCAACCGGGCCGGTACCCAGGACCTGTCCTCCGGTCCATACCCCTTCCAATGAACTAGGTACTGTACTGACCGCCGTACCAACCTGGAATCTACGATATGACCAACCTCGTACTCCACCTGCCCCTCGACCAAAACAGGAGAAGCAGCGGACTCGGAGTCTCCCCGGACTGCTTCAAAAGGTTTCAGTAGAGATTTGTGGAAGACGTTAGGGATCTTTAAAGAGGGTGGAAGGCACAGCCTATACGCCACTGGATTGATTTTTTCCACAATCTTGTACGGGCCAATGAATTTGGGTCCTAACTTGGCTGACGGAATCTTTAACTTAATGTTTCGCGTGGAGAGCCAAACTTTCTCTCCCACCCGAAACATGGGACCAGGTGTTCGTTTCCTGTCCGCGAAATACTTATACATGCCTTGAGACCTGGATATACGCCGCTGGACTTCTGCCCATGTATTTTTTAACCGCTGAACAGAGTCCTCAGCCCCGGGGCACCCCGAATCCAGACGAGAAAACTCACCGAAATGAGGACTGAACCCATAGTTAATCAAGAAAGGAGACCTACCAGTGGATTGACTCACCCGACTATTGAAGGCAAATTCAGCTAACGGCAGTGCATCGCACCAGTCACTCTGTCTAGCAGAGGTTAGACACCTGAGGATCTGTTCCAGGGACTGGTTAGTGCGCTCCGTCTGCCCATTGCTCTCAGGATGGTATGCAGACGAAAAGGACAGAGACATACCTAATTTTTTGCAGAAAGCACGCCAAAACTTAGCCACAAACTGCACACCACGATCAGACACCACATTCAGGGGTACCCCATGCAACCAGATCACATGCTGCACAAACAACCTGGACAACGTCTCAGCTGACGGTAGTGCGGACAGGGGTACGAAATGAGCCTGCTTAGAAAACCTGTCCACCACTACCCATACCACTGTATTACCCTTAGATGGAGGGAGATTGGTAACAAAATCCATGGATAAGTGAGTCCATGGCCTTTCGGGCACTGCCAAGGGTATCAGCTCCCCTGCCGGCCGGCTATGAGAGCTTTTAGAACGAGCGCAGACCCCACAACCAGCAATGAATTTTTTTATGTCCGAACCAAGGGTAGGCCACCAAAAGATCCTAGCCACCGCCAGACGTGTGGCTGAAATACCAGGGTGAGCACTCAGCTTGGATTCATGGAACTCCTGCAAGAGTTTCAGGCGAAGTTGCTCTGGGACAAACAACTTCCCCTCCGGCTTGGCCGCCGAGGCCTGCGACTGTGCCCCCTGAATCTCCCGTTCCAATTCAGATGAGACCTCTGCTATCACAACCCCAGGGTGAAGAATGGAGGACGGTGGCTCAGGGGGCGACACCGGCTGAAAACTGCGTGATAAGGCGTCAGCCTTGACATTCTTAGACCCTGGACGAAATGTAATTGTACACTGAAAACGGGAAAAAAAAAGTGACCAACGGGCTTGTCTAGGCGTTAGTCTTTTAGCAGACTCAATGTACGACAAATTTTTGTGATCCGTGATCACCGTAACCGGGTGACTGGCCCCCTCCAAAAAGTGCCTCCATTCTTCAAACGCCAATTTGACCGCAAGAAGCTCTCTATTGCCTACGTCGTAATTTCTTTCCGCAGCAGAGAACTTCTTGGAAAAGAAAGCGCATGGCCTGAGGTTGGTTAGAGTGGCAGGCCCTTGGGACAACACCGCCCCCACCCCCACCTCAGAGGCATCCACTTCCACGACAAATGGTTTGGACAGATCTGGCTGCACTAACACAGGAGCAGACATAAAACATTTTTTCAGCGTCGCAAAGGCCGCTTTTGCGAGCGAGGACCAATTTCTCACATCCGCACCTTTGCATGTTAGATCCGTGAGAGGTTTGACCACTTGCGAAAACCCCCGGATAAATTTGCGGTAATAATTGGCGAACCCCAAGAAGCGCTGAAGACCCTTAAGATCTCGGGGTTGCACCCAATCCGCAATGGCCTGCACCTTCTTGGGGTCCATGCGAAAACCCTCACCGGATACAATTAACCCTCACCGGATACAATTAATGAAAAAAGCAGATATAGAATGGGAGGAATAGGGCTAAGTGACAGCACATGTGAAAAAGACTTGGGTATACTAATAGATCACAGACTGAATATGAGTCAACAGTGTGATGCAGCAGCAAAAAGGGCAAATGCAATTCTAGGATGTATTAACAGAAGCATACAGTCTAGATCACGTGAAGTCATTATTTCCCTCTACTCCTCTTTGGTCAGACCTCATCTGGAATATTGTGTCCAGTTTTGGGCACCACATTTTAAAAAAGACATCAACAAACTGGAGCAAGTTCAGAAAAGAGCGACCAGAATGGTGACCGGTCTGCAAACCCTGTCTTATGAGGAAAGGTTGCAGGATTTGGGAATGTTTAGTTTGCAAAAGAGAAGACTGAGAGGAGACTTAATAGCTGTCTACAAATATCTAAAGGGCTGTCACATTTTAGAAGGATCAACTTTATTCTCATTTGCACGAGGAAAGACTAGAAGCAATGGGATGAAACTGAATGGGAGGAGGCACAGATTAGATATTAGAAAAAACTTTTTGACAGTTAGAGTGATCAATGAGTGGAACAGGCTGCCACGAGAAGTGGTGAGTTCTCCTTCAATAGAAGTCTTCAAACAGAGGCTGGACAGACATCTGACTGGGATGATTTAGCGAATCCTGCTTTGAGCAGGGGGTTGGACCAGATGGCCCAGGAGGTCCCTTCCAACTCTATGATTCTATGATTCTAACCCCAAAAAGGACAACTCTTGTACACAGAATACACATTTTTCCAATTTGGCATACAAATGATTTTCTCTCAGCCTTTGGAGCACAGTTCGTACATGTTCCAAATGAGAATACTTATCGGGGGAATATATCAAAATATCATCTAAGTAGATAACGACAAAACGACCAATGAGATCCGAGAATACCACGTTGATGAAATTCTGAAATATGGCAGGGGCGTTGGTAAGACCAAACGGCATGACTAAATTTTCAAATAGTCCCTCGGTCGTGAGGAACGCAGTTTTCCATTCATCCCCCTCTCGGACCCTTATCAAATTATATGCCCCCCGAAGGTCCAGTTTAGAAAACCACTTTGCCCCTGAGAGTTGGTTACATAAATCGGGAATCAACGGAAGGGGGTACGTATTCCGTACAGTAATTTGATTAAGCTCCCGGAAGTCGAGACAGGGACGTAACCTGCCATCTTTTTTCTTTACAAAAAAGAAACCTGCCGCCACAGGTGAGACTGAAGGACGTATGTGTCCTTTGCGCAGACTTTCAGTAATGTACTCCTTCATAGCCAAGCGCTCAGGACTGGACAAATTAAACAGACGGGCTTTGGATAATTTAGCCCCCGGGACCAGCTCAATAGCGCAGTCAAAGGGTCTATGTGGCGGTAACGTCTCGGCCTCACTTTCGGAGAATACATCTTCGAAGTCCTTCAGGCATTCCGGAATACCTTCCAGCTCGACAGATGATACAGACACAGATTTAACAGGTTCAATCAGCAGTGCGGCTTTATCATATAACTCAAAATCATTAAACCCCCATTGTACAATCTCCCCCGTTTTCCAGTTAATAACTGGGTTATGGTGTTGTAACCAGGGCATGCCCAACACCAACCCTGCAGGTAGATTGTCCAGCACAAAACAACTTATGTTTTCCACATTAGTAGCGCCCACTCTGAGCGAAAACACATCAGACATAAAGCGAATTCCCTCCTTAATGAGGGGAGATGAGTCAATGGCCATCACCTTGATCGGAACCTTGAGCCTAACTGTCCCTATCTTGCAGTGTGTGACCAATTGGGAGTCAATAAGATTAATAGATGATCCGCAGTCCACAAAGGCTGTAGAGGAAAAAGAACTACCATCCACAAACAGTTCCACAGGCAGTACTACTTTAGAAAACGAGGAAAATGGTACCTGAGGGTCTGAGCAGCCTCCCCGTTGACTACCCAGACCTAGTCGTTTCCCGCCGACCGGGTTTGAAGACGGGCAATTCGGGCACTCCCTTTTCCAATGTCCCGTTTTACCGCAGTAAAAGCATAACTGCTTGTCCTTCCGGCGTTTCCTCTCCGTATCCTTCAGGGAGAGAGCGCCTACATCCATGGGCTCAGGGGCAGTCTCTTTTCCACTGGGGAATAATGGAGTATCCACCTGCATCACCCCTCTGGCCCGCAGCCTGCGGTCCATCCGGACGGCCTGGGTCATGGCGTCCTCGAGAGAGTTAGGTGGGGGATGTAACGCCAAGGCATCCTGCAGCCGCTCGGACAAGCCTCTGCGAAAGAGTCCTCGGAGTGCGGCGTCGCTCCAAGAGACCTCTGCCGCCCAGCGGCGGAACTCAGAACAAAACCACTCAGCTGTGTGTTTCCCCTGACAGACACTCATCACCATGTCCTCTGCCAATCGCACTCGGTCAGGTTCATCATAAATGTGCCCGAGGGCCTCAAAGAATGCGTTCACTGACATACGTTCAGGAGCAGAGGAAGACAGAGAGAAAGCCCATGCTTGCGGAGCCCCCCGAAGTAGGGAAATAATGACCCCCACCCTGTGGAACTCATCCCCGGAGGAGCGGGGCCTTAGAGAAAAAAAAAGCTTGCATCCTTCTCTGAAAGACCTGAACTCCTTTTTATCCCCTGAGAAAAGGTCTGGTAATTTGACCGGAGATTCGGGGGACGCTAATGACACATCCCTACCCCCAGAACCAGAAGCCCCTGCATCGACAGCCCCCTGCACAGTAACCACCAACTGTTGCTGGGTCTGGGCCATCGTGCGTTGTTCCACATTGAGCTTATGGAACATTTGGGTCAGGTGCTTGACCTGATCAGCCAAGGCTTGCATGGGATCCATAAGGATAACACACACTTTTTTTTTTTTTTTTCTTCAGAAAAAAAAAAAAAAAAAAACTGAAAGGGTCAGTTATAATGTCAGAGACACCGCACTACACTTGCTCATAGAGCCAGTGCGCATGTCCTGAGTACAGAAGCCGTGCTAAACGAGGTACAGAAGGAATAAACAGACGAGAGGTCAGACAAAGCCAAAGGTCATACACAGGATCACAGTACAGTACCAGGGATGAGACAGAGCGGATAATCAGGGCCAAGCAGAGATGAAAACCAAACAGACATAGGAGGTACCAGGCAGAATCCAAAGCAATATCCAGGGAACAGACCGAGTCATACACAGAGAATCAAGCAACCAGAACACAGCACAAACACACTCAGGGGTCACCACACAATGCCAAGGGCAAGAGTATAACTGACAGGGATGGGAGCGTCCTGAGGCTATAAGAAGCCTCCCCCAGAACCAGGGAGAGGCCACAATCATAGCCCCAGGTGTGCAGGTAAGCCTGCATCTAGATCACAACCATTAACCCCAGAAATGCCAGTCATCAGCACTGGTTCCAAACATTAACCCCACGTGTGTGAATCAAACCCGCACTGAGATCATGACAAAGTGTATAAGAATAAATCAACCAAACAAACATGGGAAGATGGACAGGGATACATGAAAATGCCAATCATACAAATATGCACTTACAAAGAACAGAGTGGAACATCTGGGAGTAAAGGAAGGAAAAACAAAATAGGAGAGGATAAGGATGTGCACACAGACAAAACTCCAAGCAACAGCCTTCTGAACGACACTCCAAATGCCTCCTGAAATAACTAACACCACCAACATCAGAACCAGGCAGTATGAACATACACTGGCAATCCCTGAATGCCAGAGGCAAGTATATATAACAGAGGGGAGTGGTAAAAGCTGAACAGGTAAACTTCACAAGTTCTGAACAGTAACTGAACAGATTAACCCTTGCACTGCTAACAAGAAAAAACCTGCACTAATTAATATGAAGGTGAAGTGCTCCTATCCAATGCAGGTGTAGGTGAAATCAAACGCTGCAGTCTTCTTGCACCTCTTTGTCGCGGTATACCCGTGACAGTGCAGACGCAAAGTGAATGGGTAGCTCTGAACGATGTGTCTGCTTTAGTGGTATATTAGAAATCGCATTTATGGTATTCCTTAGGATCATTCCTTTTTAAAAAGACTTTTATTTTTCACGAAAGTGAACCTCCACATTTTATTATCATGTTCATTTTAAAGGAAATCTGTCAGTAAGATAAACCCTCCAAAGCCATCCACATGGACATGTTGGTCATAAGAAGCTAAATAAAATGATACTTGGATATTTGAGATCTGATATCTTATTCCATAAAATCCGTGTTTATCTTAATATGTAAATGAGCTGTTAAAATCTATGGGCGGGACATAGATCTCCCGATAAAATGTGGCTTTCTCAGGAATAAGACATCGGATTGCAGACATCAAGATATCATTTTATTCCACTTTCTATAACCTGCATGGTCATAGGCGTAGGAGGGCGGATGCTACTGACAGATTCCCTTGAAATCCAACATTTCCTAATATTGTGATTCTATGCCTCATTCATCATTTGCAGTTTATTTGAAGTCACTTTTCTTTTTTTATCATGTGATTATTGCACCAAATTCATCAAAATAGTCCATGCAGTTCATCAATTTTGTGCAAAGTCAAAAATGGTCTTTTTGTCATGTCATTAACCATGTGTCACAATGTTGCAAAAAAAATGGGTCTTTTTGCTTGATGTGCATAAGCTCACTCTTGAGAGGGGTACGGGAGAAGAAATTTTGCAACTTTTTTTTTTATAAAAATTTCAATTGATGAATCAGCCGAAAACTTTTTGAAATCCACAACTCTGCCCATAATAGTAAACATAAGAAAAAACAGGTGAACACATGGAAAACAGACTTAAAATGGAGAAAACTACAAGAAGAATTTATGCACAAATAAAAAACAGATGAAAACAGCAACAAATTCAATAATGAATTAGGGCCATAGTGATTGAAGCTTCATTGTTCTGATGCAGAGGGCAAAATCTCCTGTAGAGACATCAGCCCAATTTATCATTACCTTTGTGCCTGTTTTTTACTATTTGGGTGTTTTGATCCTTTTTTTCACAGTACCCTCCAGGGATTTTATACAAATGAGCAAAAAGTGACATTTTGAATGTCATGCAAATTTTTACTAAAAAAAATCCCATTTTTTATTTATCACAAAAATCATTAACAACATACGTCATTCTGATGAATTTGGCACAATAAACGTCAAAAAGACAAAAAAAGTCACTTAAATAGGAATGCAAATGATGAAATGGAGCCATAAAGTTCTGCTAAAATTCACCACTAGGGGGAGCTCGCTGTATACAGAGATGCATGACAAGATCCTGCTGCAGTCACCACTAGGGGGAGCTCCCTGTATACAGAGATACATAATAAGATCCTGTCTGCAGTCACCACTAGGGGGAGCTCCCTGTATACAGAGATACATGATAAGATCCTGTCTGCAGCCACCACTAGGGGGAGCTCCCTGTATACAAAGATACATGATAAGATCCTGTCTGCAGCCACCACTAGGGGGAGCTCTTTGTATACAGAGATACATAATAAGATCCTGTCTGCAGCCACCACTAGGGGGAGCTCCCTGTATACAGATACATGATATGATCCTGTCTGCAGCCACCACTAGGGGGAGCTCCCTGTATACAGAGACTTATGATAAGATCCTGTCTGCAGCCACCACTAGGGGGAGCTCCCTGTATACAGAGATACATGATTAGATACTGTCTGCAGCCACCACTAGGGTGAGCTCCCTGTATACAGAGATACATGATAGGATCCTGTCTGCAGCCTCCACTAGGGGGCACACCCTGTATACAGAGATGGATGATAAGATCCTGCCTGTAGTCACCACTAGAGGGAGCTCCCTGTATACAGAGATACATGATGAGATTCTGTCTGCAGCCACCACTAGAGGGAGCTACCTGTATACAGAGATACATGATAAGATCCTGTCTGCAGCCACCACTAGGGGGAGCTCCCTGTATACAGAGATACATGATAAGATCCTGTCTGCAGCCACCACTAGGGGGAGCTCCCTGTATACAGAGATACATGATAAGATCCTGTCTGCAGCCTCCACTAGGGGGCACACCCTGTATACAGAGATACATGATAAGATCCTGCCTGTAGTCACCACTAGAGGGAGCTCCCTGTATACAGAGATACATGATGAGATTCTGTCTGCAGCCACCACTAGAGGGAGCTCCCTGTATACAGAGATTCATGATAAGATCCTGCATTCAGCCACCACTAGGTGGAGCTCCCTGTATACAGAGATACATGATAAGATCCTGTCGGCAGCCACCGCTAGGGGGAGCTCCCTGTATACAGAGATACATGATAAGATCCTGTCTGCAGCCACCACTAGGGGGAGCTCCCTGTATACAGAGATACATAATATCCTGCCTGCATCCACCACTAGGGCGAGCTCCCTGTATACAGAGATACATGATAAGATCCTGTCTGAAGCCACCACTAGGGGGAGCTCCCTGTATAAAGAGATACATGACAATATCCTCTCTGCAGCCACCTCTAGGGGGAGATCCCTTACACAGCACACACAGACATGAGGGATTCCTGCTCTCCTATCTTTACGTAGCACATGTTTAGAATACGCAGCTTTGAGGACATTGTATAGCAGTACTGAACAGTGTAGCTGTGAATCGGACTTTAGGCTGAGATAAAACACTTACTACAAATTAGCACCAATATTTTTCCTTGTGCCTCTGTCCTGCTGTTACTCTGCTCATTCAAATTTCAAGTCAGCTGTAATCAGATAGCTATGTGAGATGGTCAGCAATCTAGTTTTGACAGACAGATTTTTAGCTTTTTCTCAGAAGGTGTGAGATGTTGGAGGGGAGGGAGACATGGCTCATAAATGGAGGGTGAAGGAAATTTCTCTTCTAAGACCTACAATGGGTACGGAAAGTATTCAGACCCCTTTATATTTTTTAGTCTTTGTTTCATTGCAGCCATTTGGTAAATTCAGAAAAGTTCATTTTTTCCTCATTAATGTGCACTCTGCACCCCATCTTGATTAAAAAAAAACAGAAATGTAGAAATGTTTGCAAATTTATTAAAAAAGAAAAACTGAAATATCACATGGTCATAAGTATTCAGCCCCTTTGCTCAGACACTCATATGTAAGTCACATGCTGTCCATTTCCTTGTGATCCTCCTTGAGATGGTTCTACTCCTTCATTGGAGTCCAGCTGTGTGTAATTAAACTGATAGGACTTGATTTGTGAATGCGCACACCTGTCTATATAAGAGCTCACAGCTCACAGTGCATGTCACACCAAATGAGAATCATGAGATCAAAGGAACTGCCCAAGGAGCTCAGAGACAGAATTGTGGCAAGGCACAGATCTGGCCAAGGTTACAAAAGAATTTCTGCAGTACTCAAGGTTCCTAAGGCACAGTGGCCTCCATAATCCTTAAATGGAAGAAGTTTGGGACCACCAGAAACCTTCCTCGACCTGGCCGTCCAGCCAAACTCAGCAATCGTGGGAGAAAAGCCTTGGTGAGAGAGGTAAAGAAGAACCCCAACATCACTGTGGCTGAGCACCACAGATGCAGTAGGAAGATGGGAGAAAGTTCCACAAAGTCAACTATCACTTCAGCCTTCCACCAGTCGGGTCTTTATGGCAGAGTGGCCTGATGGAAGCCTCTCTTTAGTGCTAGACATATAAAAGCCCGCATAGAGTTTGCTAAAAAAACACATGAAGGACTCCCAGACTATGATAAATAAGATTCTCTGATCTGATGAGACGAAGATAGAACATTTTAGTGTTAATTCTAAGTGGTATGTGTGGAGAAAACCAGGCACCACTTATCACCTGCCCAATACATTACCAACAGTGAAACATGGTGGTGGCAGCATCATGCTATGGGGGTGTTTTTCAGCTGCAGGGACAGGACGACAGGTTGCAATTGAAGGAAACATGAATGCAGCCAAGTACAGACATTTCCTGGATGAAAACCTCTTCCAGAGTGCTCTGGACCTCAGACTTGGCCGAAGGTTCACCTTCCAACAAGACAATGACCCTAAGCACACAGCTAAAATAACAAAGGAGTGGCTTCAGAAAAACTGTGACCATTCTTGACTGGCCCAGCCAGAGCCCTGACCAATTGAGCATCTCTGGAGAGACCTGAAAATGGCTGTCCACCAACGTTCACCATCCAACCTGACGGAACTGGAGAGGATCAGCAAGGAAGAATGGCAGAGGATCCCCAAATCCAGGGGTGAGAAACTTGTGGCATCATTCCCAAGAAGACTCATGGCTGTACTAGCTCAAAGGGTGCTTCTACTCAATACTGAGCAAAGGGTCTGAATACTTATGACCATGTGATATTTCAGTTTTTCTTTTTTAATGAATTTGCAAAAATTTCTACATTTCTGTTTTTTTTAATCAAGATGGGGTGCAGAGTGTACATTAATGAGAAAAAAATGAATTTTTTTGAATTTACCAAATGGCTGCAATGAAAGAAAGAGTGAAAAATTTATAGGGGTCTGAATACTTTCCGTACCCACTGTATTACAAAGTATTTGCTTGTACTATTGATTTTTGCAAAGTTTGTTGAAGAGATAGCGACTGTATGAGGCCATCTGAGGAAATCACTACTATCACTACTCCAGCTGAGAAGGCCATCAGAATGTTGGGTGAAATGTCCTCGGGTCAAATTCAACAAATGTGCTACTAAGATGATAAGTGAAACATCCTGAAGACATCCAAAATGCCAAGTTCACAGAAGGATTCATTGGAATTATAGGGGAGTCTTAGATTTTTTAAAGTTCAATGGATAAGTATGATCTTCTAAATAATTCCAGTTACATTGTGGAGACCACTTGGGTAAGTGGTGGAAAGTTTTCAAGTTTACTAAAAAAGTCCATTCAAGTGAAGAAAGTGGGTCGCCCTCGCACGCCCAGGGCAGCGGGGTACTCGGTACCGGGCCGGTGTCAAGGTGGGAATGTGTCACAGCAGCGGTGACCCGGTCCATGGCCCTGGGCGCCCAATATCAATGGCAGTGATGTTAATGGTGTTAAAGTTTATTAGAATAGTTCGTGACGCAACCCGTGGTGTTTGGCAAGTAAGGATGGTAAGCCAACGCTGCATACAGACCCGCTGGGACTGATGGTGTGGTGCAGCAGAGATGGTGTAGCTCCCCACAGGTGGAGCTGTAGTCCCAGGGCAGTGTAGGTGCAATGGATGAGGAGAGGCACAGAATGGCATGGAGGCTGGTACCCAGGTGTAGTAGTGCGGGAATAACTGGAGGACACCAGAGTATGCGGTTCCAAAGCTTTACTCACTGTTTGCAGTTCACACAACTGCCTGCCTCCGTACTGTGTTCTCCAGGTCAGGGCTCCAGCCAACCTCCAGGCAGGATAGGATTCTCCCTTCCACCCTCCGCCAACATGTACCTTACTGAACGACTCCTCCGATGCACCTTTAGGTGCGAAGCACTCCAGTACTTAGTTACCGTGGAATGCCTCTCTCTAGGTGTTCCTAGTCTTTACTTGTATGACAGACAGCTGTAGCCTGCTTCGGGGACTCCTCACTGCGTCCCGGCTCTCTATTCAGTTGCTGTTGTGTCCCAAGTCTATGATGGGAGCAAAGCGTTAGCGGCTCACTACTCCTCCGGTGTCTGTTGCCGGACATAAAGATCCAATCAACCTCGGGGACCGGGCCCCGGCCTTTGCGCTCTCTGGACTGGAAGGGTTCTCTATCTTTCTTCAACCAGCTTCCCACCGTCCTTCTATTCTCCTTCGTTTCGATCTGTTCTATCTCTCTTATGGAATCTGTAGTCTCCAGTCTACATCTCTTTCTCCTTCTCTTCCTTCCCTAGGGAGCTCGTTCCACTAAGACCAGTCCTCAGCCTCTCCTGACTGACTGCCTTCCTCTGCCTTGAGCTCCTCTCAGGCTGACCTGCTGTCAGCCTGCTCTCTCTCTCTCTCAGACCCTCGTCTGACTGACCTCCTTCTCTGGGACTCACCCCGGACTGACTTGAAATCCTACACCTTCCCTCTCTTTTATATCTAACTCCACCCACCTCCCCAGCACCTCTCGTGTTACGAAGCCAGGGACCACAAAAGGCACCCTATGAACTTTCCAGCATAAAGCATGGATGGGTCCCTGCTGAACTATCCTGTGTGTGGGGTGCAGGTGTTGGAATGCGGAAAGGAGTTCCCAGCCTACCTGGATGGTGGGGCACTACACCTTAGGAGAAGGTGCAGTGCAGACTGAAGCCTCAGGGGCGCCACAAAAGCACCTGAATTAATGTGAAAATGTCTTTTAGGCTGGCTTCACAAATCAGTGTGTAATGGTCAGAGCTCTGACCACGATGCAAAGACCAGCCGTGAGTCTACTGATCCAAACAGAGGCAGGACAGATATCTGTCTGAGATGGTTTAGTGACTCCTGCATTGAGCAGGGGGTTGGACATGATGACTTTGGAGGTCCCTTCCAACTCTAACATTCTACAATTCTATGATTTTATGAACTCAGCATCCTCATAGGTTTATAGGCCAGTCCATGCATCACAGTCCATGCTCAGACCATGATACATGGATCACAGAATCCAGCCTTAGTTGCCGAGAACGGATACCTAGGTCATCTGGTGGAAGCAATGGATATGATTATTTTGAGAGAAATACAAGGTCTGGATTATTTCCCTAAATTGTCATCAACCGTTTTTGCAAATTTTGACATGTGCAGATGTTAAGAAACCTCTTGAAGTTGAAAGATGACATTCTGCCATCAGAGGATATCCTCAGAGTGGTCTCCAGAGGATTGGCTGCTCGGCAGCTGCTGGAACAATTATGAGTCTATTAAAGATCAGGGCTCAAATGGAAAAAAAAGAAAAATGCAGCACTCAAAATAAACCGATAAAAACTTCATTTCGAGACGACAACTGATAAAATCATCCCCATTACCTAACGCTTTTCAAAGCAGAGATTTTAATCTCAGCTCTCTGAGCTATCACTCCATGATTAAGAACGTTGGCTGGAGACTCGTAAGCTAATGGAGATGATGTTATCAGTTGTCGCCTGGAAATAAAGCTGCCTGTTCTTACCAGACCATGTCAAGTGCTGGGATTTTCTTTCCACTTTTGGAGAAGTCGGCTGCCTCATACTGCCGTGTCCAGAACTCTGCGTGCTCAGATGACCAGAAGGGTTCTGTCTATTCAACAGGGCTATATACTGATACACATGAAAAAAAGAGTGAAAAATTCAGCAACTGCAAAATTCATTAAAACATCACAATTTTTTGTAGATTAAAACATGAAAAAGTAAAGTTTAAAAAACATGTTGGCACAATGGTTGACGCGTTTCGATCTACACTAGCTCTTAATCATGACTAAGAGCTTGTGTAGCTTTAATTTTCATGTTTTAATCTACAAACAAATGTGATGTTTTAATGATTTTTGTGGTTGCTGGATTTCCACTTTTTTTTAAGGTTTACTTGCTCAGGAAACCGGTCTATAGCCTCCGTGCACCGTACCCTCATTCCAGGCATTTCTCAACCCGGTGAGCTGATGATTGCTTCATTGTGTTTTTCTATACTGATACACAATTAGGCTGTATACTTGTAAATCACTGACGGATTTAAAGGGGTTGCATCCATTCCTTTCTTACATTCATTCAGTGAGTTGGCCATCACCACTTCCTCAGGAAGAGAATTCCAGAGCCTCACTGCTCTTACCATGAAGAAACCTCTTCTATGCTGGGGCAGAAATTGTCTTTCCTCCAAACGAAGAGAATGCCCCCTTGTTCTTGTCACAGTCCTTGGTACAAACAGTTCATTGGAGAGATCTCTGTATTGCCCTCTGATATACTTGTACATATATATTAGGTCTCCCCTAAGTCTTCTCTTTTCTAGAGTAAATAGACCTAATTTTGATAACCTTTCTGGGTATTGTAGTGAACCAACTCCATTTATCATTTTAGTCGCCCGCCTTTGAACCCTTTCAAGTTCAGTAATGTCTTTCTTGAGCACCGGCGTCCAAAATTGCACACAATCCTCCAAGTGTGGTCTGACGAGTGATTTGTACAGAGGGAGAATTATGTTTTCATCTCGTGTCCCCAGACCTCTTCTAATGCATCCCATGACCCTATTTGCTTTGGTGGCAGCTGCCTGACACTGGGCACTCCAATTTAGCTTCTTATTGACTAAGATCCCTAAGTCTTTTTCCATGTCTGATTTCCCCAGCAGTTTCCCATTTAGTAAGTAATTGTAGAGTCTGTTTCTCCTTCCCATGTGCAGAACCTTACACTTATCTGTGTTAAACCTCATTTGCCATTTTTCAGCCCAATTCTCCAATTTACTCAAATCTGTCTGTAGTTGCAAACTGTCCTCCTTTGTGTTAGCTACCTTACATAGTTTTGTATCATCTGCAAATACTGATATTTTACTGTGTAAGCCATCCACTAGATCATTAATAAATATATTAAATAGTAGGGGGCCCAATACAGAACCCTGTGGTACCCCTGGGTATATAACTTTTTTTTTTGTGTTCTATGATTTGTGTGGTCGCTTTATATGTGGTAAAGTTGACTTACTTATTCGAATGCCTAAAATAATTCAAGAAGAGGGCCAAAGTTGCATTTTCAAATTTTTTATAAATGAAAAAATAGCTTAGAATACTGTTTACCATATTTTTGTCGTATGGCAGATATTGTCCAGGCCATTTAGCCTTTTCTGTATGTAACATTAGCATATTTGGACACTCAAATAGGTAACAAGAAATAATAATGACCAACAAAAAAAAAAAGACAATTTCGGGTTTTATAACTGGTGATAGCTTGGCAGAGGTGATGGCGGGAGGCCTTCATCTCTTTGTTGGGGGTTGGGGTGCCCAGCTTGACCATCACCCTGTTGGGGTGGATGATCTTGGCCCTGTGGGAATATGTGGCCATGTTCCTGCAGCTGCGCACCAAAGAGACCATAAGGATACTGTTGATTATAATCCTGTGGCTGATTGTAGCCACGTCCATCATACCCCCCAATATGACCATGTCGCCCAAACCCAGGTTGGGGCCAGCCTCCAACACCAGGTCTGTACAAGTGGCCATATTGGGCAGGTTGGTTATAGGCTGCCATTTGGCCCTGTTGTGGCCAAGGTTGGTTTTGGGGGGAATGAGTGGAGGTGTAGGCACACGTGCAGGCGGACACTCAGATCCTAATGTAGCATGCACAGCTGGTTGTCGGACAAGGCAGAGATGGTTACGGGTTGAGAGCTGCCACCTCTCAAGATACTCAAACAACTAATATGAGTCATTGGGGTGTGTGCATGCATCAATTAGGATCTGAATGGATCCTCGCACACGTAGCCTCACCTCACGGGGTAGGGGACGGAGGTACCGGACCAGGCTTCGGAAATATGCCTCTTCACCCTCATCCTGGGCAGCCCTGGACAGGTAATTTAGGACACCTGTGTCTACATGCCTCCGGGTATCAGAGGCAGTGTTGTCCCTTCTCCGTCTACCACGGCGGCCTACGGCTGCAGGCTGGGGGGACCCCCTCAACACAGCCAGTAGGGCTGCTGCTGTTGCCAGGGTCTTCTAAGTTGCTGGCTTCTGGTGGTTCTGCTGGTTCTGGACCAGGTCCAGAACCTGATGTTGGTCCTGATGCTGGTGGAGCTTGGGGGCTGCAAAAGCTCTCGTCAGAAGATGGGCCAGCCACCTCTTCACATCCCCCGTCCGGGTCTATAATGAGCTCAGTATCCGACCCTGTCTCCCTCTCTGTGAGGTTGGACTGAGTTCTGTTAGGAAATGTACAAAAAACAAAATGTAGCTCTGACCCTAAAAAGCATATGTGTCATGTGGTGTGAGGTCTGTACTTATGGTCTGAGATCCATACTGGGTGCCAAAAATGACAAGCGGTCAAAATAGATGTATTTCCGCTTGGTCGGTGCTGCTGCCCCACTCCTGGCCCTCTGCTGTCTTTCCCACCGGTACTGGACGCGGATGCTACGCCAGCGTCTCATCACATCCTCAACTGCAATGTGAAGTGAAAAGGGACTGTAACCTTTGTGAATTGTGCCAAGCAATATTCCTAACATTTCACATAGTCACGTGGCCTAGTAGGGGGTGGTTTTAGCTACATTTTTCTTTAGCAAACAGGGATACCTACATACACAGTTTAGGATTGTAGGGGCTACGTTTCAAAAAGCTCACTTCTGGCCTTTAAGCTGATTGGTAAAAATGGCAATTACTTACGAATTTGTTGTTGCTCCTCACGTGGCCATTGGGCATAGTCTGGGAACATGTGCACACAGATGCGCCTCCATGCCCCCTCTTTGCGGCCTCGGTCAGAATAATGGACATCCCGTTGGTCGCAAAGTTCTGGCCTTTCGTGGACCAGCACAATTAGGAGCTCCACATTAATGTGGCTAGACATGATGCTGCAGGACTCCGTGGAGGCGTACTTCCTGGATGTCTGGAGCGCTTTTTGAGCTAATTAGCATGTCGAAGCTTCCTGATAATTACTTGGAACATTTCCTGTCACCAGGAGAAGTCCTGCGTATTTCTCGCAAGTCACACGGGTGGTCCGTGTGTAATGCATTTTTTTTGCGCACCCATAGACTTGCATTGGCGTACTACGGTTGTAATACACTGACAATCAGAGCATGCTGCGATTGGCACGGACCGTATAAATTACGCAACAAAAATACGGCTGATGGGAGCCGCCCCATAGCGAATCATTGGTCCGAGGGCAATGCGTTTTTTTAACGCCTCTCACTCGTCCGTATTCCTCTCTAGTGTGACGCCGGCCTTAGAAGTATATTCGGGCACAAGGGTTTCTGATTTTGGATGAGCTTTGGTGCTGAAGAAATATTGTAGGGTCTCCTGCATGCACTAAGTGAAGAGACCTCATATTTTACTGATCAGTGAGGGCAGCCTCGGACCGGCCCACTGGAGAACAGGAGGATCCTCCGGTGGGTCGCTGTGATGGACTGATAATGAGTCATGCTATTACACCGGATTTACAATTAGCAGAAAAAGATATAATCTAATTATTCATTAAACAAGTTAGCCAAGGTAATATTGCATAGAAGCAAAGCTAGAAATATGTACTATTTTTGCATGTAACTGAACAGTGGGTCCCAAGAATAATTGTTACTGGTGGCCTTTGCCAACACAGTCCACCACTGAGTGGGGGTTCCATAGGTCAGCACCTCACTAAAGACACAACGATAGCGTCCTCTGAGGAGAAGTCATCCATGTATATTCCTGGAGAGCCCTTGCAATCCATCAATGTGGAATCTTCACAAAATCATAAATTTGTGTTTCGCCTCTTCTTATAGATTGGCCAACACTCGTGAGCTTGGGATTCTGTCCAGATTTTTTTAAATAAAAATTGTGAGCTGCACCGTGGGGAAAAAGTGTAGAGGTTTATGGAAACCCTGACCAATTTTGGGCATTCCCAGGAGGAACTGTAGTCGGAGCATAAGGGGGACTTAGATTTCCTTATTTTAGCAAGTGCAGTGTTGGTGTGTATTTTAGTGCAAGGGTCAATTCACTCAATGCCCACACACCACCAGTCAGCGGATGTCCAGCCAATCAATTTTTGCAGCATTAAAAAAAATATATATGTTAATTAATTGCTCAGGGCCGAGTCCGCCTTTGGTCTCTCCTTCTTGATCCCTCTTGAGACACAGGAAAGACCAATCAGCCAATCACTGGCTGAGACAGATGACCATTGCAGCGAGTGATTGGCTGAGCTGGCACCTCCTAGTATTTCCTGTGTTTTGAGAAAGACTAGGAATAGAGACCAGTGATGACGCAGGGCAGTGCTGGGAAGATGGAACATTACAGGTGACCATTATTTCTTATGTTTTATTTTTGTTTGTTTTTTTGTTTGCTTTTTGCGCTTTTGTTTTCTACCTCCCCTATTTCAATGAGCCATAACTTTTTTTATTTTTCCATCCAAATAGCCATTTATGGGCTTGTTTTTTGCGGGATGAGTTGTACTTTTGAATGACACCATCCGTTTTATCATGTAATATACTGGAAAGCAGGAAAAAGTGCAGAGAACATAGCAAAAAAAAAGAACAATTTTGCTTTTTTTTATTTATACAAGTTAAATTTACGGCAAAAATGACCTGATAATATGATTCTCCAGGTTAGTACAATTGCACAGATACCAAACATGCATGGTTTATTGTTTTATTTAAGTAGTGGAAAAAAAAACAGAAATTTGTCAAAAAAAACAAAAAAAAACATTAGTGCATGTGTGGCCATTGTCTTAGAGCTGTAAAGTTGACACTTTTCATGTTATGGGGTTTTGTGGGGTCTTGTTTTTAGCGCCCCCAGCTGATGTTTTATTGATGCCATTTTGAGGTAGATACGATATTGTGATTGCCTCTTATGATTTTTCTTCATGTTGCAGACAAAAATTGCAATTCTGGCAACTTGATTTATTTTCTCATTATGCCGTTTACCAATCAGCTTACCATTTTATATTTGTATACATAGGACTTTTACGAATGCAAATATCGATCTTGTGGGGGTTCTTTTACATTTTTTTATTTCTTATTTTTTAAACATTTATATTTTTTGTCATATTTTTTTAATACTTTTTTTCACTTTCTACTGTATTTATTAGTCCCCTGATGGGACTGGAGCCTGCGATCCATCCAATCCCTTGTGCTGCATGCAGCAATACCACAGAATTGCTGTGAATAGCAAAAATGATGATCTATGAGCGCCAGATAAACGCTGGCCTTTACAGGAGTATTGTCATGACAGGTCCGGGGGGTCTTCAGCAGACCCCTGGTTGTTATGGCAAATCCTTAATGCCTAGCGATCACGTCACATGAGTGTCGATGGGTGCAAACAATGACGCTTGTCCCCTATCGGCACACTGGAAATGCCGATGTCACAGATTGACAGTGTTATTAAACAGGTTAGCTCCACCCATGGCTTTGGGAGGCAGATGATGGCTGAATATCACAGTCATCATCTGCCAGCAAAGATGTGGCCTCGGCTTGCGAGCCTGCATTAAAGTCAGGGATGTAGCATATGTCTGTAAGGGGTTAAATAATAAATTAGGGGTTTAAATGTTGTAAAATTTACTTTATTAAAATCTAAACCTCATGAACTGATAATGCAGTCATGATTGTAGTTGCTGTGCTCTTACACATCCCATCGCTCCTAACAATTTAATATATCAATATTTTAGTAAAACAATGCATTAAAGGAATATGGTTGCAAAGTTTCCGCCTTTTCTACATCGATTTACAATCCCTCAACCTCCGATGAAACGTGGTGGAAAAAAAAAAGGAATTATCGACAAAGAAGCTTTTTTCCAACGTAATGCGGCACTTAAGTATATTGGGAAATTGTAATTACGCCATCAAGGTTTTGACATAATACTGTCATGAGAGCTCGTTCCCTCCTCGGGAGAATTCAGGATGTTTTGACAAGCTCGAGAGGTTGGTTTATTGGTTTAATAATATGTGATTATTGTACTTGTTTTTATGTATACCCCTCCTCACATGTAAAGCGCCATGGAATAAATGGCGCTATAACAATAAATAATAATAATAATAATAATAATAATGTGGCGGAGAATTTCAATTATTGACGCTCTTGTTGGATGATATGTGCTAATCTATAGAAGCAGTCGGGCAAAAAAAAAAATTACTAAAGAGCAACCGCAATAAACAAAATGACCACGGAAATTGTGGGAAACGTTGCTGCATCATGGACTGTCAGGACTTCTTTAGTGAACTTTACGTGGTCGTCCAGGATAAATTGTCACTGGGTCACTAGAAGTTTACTTCTTCAGTCATGGGACCTAGCGCCAGCTGTCGCTGCGTGCCGGGATTGAGAATCCCGCCACGATGATATCCTAAGGAAGGGTCATCAAGAATGTAGACCTGGACAACCCTATACCAGTAGATAAACTTTGACAAACTTTTAGAGTACCTCCATTTTCTAAGGTGATGGTCAAGGTTCTCAGCTTGCCCAACTGCTTGTGGTTGATACCCTCCTGGCACATGTAGCAGGAGCAGACTTAGTCCACATGGGGGTAGTTCGAGGTGCAGTACATGGTAAAACAACAAAAGTATTGATAAGAATATTATAGAGAGATGTGTTTGCCAATTATCACTCCTTTCTATGTGAGGTACCTACTGTATAAGTCAATGTGCCCTTTTACCTGCCTCATCACATGATCTAGCCACAACAGTCTCCTCCCAAAATCACACATCTACAGACACTTGTTTCAAAGTTCAAGACTGGAAAATCAATTTGAAAAAAGGCATCAAATGGAATTAAAGGGAACCTGTTTTTAAGTAAAAGAGCCACCTTGTCCAGCATTAATGCTGCATTCTGTCAAGGTGGCTCTTTTATTTAGCGTCCCTTCCACCACCGAAATAATCGTTTTTAAAATTGGTCAGACATACCTGAAGTTTGACAGGGGGGCAGGTCTACATCCGTCAGTCATGTCCTGCTTTTGAATTTGGTGCCGCCTCCTCAGTGTTCATTTCTTTTTCTCGCGCCTGCGCTGTTATATTCTTTCTCGGGCATATGCAGTTAGCACTGCCCATCCTATGACATCACATGATGTGACACCATGTGACCAGGAGGGGCGGAGTTCAGCAGAGCAGTGGTGCAGCAGGACCTGTGATGATGTCAGCACCATGTGACCAGTAGGGGCGGAGCTCAGCAGAGCAGTGGTGCAGCAGGACCTGTGATGACTACTGCACCATGTGACCAGTAGGGGCGGAGCTGAGCAGGGCATCGGTGCAGCAGGACCTGTGATGACGTCAGCACCATGTGACCAGGAGGGGCGGAGCTGAGCAGGGCATCGGTGCAGCAGGACCTGTGATGATGTCAGCACCATGTGACTAGTAGGGGCGGAGTTCAGCAGAGCAGTGGTGCAGCAGGAGCGGTGATGACGTCAGCACCATGTGACCAGTAGGGGCGGAGCTCAGCAGAGCAGTGGTGCAGCAGGACCTGTGATGACGTCAGCACCATGTGACCAGGAGGGGCGGAGTTCAGCAGAGCAGTGGTGCAGCAGGAACTGTGATGATGTCAGCACCATGTGACCAGTAGGGGCGGAGCTGAGCAGGGCATCGGTGCAGCAGGACCTGTGTTGACGTCAGCACCATGTGACCAGGAGGGGCGGTGCTAAGCAGTGCAGTGGTGCAGTAGGACCTGTGATGACTACTGCACCATGTGACCTGTAGGGACAGAGCTGAGCAGGGCAGTGGTGCAGCAGGACCAGTGATAACGTCAGCAACATGTGACCACTAGGGCCGGACCTGAGCAGGGCAGCGGTGCATGTTGTGAGTTCATTTTCCCCTTCACCATTGAGGTCTGATGAACTCCCTCTTCTGGAGAAGGAAAGTAGTGAGGCTGATTACCAAGCACCTGAGCAGGATGATGACTGGGTGACTGGAGTTGCTGACTGGATATAAGGCAGCCGACGCCCTTCTGCCTTGCTGGTGATTTCTCAGAGGGATTCTAGGAGACCAGTCTGATTCCTGCTCCTCAAAAGCTAAGTTTTCTGCTCTGCTTTTTGCATTTGTGTTTTGGTTTTGTTTTGCCTTGTTTTTCTGAATTTCTGCCATTCTCTGCTGGGGTGAGTTGAATTCCTTTTTGCTCTGTCTTCAGAAAATACCTGAGTGCTGATATAGTCTTTTTGAAGCCTAGCGTCTTCAGGGCCTTTTTCCCTATCAGTCTGTTGGCTCTTGTTTTGATAGGGTTTTGGCGGATTGCAGACAGCAGCTTTTCTATCCTGTCCTATTTAGTTAGCTTGGGCCCCATCATTTGCTCAGCCTATCTTTCTATCTGCGTGAGTGTTTTTCATCTTGCTTCACCATCATAATATGTTGGGGGCTGCCTATTGCTTTGGGGTCTGCTCTGGGGCAGTTTAGATTTCCCTTTCTGTCTTTAGGCTATGTAGTTCTCCGGCTGTGATCGAGGGGTGTAGGGCACCGTAGGAACCCCCCACGGCTACTGCTAGTTGTTGTTGATAGGTTCAGGGGTCTGCAATCCGATAGCTGCCAACTTCTCTGGTTTCCTTTAAAGGTTCCCTTTAAAATAATAAAACACTTCCACCGATTCATGGCCGATTCTTTTCTGGCTTCTTTTTTCTGGTCCTATTTCGTCTCACAATAAATGCCCCTTAGTATGACATTGGCTGACGCTGGTCATAGCAGAGACTAGTGGTTTCTGGGCGGCCATGTCCTGGTATTTCCTGTGTGTTGGTACCAAAGTCACAAATCTTCGTGTCATGAGATGAGCACCTGTTAGATGAGCAGCCTCTGACCAAAGAGGGTTTCTTCCATTCTGGGTGAAAACAACACGTTTTTCACTGTAGTCTTATTAAGTATCTTTTTGAGGTATATGTCTATGCCCTCATATAGTGACTCATGCATCAAGCCATATTACAGTACCATCTTACACTGAGGTTCACTTCCCCACCCCATATTGGAAACCATCAACAAGCAGGTCAGGTGCTATTGCCAGATCTCCTTAGCTTTTCTTTTGTCATAGTTGTGGCTTGAGCTGAAGAGAATTTGCTAGTAAGATCACCGCCTGCACGTCGTTGAAATACAAATCCACTGACAACCTTATATCTTATATCTGTTGCTGCATTTCTAAGTGATTAGCATTTTTATAAATATACAAATGAGACATTAGTTTCATTGGGTGTGACACAGCACTTAGCAAGCCTCTGGCTCCCAAGGATGTTATACAACCCAGTACCAGTCATTTTAGCTTGTTGCCTTTGTGACATAAGAAGTCGGGCAAGGAAATCAAACAGTGATCTGTCAATCAAGCTAAAGAAGCCGATGCAGATAACATCCTCAGGAGGCATTCACATCTTTATAAAAATGCTAATTTATATAGGAGGCAGAGGCTTAGGAAGTGCTCTGTCACACTCAGAGCACTTAATGTTTCAGTTGCATACGAATGAAAACACAAATTACTTCGAATGCAGCAGCAGATAGAAGCTATAAAGAGGACAAAACATTTACAAAGACCTGCATGCTCATACATGCAGTTGGGAGGGTGATTTTTACTGCTTTTAATATTCAGAACATCTCATGAGGCATTCAACACACATCCAATCTGCCTAGAATCTGACATATCAGCATGGTAAGTGATAAATTTCTCATGGGATTCAATTATGGTCAATATTGTACTGAAATTCCAGAAATAAGGAATTAATAAAACCCACATACTAATTACCTAGGGCCATTTACCTAATCACAATATCAGTATCAGATCCATCATCAGCAGCTTGTTGACTATTCCCACACTGCAGTAAAAAAAATTATGGACAAACAGCAAATAAGATGATGTAGATATTTACCTGAGTGTTCTATGTGCTGCCCATAAAGGAGATGCTAATTATGGGGTAGCGTCACTTGCTGTATTCACAGCAGACAGCATGCACATGGCCATATCTACGATATCGGAAAAAGTTCGTGCTGCCGAGGATCCAAAGTACAATAGGAGACCAGATGCTGTACGGATGTGGTTATATTTGTCAGCGCGTTTCGAGGTGATCAAGCCTCTTCACCAGGACAAGCCACAATGATAAGTTGGTCTCTGTTAGAGCCGCGTACTTAAAACCATTGGAAAGTTTAGCATTAGATAAAAGAGGTCAAATGGGGGAAAGCATGACTGAAAAAGTGTTGACGCCCCTTCATTCTAACAATTAGTGGTTGCAGAGGTCGGTTCCCCAACACCCAATAAAACAATAGGGTATCCTAGCACTAATGTGCCCATTGCTAAAATTAAAAATTCAGTTTAAAAATGATTGCAAAAGTATTCACACCTTCTAATGTTCCAGCATGCTGAATACTGAGAGTTCACAATGTCGCCGGTTGACAGGTTCCACTCCATGATTTTAACCCAATTGTAAAGATAATTGGACATGACAACATAGCCATAGGGTATTACTGCTAAATAGGACAGACAAGTGATGGCTTCTTCTAAGGGATCATACTCATATGCGAGAAAAACGGACGAGTGCAATAAGATAAAAAATCAGATTGACTCTGACCAATGATTCCCAGCTCATTTACAATTTTTTTTCTGAGCTCAGATCGGACTGAGAAAAAAATATCAGCATGCTGCGAGAGGCTGTGTATATCGGCCAAGACTCGCCAATGCAAGTCAACAGGTGCGAGAGAAAAATCAGATGGCACTCGGACCATTACACACCCATCTCCTACAAAACCCGACATTTCATCAGCCCAGTACAGTAAATTAACTCTGTGACAAGTCAGAACAGGACAGATAGAATAGATATAAACATAGAATAGATAGATATAAAAATGTCAGTCACATATGGAATTAGTACTGTGCTTGTGTAGCTTACTGTACATGTTTTTAATTAAAAAAGAAATGATTTTCAGAAAAAAATGGCGTTGCATCCTACGATATTTTATTAATCAGCAGGGGAAAGCTGATGGCTGGGAGCAGATATTTATAGCCTGGAAAGGGGGTAAGACCCATGGAGCTTATCAGGCTATAAAACATCAGCTCACAGTTGTATTGTATACTTAGCCTTTACTGGCTAGTAAAATGGGGGACCCTAAAAAAATGACGTAGGGTCCCCCTATAATTAATAACCAGCAAAGGCTAGGCAGACAGCTGGGGGCTGATATTAATAGGCTAGTAAGGGGCCATGGATACTGGCCCCCAGGCTAAAAACATCAGCTCTCAGCCACCCCAGAAAAGGCGCATCCATAAGATGAGCCAAATGTGGCCCTTAGCCTCCTCTCTTCCCACTTTTTATGTGGTCGTGGCAAGCGAGATGATAGAGTTTGGGTTGATGTCACCTTTGTAATGTCTGGTGACATCAAGCCCCGAGGTTAGTAATGGAGAGGCGTCAATAAGATGTCCCAATTACTAATCCCATAGTCAAATTGTTGTAAAAAAAACAGAATGAAGGGGCTGATCTCAAAGTCTGGTCACCCTTGGCAGTTGAAGCATTTAATACATTAAATAAGTGTTTTATGTCTGCTCCTATATTGTTTTAGCCTGATGCATCAGAACCATTCATCGCAGAGGTGGACGCATCGGAGGTCGGAGTGGGGGCGGTGTTGTCTCAGGGACCTGTTACTTTGACCAATTTAAGATCATGTGCCTTTTTCTCCAGGAAGCGGATAAGACAAAGACAAAAGACAGAAGCAGGTCTGAATGCAAGCCAAGTCAAAACCAGGGAGTCAGCAAACCTACAGGGAAACACTGAGTTAGGACAGACAGAGGGAATTAACAGACACGGGGCAAGTCAGGGAACACAGCTGGACTAATCAGGGTATACCAGAGTCAGATACACAGGCTGAACCCAGAACTATAGGTGGCACCGCCTGCAGGATGCGTGAAAGACAAGACTCAAAACCTTGTCTGGATCATGACAAGCAGGGCTTCCTATAATAAGTTTGCTTCTGATAACTTGCACTGCACATTGTGTCATCATGACTACAGATGAGTGAACCTTTCAAGGTTCGGTTCGGCTCGGCAAACATCCCTATGTTCACCAGTTAGTCAAACACACCCGAACCCCATTGAATTCAATGGGAGGCAAAACCAAACGCATACACAACACCTTCAGGGGAGGCAAAAAGCTGCCAAAACAGCTCAAATTAGGGGCAGGCACCAGTAAAAGTTGCATCAATTGACTCAGCATACAAATAGTATAATTGCACAGCATGGATGCATGGGACAGGGCTTGGACCAGCATTTCTAGCTTAAATGATCAGTAACAGGTGGATGAGTGAGAAGTGTAGGCCTGGTGCTCTGAGAGCCCTGCCAAAATCAGGCAATGCACAATGGAGACCAAACTTGGTGTCCAAACATTTCCAAAAATTAGGGGCAGACTCCATGAAAAGTGGCATCAATTGACCACAGTAGAAATTGAAAATGGCGCAGTAGTCAGCCATGGGCCATCCAGGGTCTGGGCCAGAATTTACAGCTTGGAATTTAAGTTTAAATTAAGACGAGGAGGTATTGGTGTAGACCTCCTGTGCTGGGAGCCCTGATACCTCATGCAACACCTCAAACTGCTTTTCTGCTCAGCCACACTCAGTTGTCACAAATATCAGCTTTGTAGATTACTATTGTTAGAAACATTTAAGGAAAGTAACACAGGTAGTTGACTAAAAGTAAGTGCAGACCTGCCGATCTGGGAGCCCTACTGCTACAGGCAACACACATGAAGGAGAACCAACTTGGAGTCCAAACATTTCAAAAAATTATTGTCACACACCACTAAAGTGGCATCAATTTCCACAGAGTAGAAACAGTCTAATAGGCCTCTGACACACCTTCTGCTACATGCAACCCACCAGATGGAGACCCAACTTGGAGTCTCCACATTTCAAAAAATAATTTGTTACATCTTTAGCAGTAGCAACAACTGGCAAATAAGCCATGAGAAAAGGTGTCACAGACTACAATAACTCGAGATCAATACATGACACTAAAAACAACACCATCGCATAGTCTGCCCAATCTGCGACTGGGGTGAGAAAGTCATTGGAGATCCATGAATTGTTCATGTTGATGAAAGTTAGGTGGCCTACACTTTCAGGGGACAGCCGGATGCGCTTTTCCGTCAGGGCAGCACCAGCATCACTGAAGACACGTTCTGAGAGAACACTGGCTGCCAGGCATGACTTAACCTCCAAAGCGTGACAGGTGACCTCAGGCCACTCTTCCATTTTGGAAGCACAAAATATAAAAGGGTCCAAACCCGGCCTGATGGCATTGATATTGAGTTCCAGATACTCCTGCACCATCCTCTCCAGTCATTCACAACGTGTCAGACTTGTACTCTATTCTGCTTGTGCATGTGCTGGTCTAAAAAATGTGTGAAACAAATCACAGAAATTGCTAATGTTTTTGTGATGACGACTTGATATTCCCGGGATTGGAAGTCTATAACTGCGATGCACATTGTTTGCCTCACTGCTGTCTTGGGGAAAACCACTCTTAAGATTGTCTACAAGCGTGTTTCGATACTCCAGCATGCAAACGTCCGTTTCCAGGAGAGGAAGCATCTGGCTAAATTTACACTTGCACCATGGATCTAACAGAATGGACACCCAGTATTCAGCACTATTTCTAACCCTAAGAATATGGATCAGGCGCTTCAATGAGGTCTATATCCATGGTTGTTAGGAATCTGTGTTCTGCCATACCTATGCAGAGATCCAGTTCCTCACATTTATCTCCAGAGGCTAAGTCCTTTGTACCAGCTTCTGAGCATGCTCACAGGACGAGCTCCTATTGGAGTTCAGGTGTCAGGTGCTCAGGTCCTGCTCTGAATCCTATTGGCTCCTCTGGGAGTTCTGGAGATTTCCGGCAGGTCCCGTACGCTATAAAAAGTGCGCATGGCTGTTCCGCCATGCGCTAGTATAGTCATACTTGCTGCTGTATGTTTGTTGATGAATGACTCATTTGAAACCCCCATTCCTTGGTTATTACGAATGTGTGTGTTTGAGTCAGAGCCAGTATTAGCGCCAGCGTGCCATTGCTCCAGCGCCCAGCAGCTTAGCGTCTGACATCGCGCCTGCGTTTCAGCGGTGTCTCCCTGCGGCACTATCTACGCCGCTCTGCTTTCGTAGACCAGAGAGTGTTCGCAGTAGCAACGTGTCTTTGTTACAGACTTACGGTAGGTCTAGTCGGAGTGTGTCCTGTCATCTAAGGCCACTCCTGTGACCGAATACCGCATCTGTCCCGCTGTGCCTCTGTGAGTTTTCAACAGACTTAGCGTTTTGTATTAATGTTATTGCTTGCAGCTCTGTGTGTGAAACAGAGCTTGCTCCAGCGTTACTATTGCATATGTTTATGCTTGCAGCTCTGTGTGTGAAACAGAGCTTGCTCCAGTATTACCACTACATGTGCTTTAGCTTGCAGCTCTGTGTGTGTAACAGAGTCTGCACAGTACACACTACCGCCACATAGCTCTGCCACCTCCTAGCAGCGGTTTTACCATCTACCGCACGGTGGACCCCGAGCGGTGAACGCACTTTATTATAATTTTATTTAGTGCGTTCCACCGCTCATAACATTATACTAGCGCCAGGGTCTGGCTAGCCATGGCAGAACAGCAGCAACTACTGCAGTGCATTAAGCAGCTCGGCGACCGGGTGGCCGCTCTTGAGAAGTCCATCTCAGCTGCTCAAGCTACTGATGCTGCTGTACACGCTTTAACTGACGCGGTAGCGCGTTTGTCCGTGTCCACCCTTGCGCCAACAGTTACCCGCCTCCCGTTGCCCGATAAGTTTTCCGGGGATGGCGCCTCTTGTAGGGGCTTTATCAGCCAGTGCTCGATTCACCTGGAGCTGCTGGCTGCGCAATTGCCATACGGAACGGGCCAACGTGGCATTTATCATATCCCTACTGTCAGGCAAGGCTCTGGAATGGGCTACGCCTTTATGGGAGCGTGGTGATCTGGATATTTGGCCCGCAGCCCACCTGCTAACTGCTATTAGGCAGGTGTTTCTCGGTCCGCGGGTCACACACGACACTTCGCTACAACTTCTCGCTCTGTCCCAGGGATCCCTCTCGGTCAGCCAGTACGCCGTCCATTTTCGGACACTGGCGTCCGAGTTGGCGTGGTCCGATAAGGCCCTTATCCCAGTGTTTTGGAGAGGATTAGCGGAGCATGTCAAGGATGCTCTCTCTATGAGAGAGATCCCCACCAGCCTGGAGGAGTTAATATCTGCCTCCTCACGCATTGATCTCCGCTTCTCTGAGCGTGGTTTGGAGCGTGTCCACTCCAAACGGAGAGGTACTCCAGCTCCCGAATTTTTTTTACCTCTGGAGCTACCTGAACCAGAGGTCTTACCCCCAGATCCCATGGAGGTGTCTCGTGCCAATATTGATACACCTTCAGCTCAGGAGCCCATGTGCGATTGTTATCGTGTGCACGCTGCTTCTCCAGAAGCTAGCGCCCCGCAAGGGTTGGGTTCTGAGCCGGTCGACGAGACCTTTGTCCCTGCTCATCTCAGGTCTAAAGTCCTCGCGTGGGCAAACGCGTCCAATACGCACAACCATCGTGGCTATATGCAAACCACAAGCCTGTTGGCTGGTGCGTATTGGTGGCCGCACAGGGCTCGGGACGTCAAGAAGTTCATTCAGGCTTACACCTTATGTGCTCAGCATAGCCTTCCTAGGCAGACCGCCGACACACGGCGGCGTTCCACTGCCGCTCCCGCTCCGGCCATTTCCCAGGTGTCCCTTTTGAAACCTGGTGATCTTGCCTCCACTGATGCCTTCCACGTGTCCCGGGTTATCGTGTCACCTACCAGGACACCAGCCTCGCCTTCGGACGAGTCTAAGCCCTACGCCACGATTGGGCACAGGCTTGTGGGTCAGAAGGCTCTGGGAGGGGGGGCCTTAGGAGAGGGGGGTAATGTTAGGAATCTGTGTTCTGCCATACCTATGCAGAGATCCATTTCCTCACATATATCTCCAGAGGCTAAGTCCTTTGTAACAGCTTCTGAGCATGCTCACAGGACGAGCTCCTATTGGAGTTCAGGTGTCAGGTGCTCAGGTCCTGCTCTGAATCCTATTGGCTCCTCTGGAAGTTCTGGAGATTTCCGGCAGGTCCCGTACGCTATAAAAAGTGTGCATGGCTGTACCGCCATGCGCTAGTATAGTCATACTTGCTGCTGTATGTTTGTTGATGAATGACTCATTTGAAACCCCCATTCCTTGGTTATTACGAATGTGTGAGTGTTTGAGTCAGAGCCAGTATTAGCGCCAGCGCGCCATTGCTCCAGCGCCCAGCAGCTTAGCGTCTGACATCGCGCCTGCGTTTCAGCGGTGTCTCCCTGCGGCACTATCTACGCCGCGCTGCTTTCGTAGACCTGAGAGTGTTCGCAGTAGCAACGTCTTTGTTACAGACTCCCGGTAGGTCTAGTCGGAGTGTGTCCTGTCATCTAAGGCCACTCCTGTGACCGAATACCGCGTCTGTCCCGCTGTGCCTCTGTGAGTTTTCAACAGGCTCAGCGTTTTGTATTAATGTTTATGCTTGCAGCTCTGTGTGTGAAACAGAGCTTGCTCCAGTGTTACCAGTACATGTACTTTAGCTTGCAGCTCTGTGTGTGTAACAGAGTCTGCACAGTGCACTTGGGTGACGCCTTTAAACCTGTGCACACTACCGCCACATAGCTCTGCCACCTCCTAGCAGCGGTTTTACCATCTACCGCACGGTGGACCCCGAGTGGTGAACGCTAGAGTTGAGCGAAACGGGTCGAAAAAATTCAAAAGTCGCCGACTTTTGGCAAAGTCGGGTTTCATGAAGCAAAACCCGACCCTAGGATGAGGTCGGCCACGAGGTCGGCGACTTACGCGCCAAAGTCGCGTTTCAAAAGTTTGTTTTGCGCTCTTTTTCAGCCAATCAGGATCCACGGACACTGTGGGCAACGTGATGACATAGGCATGGGTCACCACCATCTTTCAGAAGGGCATGCAAGTGATTGGCTTGCTTTGGTGGGCGTCACAGGGGGTATAAAAGGGTGTGCACGCCGACCGCCATCTTACTTCTGCCGATCTTAGTATAGGGAGAGGTTGCTGCTGATTCTGTAGGGAGAGCGTTAGGCAGGGAAGAAGACAAAAAAACTGCTTCTGCTGCTAGCGATTTGGCCTGCACAACACACAAGTCACTGTGTGTGCAGTGCAAGGGGAGGCTATATTGTGGTGTATCAGTGGTGTTGGTTGTTGGGCTGCCTTCTAAGGCTTCCTGACACGCTGGCATTGCTGTTTACCCACTGCTCTGCAAACTGCTTTTTTAAAAGCAATCCAATCTCCATTATCCACTCGTCACTTTGGTCACAGGCAGCTGTGCCATCGAGCGTGTCACATAGCGCTCAGATATCAGTGGGCCGCACACAATCCACAAGTGTCCACTGTCCAAAAGTGTACGCAGAGATTCAAAATCTCCATTATCCTCTCGTCACTTTGGTCACAGGCAGCTGTGCCATCGAGCGTGTCACATAGCGCTCAGATATCAGTGGGCCGCACACAATCCACAAGTGTCCACTGTCCAAAAGTGTACGCAGAGATTCAAAATCTCCATTATCCTCTCGTCACTTTGGTCACAGGCAGCTGTGCCATCGAGCGTGTCACATAGCGCTCAGATATCAGTGGGCCGCACACTATCCACAAGTGTCCAGTGTCCAAAAGTGTACGCAGAGATTCAAAATCTCCATTATCCTCTCGTCACTTTGGTCACAGGCAGCTGTGCCATCGAGCGTGTCACATAGCGCTCAGATATCAGTGGGCCGCACACAATCCACAAGTGTCCAGTGTCCAAAAGTGTACGCAGAGATTCAAAATCTCCATTATCCTCTCGTCACTTTGGTCACAGGCAGCTGTGCCATCGAGCGTGTCACATAGCGCTCAGATATCAGTGGGCCGCACACAATCCACAAGTGTCCAGTGTCCAAAAGTGTACTCAGAGATTCAAAATCTCCATTATCCTCTCGTCACTTTGGTCACAGGCAGCTGTGCCATCGAGCGTGTCACATAGCGCTCAGATATCAGTGGGCCGCACACAATCCACAAGTGTCCAGTGTCCAAAAGTGTACGCAGAGATTCAAAATCTCCATTATCCTCTCGTCACTTTGGTCACAGGCAGCTGTGCCATCGAGCGTGTCACATAGCGCTCAGATATCAGTGGGCCGCACACAATCCACAAGTGTCCAGTGTCCAAAAGTGTGCGCAGAGATTCAAAATCTCCATTATCCTCTCGTCACTTTGGTCACAGGCAGCTGTGCCATCGAGCGTGTCACATAGCGCTCAGATATCAGTGGGCCGCACACAATCCACAAGTGTCCACTGTCCAATAGTGTACGCAGAGATTCAAAATCTCCATTATCCTCTCGTCACTTTGGTCACAGGCAGCTGTGCCATCGAGCGTGTCACATAGCGCTCAGATATCAGTGGGCCGCACACAATCCACAAGTGTCCACTGTCCAATAGTGTACGCAGAGATTCAAAATCTCCATTATCCTCTCGTCACTTTGGTCACAGGCAGCTGTGCCATCGAGCGTGTCACATAGCGCTCAGATATCAGTGGGCCGCACACAATCCACAAGTGTCCACTGTCCAATAGTGTACGCAGAGATTCAAAATCTCCATTATCCTCTCGTCACTTTGGTCACAGGCAGCTGTGCCATCGAGCGTGTCACATAGCGCTCAGATATCAGTGGGCCGCACACAATCCACAAGTGTCCAGTGTCCAAAAGTGTACGCAGAGATTCAAAATCTCCATTATCCTCTCGTCACTTTGGTCACAGGCAGCTGTGCCATCGAGCGTGTCACATAGCGCTCAGATATCAGTGGGCCACACACAATCCACAAGTGTCCAGTGTCCAAAAGTGTACGCAGAGATTCAAAATCTCCATTATCCTCTCGTCACTTTGGTCACAGGCAGCTGTGCCATCGAGCGTGTCACATAGCGCTCAGATATCAGTGGGCCGCACACAATCCACAAGTGTCCACTGTCCAATAGTGTACGCAGAGATTCAAAATCTCCATTATCCTCTCGTCACTTTGGTCACAGGCAGCTGTGCCATCGAGCGTGTCACATAGCGCTCAGATATCAGTGGGCCGCACACAATCCACAAGTGTCCAGTGTCCAAAAGTGTACGCAGAGATTCAAAATCTCCATTATCCTCTCGTCACTTTGGTCACAGGCAGCTGTGCCATCGAGCGTGTCACATAGCGCTCAGATATCAGTGGGCCGCACACAATCCACAAGTGTCCACTGTCCACAAGTGTACGCAGAGATTCAAAATCTCCATTATCCTCTCGTCACTTTGGTCACAGGCAGCTGTGCCACCGAGCGTGTCACATAGCGCTCAGATATCAGTGGGCCGCACACAATCCACAAGTGTCCACTGTCCACAAGTGTACGCAGAGATTCAAAATCTCCATTATCCTCTCGTCACTTTGGTCACAGGCAGCTGTGCCATCGAGCGTGTCACATAGCGCTCAGATATCAGTGGGCCGCACACAATCCACAAGTGTCCACTGTCCAATAGTGTACGCAGAGATTCAAAATCTCCATTATCCTCTCGTCACTTTGGTCACAGGCAGCTGTGCCATCGAGCGTGTCACATAGCGCTCAGATATCAGTGGGCCGCACACAATCCACAAGTGTCCAGTGTCCAAAAGTGTACGCAGAGATTCAAAATCTCCATTATCCTCTCGTCACTTTGGTCACAGGCAGCTGTGCCATCGAGCGTGTCACATAGCGCTCAGATATCAGTGGGCCGCACACAATCCACAAGTGTCCACTGTCCACAAGTGTACGCAGAGATTCAAAATCTCCATTATCCTCGCGTCACTTTGGTCACAGGCAGCTGTGCCATCGAGCGTGTCACATAGCGCTCAGATATCAGTGGGCCGCACACAATCCACAAGTGTCCACTGTCCAATAGTGTATGCAGAGATTCAAAATCTCCATTATCCTCTCGTCACTTTGGTCACAGGCAGCTGTGCCATCGAGCGTGTCACATAGCGCTCAGATATCAGTGGGCCGCACACAATCCACAAGTGTCCAGTGTCCAAAAGTGTACGCAGAGATTCAAAATCTCCATTATCCTCTCGTCACTTTGGTCACAGGCAGCTGTGCCATCGAGCGTGTCACATAGCGCTCAGATATCAGTGGGCCGCACACAATCCACAAGTGTCCAGTGTCCAAAAGTGTACGCAGAGATTCAAAATCTCCATTATCCTCTCGTCACTTTGGTCACAGGCAGCTGTGCCATCGAGCGTGTCACATAGCGCTCAGATATCAGTGGGCCGCACACAATCCACAAGTGTCCACTGTCCACAAGTGTACGCAGAGATTCAAAATCTCCATTATCCTCTCGTCACTTTGGTCACAGGCAGCTGTGCCATCGAGCGTGTCACATAGCGCTCAGATATCAGTGGGCCGCACACAATCCACAAGTGTCCACTGTCCACAAGTGTGTGCAGAAATTCTAAAACTCCCCTGTCCTATAGACACCTTGTACCTTGTTTTACATTACTACTATATAGTTTGTTGGATTTTGTCTACATTTCTACCAAAAATGAGGAAGGCTGGTGGAAGAGGCCGTGGAATTGAGCGGGGGTTGGCAGCTGGTAATGATGGTGTTGGTGGTGGATCTGATGGTAGTGGCAAGAGCAAAATAGGACCGAATGCAGGAGGTGCTGACCCTGCGTCATCGTCTGTCTACATAAGGCCTCGAACGCTTAGTTTTCTAGGAGTTGGCAAACCGCTTTTAAAGGCAGAGCATCAGGAAAAAGTTTTGTCTTACATTGCTGACTCAGCCTCCAGCTCTATCGCCTCCTCTTCTTCAGTTGTAAAAAGTAAAAGCACTGAGTCGTCATTGGAGGCTCATGTTCATGAACCACACCTTTCCTTGTGTCCTTCACCCCAACCAAGATTGAAGGATGACGCAGGCCATACTACTGATTACTCCATGGAGCTGTTTTCACATACCATGCCTGGATTATCAAGTCAAATGGTGAATTACCCAGGCCAAGATGAATCTGACATGGAGTGCACTGATGCGCATCCGCTGATGGATGATTCTGCTGGTACATTCACTCAGAGCACTACATTGTCCTCGCAGTGTACAGAGCCAGATTTTGACCCTGATGAGACTCAGGTGCCCCTTCCCGCACACTATACCACCATACACGGTGACACAGAGAAAGGTGCACATGACATAGAAGAGGAGGTGATGGATGACCCAGTTGTTGACCCAGATTGGCATCCATTGGGGGAAGAGGGTGCTGCTTCCAATAGCTCAGATGAGGAGCATCCACAGCAGACATCGACATCGCAACAGCTGTTATCTGGCAGGCCCGGAGCACTCCAAAGACAGGTTCCAAACATCAAAAGAGTTGCTGGACAGCTTGTCCAGAGGGTCAAAAGATCACAGCGTGCTAGGCCGCAAACTGTCTGCCAAAATAGGAAGTGTGCAGTGTGGCAGTTTTTTGACCAAAATCCTCATGATCAGGCCAAGGTTATCTGTAAGAAGTGCGCAAAGACCTTTAGCCGAGGGAAAAATCTGAAAAATTTGAATACCAGTTGCATGCTTAGACATTTAACCAGCATGCACTTGCAAGCGTGGACACAACACCAAACCTCAAGTGCCACATGTGCAACTGATCACAACGAAGGTAGTCAGCAACGCTACATTGTTTCCCCCACTGTAAGCCCACCGGTTAGCACAGCAGCAAATGTTGAGGTGTCATTGCAAGGCCACAGCAGTCAGGGAATCCCACTGTTATATCAACGAAAGACTGATTCTAGGCCATCAGAAAGAACACCAACTCCATCACCATCATCAACCCTCTCTCAGTCCGCCCTGTCCACCGCTACTTCCACCATATGCAGCTCTCAAGTCCAGCTCACCCTCCCAGACACTATGAGTAGGTCAAGAAAGTACTCAGTCTCTCATCCGCGTACACTGGGTTTGAACGCCCACATTGCCAAACTAATCTCGTTTGAGATGATGCCCTTTCGGTTGGTGGAAAGCACAGCTTTCCGCGAACTCATGGCCTATGCAGTACCACGCTATGACCTACCCAGTCGCCACTTCTTCTCTCGCAAAGCCATCCCAGCCCTCCACCATCATGTGAAAGACCGCATTGTCCATGCACTCAAGCAGTCAGTGAGCGGAAAGGTGCACCTCACAACTGATGCATGGTCCAGTCGGCATGGCCAGGGCCGTTACGTGTCCATCACTGCGCACTGGGTTAATGTGGTGGATGCAGGGTCCACAGGGGACAGCGGTGGTGGGACAGTGCTGCCTAGCCCACGGTCTAGGAAACAGTTGGCTGTAGGCGTTCGACCCTCCTCCTCCTCCTCCTCCAGAAGCGACAGCTCGTCCACAGAGCGCAGTCGTACGAGCACTTCATCTGCAGCTGCCACTGTTGCACACGATGTGTCCCCCTATCGAGCAGCTAGTGGAAAGCGTCAGCAGGCTGTGTTGCAGATGATGTGTTTGGGCGACAGACACACCGCCGAGGTGCTGGCCGAGTACTTGAAGCGACAAACTGAGTCATGGCTGGGCAGTGTACATCTTGAGGCAGGCAAGGTAGTCAGTGATAACGGCCGTAATTTTGTGGCAGCCATAGCCCTTTCAAAACTCAGCCACATACCTTGCTTGGCTCACACCTTGAACCTGGTGGTGCAGTGCTTCCTCAAAAATTATCCGGAGTTAACAGCCCTGCTCCAGAAGGTGCGAAGACTGTGCGCGCACATCCGCCGGTCGCCTGTACACTCCGTTTGTATGCAGAAGCTGCAGCGATTGCTCCACCTTCCCAACCACCGCCTCATTATCGACATTGCAACAAGGTGGAACTCCACCCTGCACATGGTGGAGCGGCTGTGCGAGCAGAGGCAGGCCATAATGCATTTGTGGGAGGATACACGGCCAGGCACTTTGAGAGCAGACATGGAGTTGACAGGCGTGCAGTGGTCGAAGCTGAAAGACCTTTGTAAAGTCCTTCAGTGTTTTGAGGAATGCACACGGCTGGTAAGCACAGACGACGCCATCCTAAGCATGAGCATCCCACTTATGCGTCTGCTCATGCAAACTTTGACGCACCTTAAGGAGCAGGCGTCTGCAGCCAATGTTGATGAGGAGGAAGAGGAGGAGGGAATCCTTGATGACATTCAGCCATTGTCTGCTCAGGGACCTCTCCTGGACGAGGTGGAGGAAGAAGAGGAGGAGGAGGAGGAGGATGATGGGGATGATTACTTAGGGGAGGAGGATGCATCTCGTGGGGCAAGTGAAAATGTTGGCGTGGCAAGGTCTGGTACAGGGTTTGTGCGTGACTGGAGGGATGTGGATTTGCCAGAAAGTGCTCCTCCACCCAGCACTCGCAGTGCATCATTGACACCGGGAACATTGGCCCACATGTCAGATTGTGCCTTGCGGATCCTAAAAAGGGACCCCCGCATTGCCAAAATGATGAACGATGACGACTACTGGTTGGCCAGCATCCTGGATCCACGCTATAAAGGCAAATTACAAAACATCATGCCACAGGAGAACCTTGACCTAATATTGGCTAATAAACAAGCAACTCTGGTAAATCGGTTGCTTGAGGCATTCCCAGCACACAGCAGCGGTGATGGTTCTCACACGAGCCGTACGGGCCGGGGGCAGCTTGGCAGAGGTGTTCGTGGTGCACACAGCAGAAGTGGCGTTGGAGACAGGGGTTTCATGACAATGTTGTGGACTGATTTTTCAAATACCGCTCACACAACTGGTAATACTGCATCGATGGAAAGTGACAGGAGACAGCAGTTGTCAACTATGGTTACAAACTACTTCTCCTCCCATATCGATGTTCTCCCACACAGGTCATTCCCTTTTGACTATTGGGCCGCTAAACTGGACACCTGGCCTGAATTGGCCCAATATGCCTTACAGGAGCTCGCTTGCCCAGCTGCAAGTGTGCTATCGGAAAGAGTCTTCAGTGCAGCTGGATCAATCCTGACAAAAAAAAGGACCCGTCTGTCAACCCAAAATGTGGATGATCTAACCTTCATTAAAATGAACCACGCATGGGTTTCCAAGGATTTTGTCCCACCTTCCCCTGATGACACATAGGGTGACAGAAAAATGGCTTGCTTTGGTCCACCTCTTCCTGGTACTTCACCTATTTCGCCTTTTGCATCAGTTGAATGTCCAACATCAACATATGCCACTTTCTAAAACTCCCTAACTGTGCTGCCTCCCCCCCCATGGCCGGGGTCACCACCTAGCGCACGACACCGTGCGAGTGCCGATGCCCTGGACAGGTGGGTAGGCCGACTCTTGGGCGCGGGCACTGGCACAGGGTCCCTCATAGTGCAATCAAGTGTCTCTGACGGTGGTGGTGCACACCCGCCGTCAGACACACCGCTGTACTATGAGGGGCCCAGTGCCAGTACCGACGCCCATGAGTGGGCCCCCCTTGCTTGGCCAGGGCCGCAGCATTTGCAATCTTTACCTCTCCCTGCTCCTCCGCTGTGTAATCTGGGCCTTCAAATCCATACTGTGCCTGACACCGTCTGAGCCTGCCTCCTGATGTATAGACATATATTTTGAATGTGTACGCTATCCATACATGTTATCCGTGGATACGGTACCCCTTCTAACCTTTGTGCAATGACGTGCAATCCATACTGGGCCTAACACCGTCTGAGCCTGCCTCATGCTGTATAGACATATATTTTGAATGTGTACGCTATCCATACATGTTATCCGTGGATACGGTACCCCTTCTAACCTTTGTGCAATGACGTGCAATCCATACTGGGCCTAACACCGTCTGAGCCTGCCTCATGCTGTATAGACATATATTTTGAATGTGTACGCTATCCATACATGTTATCCGGGGATACGGTACCCCTTCTAACCTTTGTGCAATGACGTGCAATCCATACTGGGCCTAACACCGTCTGAGCCTGCCTCATGCTGTATAGACATATATTTTGAATGTGTACGCTATCCATACATGTTATCCAGGGATACGGTACCCTTTCTAACCTTTGTGCAATGACGTGCAATCCATACTGGGCCTAACACCGTCTGAGCCTGCCTCATGCTGTATAGACATATATTTTGAATGTGTAAGCTATCCATACATGTTATCCGGGGATACGATACCCCTTCTAACCTTTGTGCAATGACGTGCAATCCATACTGGGCCTAACACCGTCTGAGCCTGCCTCATGCTGTATAGACATATATTTTGAATGTGTACGCTATCCATACATGTTATCCGTGGATACGGTACCCCTTCTAACCTTTGTGCAATGACGTGCAATCCATACTGGGCCTAACACCGTCTGAGCCTGCCTCATGCTGTATAGACATATATTTTGAATGTGTACGCTATCCATACATGTTATCCGGGGATACGGTACCCCTTCTAACCTTTGTGCAATGACGTGCAATCCATACTGGGCCTAACACCGTCTGAGCCTGCCTCATGCTGTATAGACATATATTTTGAATGTGTACGCTATCCGTACATGTTATCCGGGGATACGGTACCCCTTCTAACCTTTGTGCAATGACGTGCAATCCATACTGGGCCTAACACCGTCTGAGCCTGCCTCATGCTGTATAGACATATATTTTGAATGTGTACGCTATCCATACATGTTATCCAGGGATACGGTACCCTTTCTAACCTTTGTGCAATGACGTGCAATCCATACTGGGCCTAACACCGTCTGAGCCTGCCTCATGCTGTATAGACATATATTTTGAATGTGTACGCTATCCGTACATGTTATCCGGGGATACGGTACCCCTTCTAACCTTTGTGCAATGACGTGCAATCCATACTGGGCCTAACACCGTCTGAGCCTGCCTCATGCTGTATAGACATATATTTTGAATGTGTACGCTATCCATACATGTTATCCAGGGATACGGTACCCTTTCTAACCTTTGTGCAATCACGTGCAATCCATACTGGGCGTGAGAACGGCTGGCGAGCTGTTAAACAAGCTACAGCACCTGTCCAGACAAGTACAGGGATTCCCTAGCGAGGAGACTTATTTGATTGTTTTCTATGTTGGGACAGCAATTTTTGGGGAGCACTATACTCTGGAGAATGATAGATGGGGCCCACCATACACTGGAACATTCCAAAGGTGGACATCAGACACTGGAGCAGCATTTACAGGGCCCATTATACACTAGAGCATTAGAAATGGGGCCCATTATGTTTGGAGCATTATTTGGGCCCATAAGACAGTGGAGCTTCATCCATGGGGACCAACATATACTGTAGCATTATGTGGAGCTCATCATATACTGTTTCAAACATTATATGGGACCAATGATTTTGTATGGAGAAATAGATGGGCCTCGTCATGAGATGTAAAAAGTGAGGTATTTTTCATTGTACTATACCGCTATTTCTCTGCCGTATCGGAGCATGATGAGTTGTGGTATGTGTTAAAGGGGCGCTCTTTCGCCCAGGGCACATGAAAACCTGCAGCCAGCCCTCCCCCCCCCACAACTTTAGCCAAATAACCCCCATTTTTCAGTGCGTAACTTGTATTATGAAGTTAATTAAGGTTGACAAGCTTAAGTAAGAAGAATTGATGCTTTTGGCATTCAAATGGGCACTGTAGGTGTGTTTCCTGTCCTCCTCTCACTGCCGACTTTTATTCCCCATTGACTTACATTGGGTTTCGTGTTTCGGGACGACCCCGACTTTTCCCTATAATCGGACGATCTTGCTCGACCCGACTTTTGGAAAAGTCGGGTTTCACAAAACGAAACGCGACCCTAAAAAAGCAAAAGTCGCTCAACTCTAGTGAACGCACTTTATTATAATTTTATTTAATGTGTTCCACCCCTCATAACAATGGTGTGTTGGTGGTGGGGTAACACTCAAGCTTGCTTCCTCCATCCATTCCTGCCAATCACGGACAACAGAGAGGGGATAATTATCCTCTTCATCTCCTGACTGTTGCACGCCCATCATCTCTTCTTGCACATCCTCCTCCATTTGTTGCTCGGCTCTTGCGCCTTCATTAATAGTTTGTCTGGTGCCATGAGCCCCCTCAATCACTGTAATCCACCCTCCCATGGCACCTGTGTGACGACAGTCCAGACCTTAGAGATATTGTTAACACTTCCGCATCCTCCTCTGCTTCCACCTCTTCCTCTTGACCACCTCCTCATGCAGACTATCCAAAGTGTGCTCCAGAATGTAGATGACTGGAATAGTGATGCTGATGACGGCATCGTCAGTGCACTGCTAACATCTTAGCAGCCATTTCAAAACTGTGCAGAAGGGTGCAGAGGTCCTTCATCTGTGCCAACTCCGCAAGCGTGATTTGCACCGCGTCCATACTGCGTTGGCCCAGGCTATGCAAAAGGACATACTGCATCAGTGCTCTTCGCTAGTGCCACAGTCGCTGTAACACGTGCAGAGTGGAATTCCACCATGTTGACACATTGCATATCAGTTAACCAGTAGGCTGAAAGATTTCTATTGTGATTCCAGGCGATTAACTGCGGGATGCAAATGGCGGAAGTGAGCACACAGCGACCGTGCTTTCTGCAGCAGCGCATCCGAGGTGGAATAGCGGTGGAGAAATTGCTGTACCACTGTTTTAGGGCAACCATCAGGTTTGCACCGTTACCTCACTTGGCCTTCCCTGTTTTAGGATTCAGTGGAGACAGCCATTACTCTAACTCAGCCTGGAAAGCTGTCCTCAACTCTTCAGCTATGTGACTGCGATCTCCAAGGCATTTCAATTTTAATACTGCCTGATTGCGATGAGTCCTGGCTGCGCAGTATGGAGGTGGTGGGGATTCTCTCTGCACTGTTGAATCGCGTGTCTGATTAAGGGGGAGGTTGAGGGCTCAAGTGGAGACCCTAGAGGAGATAGAGGAGGAGACAGAAGCAGTGGAGGAAATGTTAGATACAGGGGTTTGTCCTGCAAGCCTTGGGGAAGACTTGATCGCCTGCCCCCACAGCCACCAGAGTCACCCACTGCCCAGTCAGCGAGATGTAACGCTCCTGCCCATTTTTGCTCTTCCAAGTGTCTGTGGTGAAATACACCCTGGCAGACATAGATTTAGTCAAGAAATGGGTGATTTCTGCGATGTGCTGGTGTAGCGCAGGAACAGCTTTCTTGGAGAGGTAATGGTGACTGGGCAACTGGTACTGGGGGACTGCGAAGGCCTTCAGCTTTCAGAAACCGACTGTATCCACCAGGTAGAAAGGCAGCATTTCTGTGGACAACTGAGTTGAGATGGTGGAGTTCAAGTGGATCGCCCGTCAGGGCAGTGGGATTACTCGGTACCGGGCCGCTTCTTAAAGGGATGTGTCACAGCGGCAGTGACTCGGTCGTTGGCCCTGGGCGTCCAATTAAAGGGGTTATTTACAGGGGAAAACTAAAGAATTTGTAATAAAGTGTTTGTGACACTACCTGTGGAATCTGATCAGAAGTGACCAGCACTGCAGTGCAGATCCTCTGGGACTGATGGTGTGATGCAGCAGAGTTGGTATAGCTCTCCAAAGGCAGTGCTTAGTCCTAGGGCAGATGAAAGCTGCTCAGGGAGATGGTGATGTATTATTTGGCAAGAGATGTAGCAGTGCTGAGGTGTTGCAGAAAGAACTCAGAGGACACAGCCGAATGCAGTTCCAAAGCTTTACTCACTGTTCTGATCTGCTCATGCCCGCTTGGCACTGTGTCCTCCAGGTGAGGGGCCGAGCAAACTTCAAGGCAGTTGGGGAACACCTTTCCAGAACTCCTTTCGGTGCGTACCTTTCCTGAAGGTCTCTGTGCTGATTTCTACTCCTCTTCCCTCCCAGCATCTCACAGTCAGTGTCCCAGGCCAGGTAGCGTCCTCTCTGCGTTCCCTTGCTCCCTTATGGCTGCCTTTCCGGAGAAGATAACTGTAGCTTGTGGCTGAGATACCTAAAGATGCCTCTACATCCGGCTTGCTAGTTGACTCCGTAGTTCACTCCATTAGGCTAGGGTGCCGGCAAATCCGTGCAACCTGGTCCCTCTGCTTACGGATTGGGCCCCACTGACAGTATGGTCGCTTATCTGTGTCCCTAGGACCCCTTCCCTCTTCAGGGAGCTTTCTTCTGTCATTTCCTTCCCAGCAGCCCAACTCACAGGGAGCTGCTCCACACACGTACGTCTGCTTCTTCCCCTATGGGAAGACTGTCCTAGCTCTAAAGCTGGAGTCACACATAGCGACTTACCAGCGATCCCGACAACGATATCAACATGTCAGGATCACTGGTAAGTCGCTACGTGATCGCTGGTGAGCTGTCACACAGACAGCTTCACCAGCGATCAGCACAGCGATGCCGAGCGCGCGGTGTTGCTGTGTTCGTTTGTTACCAGCGCGCTGATGCAGGGAGCTGGTAACTAATGTACACATCGGGTAACTGGGGACGCACGTCCCTTGGATACCCGATGTGTATGTTAGTTACCAGCTGATCGCTGGTCTCCCGCCTCTCACACGCAGCGATGCGTGCTGGTCAGCGGGAGAACAGCGATGAAAGAAATGTCCAGAGGTTTCTTGCAGCGATCAGCGATACCGGCAGGGGGGCGGTCGCTGATCGCTGTCACACACAGCGATCTCGATGGTGAGATCGCTGTTGTGTCACAAAACTTGTGACTCAGCAGCGATCTCGCTAGCGAGATTGCTATGTGTGACAGGGCCTTAACTCTCTTCTCCCACTCTGAACCTCCTAGCTCCACCCACCTCCCAACACCCTTTATGACCCAAGCAGGGGTTACCCAGGGTGCCCTGCTACTCTAGGGTGTGTGTTGGGTGCAAGTGTTAAAGTCCTGTGAGGTGCTCCCACCTTACTTGGAAAGTGGGATACCACACGTCTGGTTGAGGTGCAGTACCTCTGTGGCGGCTGAACCCTCAGGGGCACCACACAAGCTCTTAGCTTTGGCATGTATAGGAGGAAACATTATTTTATGTGACCACAACTGTGGGTCTGATGGCTGGCTGTAGTGCTGAGAGAGGGCGGAGTTGAGTGAACAGGACAAACTGCTGGACTGTGAGTGAGGTGCAGGCAGAGATGTTATGGTGGATTGATAAAGATGTGGTGTGCTCCGTGAAACAAAAACAGCAGGCTGTGTTCTTAACTACATATCCCTGACTACTGCCTAAATATTTGTAATCCGATATACTAAATATTTTTAAGGCCATATATTGATATTTCAAAATGAGGCCTTTTTTGTGTACATACAACCTTTTTGTTTTTGTTCTTGTTATTTTCTTGTTTGTGCTGTCACCTTTTTGTATGATAGGGGTTTATGGATACTGACGTGGAGCGGGGGCGCCATATCGTGACTATTAGACAAAGTGCACACGCAGCCGAAAATTTCTGCTTAAAAACCTGACTCCCTTCCCAGAAACCGCGCGTTTTTTACTGCGCGTTTTCCGCGCAGAAAACACATGGTTTTTATTCGTTTTTTTCCGCACATTTTCAAAACGCATAGAACTAGCCAGAAACGCGGTAAAAAAACGCATCAATATGCACAAAAAGTGCAAAATACATAGAAATGAATGGGAAGCTTATTTTTAGCGGTTTTATTGGAAAAACCGCTAAAAATACCGCTAAAAAAACGCTGTGTGTGAACACAGCCTTAGTGTCACTGTTGATAGTCCCCACTATTGTGTATATAGATTTATGTCTTGATTGATGTGTAACCCTGTATAGCCCTAATTGATTGCACCTCTATTCTTAGAAATTCTTTTATGAGTGTTGTACTTTTAAATATAAGAATAAAAGTTATTTTTTAGATGGCTATTTTCTTTTTTGGTTTCACTACACAGACAACCCTTCCTCAGTCCCTATGTTTCTCCCTTATAAAATAATAACACTTATACTCACCTTCTGTTCCAGAGGTGTCCTCTATTGCTCTCCCGGGGATCGCAGTGTTACGTCACGTGATCCCTGCGGCAAATCATCGCTGGCTTTGGTCTGGCAGCAGCTCTCATTTCCAGCGGATGTATGTGATACGTCTGAAGGCGGAAGAGTGAAACCAGCGCTGACTGACCACGGAAATCACGTGACATAAAAATGTGATACCTTGGACAGCCAGTGCCGACGCCATTGGAACAGCGCCGGCACCAGAGGTGAGTATACGTGTTATCATTTTACAAACGTAGGGATTGAGACGGGTTTGTACAACGAGTGGAAAAACACCTTTAACCATTTGCACATTTATCTAGAACTTTCAGGTATGTTGTGTGCAGCAGTAGAGGATGCCACTGTGCCCTCCCTCTGTAGCATGCATCGAGCATACACGGGCTCCCCGACATGAAACCAGACGATGCAACAGTTCAACGTGTCTTTATTTGCAGTCATCCATTATGGAGGCACGATGCTTTAAACATTTCAAACTTCAATACTTGTAGAAGAACTATGAAACCTTTGCCCACTCAACATGCACCATCATTTATTCTCCGACACACACCGTTGCAGCTATCTTTCTGGATCTCAGTGGGTCCCATACTCTCAGATGGTTTCCCCGTGTTCTCACTCCTCTGGCAACTTCCATCAATCCCACAGGGCCCTTGCCCACTTGTCACTCAGTCTCAGTCTCTTGAGTTCCTGTATCCTACCAGATTTAGGGGAACTACTTGGCTCTTCTTCATGAGGCTACAACCAGCTATCTCATATCTGCAGGACCAGCTGTCCCTAGTAGAGGACTTCCATCACTCTTTCTTGTGTCCCAGACTTTAGCTGTTACATGATACAGAATGCATTTGCAGTCCTTCCATGATTCATATCTGTCTCTCCAGGGACCACTCTCTATCAGAGTGGTCTCTTTCCTATCTCCTTTATGAGTGGCTGATTTTCAATGCCCGGGACATTCACAGAGGAAATCTCCCCTCTGCATCCTGATGAAGCCCAAGGCACAAGATGTTTCCACTTCATCTTTCAGCCATAACTCAATAACATGGCTCTTGCTCACAAACCCTCTGCAACCAACACCAGCCCTCTGCAACCGACACCAGCAATCTGCAACTAACACAAAATGAAGGAAAGACAGCCCCTAAATAACCCCTGACTGTCACTCACAGTCTGCCCAGATTTTCTGGTTGCCGTTAACTCCTAAACTCCTGCAGCATTAGCATGGCTCAGCAATACTCACAGGCACACATCACACACAAAATGCAAATTTAACATATAAAACATAAACAAATGCACTGAACATAGCTCCATGACAGGACTGCAAACACAAATCTCACAGGTCATAATCTTGATTTGGCACTGCTGTACAATAAAATACAATGACATACAGAAACATATAGTGCATTAAAATGTCGGGTGGCTGGAGACCACCATCACCCTCTTAAAGAACTACCAGAATGTTAGGATAAACTAATCCACAGAGCTATAAAGAACAGAATATACATTCAACATCAAAAAGCAAACATCTCCATTAAGTGCAAGAATCGGATCCTGGAGCTTACTCAGCCTTGAAGGGTTAACTCAACAAGCAGTCCCCTCTAATAGGAACACTCCATCCCCAAGGGTATCTGTCAACAGTTTGTCTGGCTTCATCAGCATATGTCTCAGTGGTGTCAGCCGATGAAATGGTTTCAGAATGGGGTATACAGCCTAGGATCAGGGGAAGAGACAACGGTAGTCCCACATGGGTCCTTGGTCTGGACAAAGAACCATAACGAAGTCCTTCCCATGTCTGGTATCGGTCTAAGGGCTTGGTGGCATCAGATTCCTCCTCCCAGGTCTCCTTGCTCAGCAGCACAATTGGACAGGTGACATTGGCAGCCCATGGACCTCTGGGTCCCAGCATTTTGTTAAATTCCACTATATCCCCACGGTGCATATTACGACGGTGTCTGGGCAGGTTGTCCTTATTCACTGATGTGCGATGAACGAAGACCTTCTGGTTAATGAGATCCTCTCGGATGAACCCATACCCATGCCGGATGCGAAACATGATTACGGTGCCACGGGTCTAAGTCTGTTCCATAGTGTCAGGATTTGGTCCTTTTAGCCATATGATGGCCATCTGTTCCAATACCTTTATTTGATGAGTGGCCACCTTTGCCCAATTTCGCAGCTGACGGAGAGCTTCTTCTGTACCTCGGGTGGAAGGTGGTTCAGTCTTCTCCTCTTGCACTCCTCCTGGCACTGTTTCCTTCTCCTTTGGAGGCTCGTAGTTGGGCATCAGTTGGGAGACTCCAGGCTCACCCCTCACCCTCTTGGCAGACATTTTCTTAGTTGCTGCGTTTTTGGCTGGAGCTTCACAGGAATGGTGCACTTCTGCTTGGTCTCACACCTTTGGCACATCAACTAGCAAGCAACATGGGAAGGTCCCTCTAAATGCTCAGATTACTCTGACATATCCCAGTCTGGTGGACTATTTATTATAGATGCCACACCCACTGGCTATAACTTTCTGGTGGGTTGTGTGTGGGTCGCCCTCCCAGGGCTGTGGGGTACTCGGTACCGGGCCGGTGTCAGGGGAATGTGTCACAACAGCGGTGACCCGGTCCGTGGCCCTGGGCGCCCAAGTAATGGGGGAATGTAGTTAATGGAATGGAATAGTTCGTGACGCCACCTGTGGTGCTCGGCAAGGGAGGTGTCAAGCCGACGCTGCATGCAGATCCGCTGGGACTGATGGTAGGGTGCAGCAAGGATGTAAAAGCTCCCCACAGGTGAAGCTATAGTCCCAGGGCAGTGTAGAGGTGGTTGGCATGGGGATGTAGCAGTGCCGTAAGGGTAGGAAGCAGACAAGGCACAGCGGGGTGCAATTTCTGTACCTTTACTTGATAACTGCAGTCCAGGGTCCTGATTACAGATGGTAACGGAGCAGGCAAGCCTGGAAGCAACTCAGGGATTCTCTCTCAGCAGACGGGCTGTGCAGTCTCCTTCCTTGCGCTTGTTTGAATGAAGTACTCCAAGTACTGAGTTACACTGAAGTTCCTCCTGTCAGATGTTCCCAAGAACCTTACTTGCACGGCAGACAGCTGTAGCCTTTCTCGGGGACTCCTCTCTCTTGAGTCCTGGCTCACTATCCAAGCTGCTGTTGTGCCCTCAAGTCTTAGATGGGAGTAGGGCATTTACAGCCTCCTACTCCTCTAGTGTCTGTTGCAGGACCGTTAGTATCCGTACAACCGTGGAGACCAGGCTCCAGTTCATGCGCTCTCACTGTGAGGGAGCTCTCCTTTCCTAGCTCAACCTCCAGCTTCTCTCTACACGTCTGCACACTTCACCCTCCGCAGACTGACCAACCACTGCTTCCTCTTGGCCCTCAGAGAGCACTCCTCCCCTTAATCCCGGTTCAGAGTTCCCCCTGCTGGCCTGGAGTGGAACTGTGTTGCATGTATGGATTGACTGCGAGAGACCCATCATTGCCTCCAAGCCTGGCATTACCCTCCCCTGGAGGAAGGCAAAGCCACTGTGGCGGCCATACTCCTGGGGGTGCCACATGTGCAGAAGAAGGGGATTTCCCAGCTTAATTACAAGGGAAAACACCAGAGTGTAAAAATGCAAAGTCATTGCACATAGAAATTTTGCTGTAAAGAAAACAGAGGAGAAAATAACTCAAGGTGCTGACAGTGTAGGGGTGGCGGCAAGGGCGACAGGGCCCAGGCAAATTAGGTGGTGGTGCTGCTGCTGCTGATAGGCGGGGAAGGTGTGCTGTGCTTAGGTGGTGCTGATCCAACAGGCTGGGGGGGTGACCCACCTCTTGACGCAGACAGACTGGAGACTGAGACAGGAAAGCGTATTCAACAGGTCCGTATTTTATTCACCAACTCCTTTAACAACCTCCACAGACCATGACAGGACTTTTGGGAATTGCTTCTCACACAGACCCGGGTACCTTTACTCGTTCTGTGTGTCACCGTTGTGGTGTCCCCTGTGGTTCTCTTCGCTGTGGCTGCCCTAGGCACCTTCACCACAGCACTTCACCACCCAGAGTACACCGTTGTCCTCACCCTCAGGGTGTCACTGTCTGCTGCCACCGTCTATTGGGTCACCCCCCATGACCGTCTTCACTGTCAGGCTCTCTCTGAGGGCTCTCTGCTGCCTCTCTCCTAACAGCAGGCCCTCCTTTCTTGTGAGTTCCCCTGGCTGACTGAAGCTTCTAGAAGCTTACCTCAGTCTTTATACTCACAGCCTAGATAGCCCCGCCCACTGACACCTGACAGTCACCTCTGACCAATGAGAGTGACTTCGACCTCTGGCAGTTACATAACCTCTCTCATGGCAGTTATATAACTACCCTTTACAAGCTCCCCACTGCCCTCTAATGGTCACTCTCACTATGGCACCCTCTTTCTTGATCTGAGTGCCTCTGCCAGGTCAACCTCCCCACAACAGTATGACCCATTGTGGGAGTGTCAGAAGATGACCAGATGCAACGTGCAGACACAATCCTCAGGTTCACTCTATTATAACACTGTCTTGTTATATGTTCTTATAACTTCTGACAGGGGTGATAATCGAGGTACCATCAAAGTTACTGTACTATTTCTTCCTCTAACACATGCCCTAGCGGGGATCTCCTTTCTTCCCGCTAGGCCACAATTCCTCCTGACAAAGTCTATCTGGGCCAGCTTCGCTTCAACCGGCCCCCACTCTCTCTTGTACTAGCCCAGACCATCTTCTGTACCGTACGCCAGTGCTGGAAGCAAGGGCCGAGCTCATTCGCAAGTCCCGTTCACCACCAAAGGCATCCAGCCCCGAGCGGAGTCTCCTCACGGATTTTCAATGCTTGATCAACGGTGGATGTCTCTAGTCCGTGATGGGATGAAGGCTGGGCCTCGGCTCTTGATTTGCAGCATTTGGACTCCAGGTTTTACCAGTGCAGGTCTGGTTTTTGGGCTTTGACCAACATTGTCTGGACTCTAGAGCTTACTTGACATAGATTGGGTATTCGGGCCTTGATCAGCATCGCCTGGATTCCAGCACTCGTCCGGCGTAGCCTGGGTTCTGCTTTCAGGCGCACCATAACCCGCTGCCTCAGGCCTTCTGTCACTGCCTGACACCCCGGCCTCAGCATCATGCTTGACACACGTCCTGTCCGTTCCTTCACTTTGCGCCAAATCTTCCGTTTTTGTGCGCTGGGCTTTTTATGTCGAAGAGCAGCATCACTGAAGTCACCTGATCTCATGCTCTGTTAGGACTAGTCCTCCCTGCCACATTTCCTCTCTCTTTTCATTCTACAGGGTTTTGTCCGAGCAGTAGATGGCAGTCTCTATTCATAAATGGAGCACACTCCTGGGGACTCTAATCTTTCATTGTACACTCTCTTACAGGAGGTGCTCGCAGATGAATGGTGCCACCAGAAGAAAAGTCCTGCTACCTGGAAGCCAGAGGAAGTAATCCAGTAGTGTGACTATGGACAGAAATGACTCAAAATGTATGGTGAGAGTCAATATGGAGACTAGTACACCACTGGTGAGAGCCTGAAGCCTTATGTCTGACTTGACAGCCTGATGACCACGATCAAGTAGTCCTGTAATTACCACCATCTTCAGCTGTTCAGGTTCAACCTGAAGGGAAATCCCAAGTGATCATTGTTTGGTGGACCAGAGAGTCCATGACCAGCCCAGAGGCCCAGCAGAGGAGACGGTGCCCATTGCAGAAGGTATGCAAGCCACAAGGTCTAATCTCATTGAGGACCAGGCCACAGCTTCATCCTATCCTGTAAGTCCAGGTGCAGTCCTTGAAATATGGTATTGCAGCCAAGTTTTTAACGGACAGAGGCTGTGGTGAAATCATTGAGCTGTGGTATAGTAAGGGGAAGAAGATGGCAGAGAAACTCGAGGAAGGGTTTAGGGCCTTGCGTTCATCCTGGGAGTCTGATGCTGGTGTACAGAAAGTTCCAGCGGTGTCTCTCTTACTGACTGGTTTAGCATTGGCTAGATGGATACATGATCTTTCTATCTATTATCTATCTACCTATTATCTATCTATCAACTATTATCTATCTGTTTATCTATTATCTATCATCTATCTTATTATCTATCTATTATTTATCATCTATCTATTATCTGTCTATTATTTATCTATTATATATCTATTACTCATGTCTATCTATTGTATATCTATTACTAGTATCTATCTATTATCTATTTATCTATTATCTATCTATTATATATTTATCTATTATCTGTCTATTATCTATCTATCTATTATCTATCATCTATCTATTTTCTATCTATCTATCTATTTTCTATCTATTATCTATTTATCCACCCCTCCATCTGTCTATCCCTCCACTCCTCTCCCCACGTCATGCACAGCCCTGTAGCATTGGCCGCTCCCTGTGTATCTTATAAGGCACAATCATGCGATGTCTCATTATGGAGCGTGTTTTCTGTGCGTCTCCCTAGGCCCGGGCTCCGTGCGAGCGGCCGCGGTGTCATTAGCGGCTGCATTATGGCTAATGTCTGTACACAAGGTTGCAGTCACAGTGCGCGGATTCAGTAGAATATTCCGTGAGTCACTTCATTACCGGAGCCACCGATGACTGCAGACCTCAGATAACTTATGTTCCAGTCTCGGAGCCGCTCCTGGTTCTGCAGAGAACCGATAGTGGATGCGGGAGCACACGAGGAAGGAGATAAGCAGGTAATATCATAGTTCTGACATTTCACGAGATAGATCCACCTCATCAGATCCGTACATGTAGCTCCTGAAACACTCTGTGCTGCTGGGCCCCTGCACCTGTGGACATTCACCTCCTCGTGGTCTCCTGAAATACTCTGTGCTTCTAAAAGATCCTACTTTTTCCACGACTTTTTCTGTTCTCTTGCTGTCTGAGACACAGCGCCCCATCTGTACAGATAGGACATGGTAAGACCGTACCTGACACAGTGCTCTCCCCTGTGATGGTGGAAAGCAGGACCAGACTCTGTGAGGAGCCAAACCCTGTGACCTCACACAGCACATGAAGGTCAGGTAAAACAAGCTGTACCATTGTCAGGCTCAGGGCTCATACCCGTATGGAGAAAAAAAAACGGAAGAGTGACATACAATGCGATTTTCACACCTAGCATTCTCTCTGTCATTTACACATCATTTTGAAAGTAAATATTCATCACAGCACACATATAAATACTATATATATATAAATTTGATAGATAGATAGATAGATAAAAAATTCTCACAGTGATCTGCTGTGAATACACACAGCATGAACTGCAATCACCTCATCAGTGGCATTTTCCCATGGTCCAGAGGTCATCGCAGTTCAGGCTGTGAGGGAGGGCAGACTCAGTGATGTTACCGCTAGTCACTGAGGCTGCGCTCCCAGCATCTCCTCATTCATCAGTGGTTTTTCACCTGGAACGGTCACATTAACATCAACCACGGTTGAAAACTATTTCTCCCCCAGATATGGATTACGGCGTGGGACACGACAGACGTATGGTATATTGTTGGTTTATTATTTTACTTTTATTACAGGAGATCGAGGGCTTCACAGGAATTAGGCGAGGTCGTAAATATGGTTGAATTAAGAATATTAAAGGAGTCTATGTCTTTATTTCAATTAAAGGATTTTTTACTGGGTGTCTGTGTTTTATTTAAAATTTGACTATGAGGTTAGTAATAGAGGAGTCTTATTGACGCCTCTCCATTACTAACCTTGGGGCTTGATGTCGCAAAGGTGACATCAACCCCCCAACTATTACGCCACTTGCCACCGCTACAGGGCAGGTGGGAAGAGCGAGGCTAAGTGCCAGAATTGATGCATTTTAAAGATGCGCCTTTTCTGGGGTGGATGAGAGCTGATGTTTTTAGCCCTGGGGAGGCCAGTATCCAAGGCCCCTTCCTAGGCTATTAATATCAGCCCTCAGCTGTCTGCATAGCCTTTGCTGGTTATTAATTATAGGGGGGACCCCACGCCATTTTTTGGGGGGATCCCACATTTTAATAGCCAGGAAAGGCTAAGTATACAGCTGTGAGCTGATATTAATAGCCTGGGAAGCTCCATGGGTATTACCCCCTTCCCAGGCTAGAAACATTTGCCTCCAGCCGTCAGATTACCCCATGCTGATTACGAAAATTGAGCTGGAGCCCACGCCATTTTTTTTCGGAAAAATAATCTTCTATTCATTAAATACATGTACAATATTTTTCACGCACTGTACTAATTGTATTTGTCACTGGCATCTATATATCTACTTATTCCATTTGTCTTTACTGTATGTAATCCATTTCTTCTATCCTGTCGGCTCATGCAGTGAATTTACAGAACCCAGCAGATGAATTACCGGCTATTCTTCTATCTATCCCTCTATGCAATATAAATACATATATATATACCGGGTGAGTCATAAAGGACGGACGTTTTTAAACTAATCATAAAATCGTTAAATATAAAGGACGGATGTATTTGAAGTGGCTATAACTCACCACCAGGTGGAGGTAGAGATGTGCGGGAGGCGGGGTTATGTTTGTGAGGTGAAAGCATTGTTTTTATTTTAGTTTCAGTTTAAGCTATGGTGCCGTGGACGATAGAACATCGCGTTTTTGCGTACGACAGTTTTGTCAAGAATAATGAGTGTATCACAGCCGTTCAGCGTGAGTTTCGGCGTCATTTCAATATTCACAGAAATCAAGCTGTTCCCGCTCGTAACACTATCCTACGTTGGGTTGAAGCACTCCGTACACGAGGTACACTAACAAACGACCACCGGGGGCTCCACGAACGGCACGTACCCCTGAAAATGTGGAACGCGTCAGGCAAGCCATGCTGCGTAGTCCGAGTCGATCTGCTCGGAAACATTCTTTAGAACTTGCCCTCAGTAATCGTACAGTAAGGCGTATTTTGCATTTAGACCGGCATTTCCACCCCTATAAATTGGCCATTGTGCAACAGTTGGAGCGCGGGGATTACGCAGCGCGACTGAAGTTCGCACATGAGATGGAAGCAATTATTGAGCAAAACGACAACCTTATTTTATTCATGAGTGATGAAGCTCATTTCCATGTCAATGGCATGGTTAATCAGCAGAACTGCCGTTATTGGGCCTATGAAAATCCGAAAGAATTACATGAACGACCGCTGCACAGCCCTAAGGTAACGGTGTGGTGCGCTATGGGCAAATATGGCGTGATCGGTCCGTACTTTTTCGAAGGCGATAATGGCAATACTGTTACCGTGAACTCACAACGTTATATCGCCATGATAAATAACTTCTTTGTTCCTGAGTTACGACGGCAACATATCCCCATCTCTAGTGTGTGGTTTCAACAAGATGGGGCAACGGCCCACACAGCCGGAGCAACAATGAACGTTCTTCGCCCTCTCTTCCCTGGTCGCATCATTTCCAGGTTTGGCGATATTAATTGACCTCCTATATCCCCAGACCTGTCCATGTGAGATTATTACTTATGGGGTCACCTCAAATCACGTGTATACAAGCTTAAGCCTCGATCATTACAAGAACTGAAGGAAGCTATTCGAGTGGAAGTTGCCCAAATCGACAGAGTTGTGTTGGAACGTGTTGATGCCAACTTCCAAGAACGCCTTTGGAAATGCATCACTGATAATGGCCACCACATGGCAGATGTTGTTTTCCACACTTGAATTTGTCAAATGCTATTAGTATACGTAACCAAATCTGTGAATACATTTATATTTAATAAATATTTAACGATTTTATGATTAGTTTAAAAACGTCCGTCCTTTATGACTCACCCGGTATATATGTGTGTGTGTGTCACTGCATGCTGCGATTTTGTTCTCAGTCCGATTTCAGCTGCGAAAAAAATTGCAGATGAGATGTCACCCATTGAATAACATTGGTCCGAGTACAATCCGTCTTTTTATCGGATTCCACTCGTCCGTTTTACTCGCAAATGAGTATGAGCCTTCAAGGTGGCGTACACCAGGGCTCAATATGCCATTGAGACTATGGAGCGCTGCAGTGAGATCAGAGACAGAGTCAGCGCCAGACAAACCGAGACAGCTGTATGCCTGAAATGTGAAGTGTGACTGTAAAGCTTAGTGCCTAATCTCTGACATGTAACTGTAAAGCTCAGTGACTCATCTCTGATGTATAACTGTTATTCCCTGTGCCTTACCTATGATGTGAAACTTTAAAGCTCTGTGCCTCATCTCTGACGTATAACTGTAAAGCTCAGTGCCTCACCTGTGATGTGAAACTGTAAAGATCAGTGCCTCATCTCTGATGTGTAACTGTAAAGCTCTGTGCCTCACCTCTGAAATGTAATTGTAAAGCTCAGTGCCTCACCTCTGATGTGTAACTGTAAATTCAGTGTCTCATTTCTGATATGAAACTCTAGAGCTCGGTGACTCACCTCTGACGTGTAACAGTAAAGCTTAATGCCTCACCTCTGATGTGTAACTGTAAAGCTTTATGCCTCATCTCTGACGTGTAACTGTAAAGCTTTATGCCTCCCCTCTGACGTGTAACTGTAAAGCTTTATGCCTCGTCTCTGACGTGTAACTGTAAAGCTTTATGCCTCGTCTCTGACGTGTAACTGTAAAGCTCTGTGCCTCATCTCTGACATGTAACTGTAAAGCTCTGAGCCTCACCTCTGATGTTCAACTGCAAAACTTTATTTCCTCACTAGTGATGAGCGAACGTGCTTGCCACTACTCGTTACTCGCCTGACTATCACGGTACTCGGTAAGCATCGAGCATTTCCGGGATTACTCGGTGAGAACTCGGGTCTCCACCCAGCTTTTTTGGCGGTCTTTAGAGACCCAATCACGATGAAGGGATTGTCTGCCAGGCAATGAAACGCCACAACCATCTTTGTTGTGGTCGTGCAGTGATTGGCTGGCAGCACAGCATCATCAGGGGTATAAGAGACTGGACGCCGCCCTGCTCCGCGCATTCAACTCCGGATTTAGATAGTGTAGGGAGAGTTGCTGCCGAGATAGGGTCAGATTTGGGGATTTATTAGTCAGTGTGGGGTCTACCATCCTAAAGTACTCAAATCCAGCTAAACCAACAGTCCTTGTAAGGGCTAATTTCAGAGTGTATAGGTTGCAGTGTTAGGTAGGCAGGGGAATGTACATCGCTCTATACACATCAGTGCAAGGCCTGCAGGTACTGTACAGTTGTGGCCAAAAGTATTGACACCCCTGCAATTCTGTCAGATAATATTCAGTTTCTTCCTGAAAATGATTGCAAACACAAATTCTTTGTTATTATTATCTTCATTTAATTTGTCTTAAGTGAAAAAACACAAAAAGAATTGTCCTAAAGCCAAATTGGATATAATTCCACACCAAACATAAAAAAGAGGGTGGACAAAAGTATTGGCACTGTTCGAAAAATCATGTGATGCTTCTCTAATTTGTGTAATTAACAGCACCTGTAACTTACCTGTGGCACCTAACAGGTGTTGGCAATAACTAAATCACACTTGCAGCCAGTTGACATGGATTAAAGTTGACTCAACCTCTGTCCTGTGTCCTTGTGTGTACCACATTGAGCATGGAGAAAAGAAAGAAGACCAAAGAACTGTCTGAGGACTTGAGAAACCAAATTGAGAGGAAGCATGAGCAATCTCAAGGCTACAAGTCCATCTCCAAAGACCTGAATGTTCCTGTGTCTACCGCGCACAGTGTCATCAAGAAGTGTAAAGCCCATGGCACTGTGGCTAACCTCCCTAGATGTGGACGGAAAAGAAAAATTGACAAGAGATTTCAATGCAAGATTGTGCGGATGTTGGATAAAGAACCTCGACTAACATCCAAACAAGTTCAAGCTGCCCTGCAGTCCGAGGGTACAACAGTGCCAACCCGTACTATCCGTCGGCGTCTGAATGAAAAGGGTCTGTATGGTAGGAGACCCAGGAAGACCCCACTTCTTACCCCAAGACATAAAAAAGCAGGGCTGGAGTTTGCCAAAACCTACCTGAAAAAGCCTAAAACGTTTTGGAAGAATGTTCTCTGGTCAGATGAGACAAAAGTAGAGCTTTTTGGGCAAAGGCATCAACATAGAGTTTACAGGAGAAAAAAAGAGGCATTCAAAGAAAAGAACACGGTCCCTACAGTCAAACATGGCGGAGATTCCCTGATGTTTTGGGGTTGCCTTGCTGCCTCTGGCACTGGACTGCTTGACCGTGTGCATGGCATTATGAAGTCTGAAGACTACCAACAAATTTTGCAGCATAATGTAGGGCCCAGTGTGAGAAAGCTGGGTCTCCCTCAGAGGTCATGGATCTTCCAGCAGGACAATGACCCAAAACACACTTCAAAAAGCACTAGAAAATGGTTTGAGAGAAAGCACTGGAGACTTCTAAGGTGGCCAGCAATGAGTCCAGACCTGAATCCCAAAGAACACCTGTGGAGAGATCTAAAAATGGCAGTTTGGAGAAGGCACCCTTCAAATATCAGGGACCTGGAGCAGTTTGCCAAAGAAGAATGGTCTAAAATTCCAGCAGAGCATTGTAAGAAACTCATTGATGGTTACCGGAAGCGGTTGGTCGCAGTTATTTTGGCTAAAGGTTGTGCAACCAAGTATTAGGCTGAGGGTGCCAATACTTTTGTCCGGCCCATTTTTGGAGTTTTGTGTGAAATGATCAATGTTTTGCTTTTTGCTTTATTCTCTTTTGTGTTTTTTCATTTAAGACAAATTAAATGAAGATAATACCAAAGAATTTGTGTTTGCAATCATTTTCAGGAAGAAACTGAGTATTATCTGACAGAATTGCAGGGGTGTCAATACTTTTGGCCTCAACTGTATGTGTGTATATAGATCATTACATACATCAAGAGGGTCCATTCCCATCCTGTCTGCTGGTGCTGCTACCTATAGCATATATTGACCGTATATACCTAGCCCCAGGTTTAATTGGCTAGGAAAAATTTTTTGACCAGGTTAATAGAGCTTACGGTATTTTATTGCAAAGCAATCCAGAGCCTCCTTTTTTTTCTCCGTTTGCTTTTTGACACTGCACAATACAGCCAGATCCTTTTCCTAGCGCAGCGTGAAAATTCAGCAATTTTAAAGGGGTCCCAAAAATCACTTTTGAGTGCGTAGAGAAATCTTTAATTTTTATGTGGTACGGTAAAGTAGAATTTTTTTTGAGTGTCTCATACAATTTCTTGACACCATTTTGCTGATCGTCAAAAAATACAAACAAGCCACATATTTACAGTGCGGTATATCTGTGACACGCCTCATCCATCCGTCTGCTAAAAATTTGGGCATTTTAGCCCTAAATTCCATTTTTTTTCTTGTGTGTCACTGTAGTTATATACAGCACTATTTAACCTAAAACAGCAAAAAACACAGGCCACACATTTGTCGGTGTGGTATCTCCCTAACAGGCCTCATTTATCTGTTCAAAAAAATTGTCCATTTTAGGCCTACATATTCTAGTGTTTTTGCAGTCTGTTCGTACTTATTGACACAAATCTGATAATCCAAAAAACATTTTTACCAACAGTTCAGATAGGTAAAAGTGTGGTTTTCCCGCACACGTATCAAATACAAGTTGCCTCCCAATCAATCATTTGTAGTGAACGTGTATAATATTCTAGTCCATTTACAATGGGCAAGGCGCTCGGTAAGGGATGGGGAAATAGAGGTGATGGTGATAGAGCATGCCGAGGCCGTGGCCAAGCTGAAATTGGGCCACCAAAAACACCCACATCTTCTAGCTGGACCTTAATGTCCGAAGTCCTAGGGGACCGCGGCAAGACAGCACTATTGAAGCCCGAGCAGTGTGAAAAGGTTGTTGGTTGAATAGTGGATAATACTTCCAGTTACTTATCCACCAACACCCTATCTTCAACACGGTCAAGTCAGAGTAGCCTTGAATCTGGACCGCATATTCCTCACCCTAATCCTTCTTCCTCCCACCATGCTGAGAGCCCTGAGACAACTGATCCCACACTCGGACACTCCGAAGAGCTGTTTAGTTTTCCATTTGTAGATTTGTGCCTCTCGACTGGTCCACTTGAAGGGGGGCAAGATGAGATTCCATATAGCAGTGCAAAAATATTTGAGCAGCCACGGTCACAAGAGGTGGACAATGATGAGACACAATTGCCGGAAAGTCAGGAGGAGGACCAGGGGGCGGAAGTGGAAGATGAGGTGGTGGATGATACAGTAATAGACCTAACCTGGCATGATGACATGCAGAGCGAGGACAGCAGCACACAGGGGGAGGTAGGCGTAGCACCACTTCAGGCAGGAAGAAGCAGTGTGGTGGCTGCAGACAGAAGGCGTGCAACCATTCCCCGTAACACCAACATGACGGAAGTTGCCAGTCCAACTGTTAGGTCTTCCCAAGTCTGGTTATTTTTTAAAGTCTCTGCCAATAACCCCAAACAGGCCATTTGCAACACCTGTCATGCCAGCATCAGTAGGGGTAGCGAAACTACCAGCCTTATCACCACCAGCATGGTCAGGCACATGGCAGCAAAGCACCAGACTTTGTGGGCCCAACCCCAGGCTGCAGGAACAGTGTCTGTGAGTGACGCGACTGCTTCTTCTACTGTGGTGCGTGCAAGCCAATCCCCTGTCCACAGTGCATGCGAAGATGCCTCCTGCCCTGCACCTGCCATTGCACACACTCAACTAGCATCATCATGAAGCACGTCCACATCCTTGTCCCAGCGCAACCTTCAGTTTTCCATACCCCAGTCACTGGAACGTTAGCGGAAATATGCAGCCAATGCCCCACAGGCCACAGTACTCAGTTCAAATATTTCTCGTCTAATTGTGCTCGAAATGTTGCCATTTAGGCTCGTGGAGACAGAAGCTTTCCACAACCTGATGGCAGCGGCCGTCCCAAGGTACTTGGTCCCCAGCCACCACTATTTCTCCCTCCGTGCCATCCCGGCATTGCACAAGCACGTGTCCCACAGCATAGTAACCCTAACCACGGACATGTGGACAAGTGCTTTTGGCCAGGGATGGTACATCTCGCTGATGGCACACTGGGTTAACATAGTACAAGCCGGGACCCAGTCAGACCTTGGAATGGAACACGTCCTCCCGACACCAAGGATTGCAGGCCCTACGTCAATCAGGGTTGCCCCCACTGTGTACAGTTCCTGCACGTCCTCCTCCTCTTCAGCCTCCATCTCCAAAATGGCACATCATTTACAAGCTGGAAGCACTGCAGCACTGCCAAAGCCAAGTGGCAACAGGCTGTGCTGAAGCTAATTTGCTTAGGTGACAAACTGAAGAGTTGTTGACAGCTCTGAAAGAGCAGGCAGATGTGTGGCTGACACCTCCGAATCTCCAGCCAGGCATGGTTGTGTGTGACAATGGCAAGAACCTGGTGGCGGCTCTGATGAGAGGCAAACTGACACACATACCATGCATAGCCCATGTGCTTAACCCCATTGGTCAATGTTTTCTAAAAAGCTACCCTCAGCTGCCGGATCTGTTGGTGAAAGTACGCTGCCTGTGTGCCCATTTTTGAAAGTCAGCTACAGCTTCAGCCGCCCTTGCCCTGCTTCAGCAGCAATAGCAGATTCCGGCTCACCGAATGGTGTGTGATGTCCCCATGCGCTGGAACTCTTACACTGCATATGTTGGAAAGGATTTGGGAGCAGAAGAAGGCAGTTGTTGAATACCAGCATCAACAAGGCCGTCGTTTTTCAGGTTTGACTCCACACATAAGACCTCAGGAGTGGACATGGATGTCAGACATATGTAACATCCTCCAAAACTTTGAGGAGTTCCCCAAGATGGTGAGCAACAATTACACCATAATTAGGGTCCATCCTGCTCATCTGCATTCTGAAAAGCTCTCTGCTCACAATGAAAGAGGATGCATTGCAGGCAGAGCATGAGGACATGGATCAAGGAATCATACAGGGTGATTACACACAGCCCAGCCTCATGTCATCCCAATGTGGATTGGTTGACCATGAGGAGGAGGAAGAACAGGAGCTACTTTCATGCACTGTTGACGGTACAACAACAACTGTCATACCGTCTGTTCAGCGTGGTGGCCTGAGGACCGGGAGGAGGAGGAGGACAGCATGGTCAGTCGTCCTGTTGGTGCGGGCACAGAAGGCTTGCCTGTTACCAGTCTGGCACACATGGCTGTCTTTATGTTGCACTGCCTTTGCTGTGACCCTCGTATTGTAAAAATATTGGGTAACAGTCATTACTGGGTAGTGACACATTTAGACCCCCGCTACAAGGAGAGCTTTGAATTCCTTCTTCCAGAGGCAGACAGGTGTACTAAAATGGTGCAGTACCAGAGGGCCATTGTTGCCGAATTATTAAAAAAATTCCCATCTCAAAACGCTGGCGGCAAAGAAAACAGTTCGTTGGCCAACCAAGGAGGACAGGTGAGAGAGACACAACTCCAATCCAGCAGAGGAAGGAGAACACTGGCAAAGTTCTGGGACAGTTTTCTCAGACTTTCCCATCGCCCTGGCCCTGAGGCGCGTGGTAATCTCTCGAGGAATGCAATGTTTTCTACGATGGTGAAGGAGTACCTTGCTGACCGTACCAACGTCCTCCGTGATTCCTCTGCCTTTTAATTATTGGGTATCCAAGCTGGACACGTGGCATGAACTGGCTCTCTATGCCTTGGAGGTCTTGGCCTGCCCTGCCGCTAGTGTTTTGTCAGAGTGGGTTTTTAGTGCTGCTGGTGGAATTATCACAGATAAGCGCATTTGCCTTTCAACAGAAAATGCAGACAGGCTGATTTTTATAAAAATGAACAAGGGCTGGATGGGGCAAGACTTCTCGACACCACCAAATGATGACAGCGAAACATAACCTCCAATGTAGTGTCTTTTTGGGAGGTGTATTCCCATGCACCTCTTCACACCCACACATGGGAATACGCTTCCTGATTTTGGCTATTTGGTGTCCTCCTCCTCCTTCTCCTCATCCTCACCATCCACCACTCGAACACCTGGGTGAATGCATTCTGTCATGCTCCAGCCACTCTATTTTTTGGCAAGGGTGTTATGATACCGTCACCAAATTTAAAAAAATATGTACACCCCCAAGGGGAAATGTTTGCTAGCCTATACACTTCGTGTATGGGAATTACAAGTCTAGAAGACCCGCTTCTTTACATTGGGCCTATTTTTTTAATGAGGCCTTTTTCCACGTCTCATCATCCACTGCCACTAGATCACCAGAGTTAATGTTTTCCATGCTGCTACAGCCAGTGTTGAAGTATTAACAAGGGTGGGTGGTTATGCTGGGCGTAAAATACTTGTTAAAAAAAGGTTGAGGTGTACCCCACAGGGGAAAATGTTTGCCAACCCATACACTTAGTGTATGGGCATTACAAGTCTAGGAGACCCGCTCCTCTGTAATGGGACATTTTTTTTTATGAGGCCCTCCTCCATGTTTCTTCCAAGTGGGGATGGGGTTACTGGGGTGCATATGACTTGGTGTGACGTTAGGAGCAGGCTACGTCTGAGAATGGACCCTCTGGATCGCGGATCTGGATCCCCTGGGCCGAGCACGCCAGGTGAAGACCGACCCCTATATAGGGATCGTTTGGGGCAGGACAGCCCCAGGGGACAGAAGCGCGACAGCCGGTACCAAGAGGGACGGCTCAAAGGACAATAAGGCTAAGGAAGACAGACAGAACCTAGGGAACTAGAGCAGGTGTTTCTGGGCAGGGAAGGAGGAACAATAGAGGCAGCAGGGGAAGGTACGGAGAGCGAAGGGAGTCAGATGAGGAAATCCCAAGGCAGGAATGAAAACGGACGGATAGAGGACAGAGAACTCAGGGAGGCAAGGAGACAGGCGGAGAGGCTCATGCACAGCCAACAGACTGGGAAGACACTGGAGGGAACGCACAGACAAGGCGAGGCAGAGGCAGGCAAGGTGGACGGCAATGGAACAGAGACAGAGGCGGAACAGACGGGTGACAAGGAATACACATGAAATGAGGACTACAGTGGAACTGTAGCGGCCAGAAAGGTGCAGGGGTACCACACGATCACCAGGCACCCTCCTCATAGGGAGGACGCCTGAAATATCTTAGCGCCAGGAAGTACGTCCCCCAGCCCTGCCCCTCAGTGATGCCCACCGCCAAAGGAAGAGAGCGGGTGGACGCGTACGCTTGCCCGCGACCTAAGGCCGGTGCGTGTGCCCACAGCAGAGTGGAAGGCAGAGCGGGCGCGCGCGTGGACGGGGGCGTGCAGGTGAGGGGACGCTGCGGCAGGCGCCGCCGCTGAAGGGGCATCGGCGGGCATGGCCGCCGATGTCATACTTGGTAGCAGGGCAGGCCTTACAGTCAATGCATAAGAAAACAGAATGGGAGTACAAAATGGAGTAATGTGAAATGGATTTTCCAGTTCCCTTCCAATATGTGGGTTCAAAGGTTTATTGGGGTGCATATGACTTTGTAGCAGGGCAGGTCTTGCATTCAATGCAACATTTTTTCTGGAGGCCCTCCTGGACATCTCGTGAAAGGGGTATTGGGGTGCGTCGTAATTCTTGGCAGCCCATCCACTCACTGCATAGGCTATAACAGTTTAGGAGACCCACTGTTTAATTATGGCCCTTTAAGCAGATTAATGCTGCCTGGTGTCCCCGTAAAAATAGGCTCTGTGACTTTAAGAGTCCCTCCTTCATAAATGAAACAAGATGTGTCTGCTTATGTGTCACACACCACATGGCCAGCTAGGGTTGGTAAATGTTACAATGACATTTCCCAGTGAATGCATTTGTATTGGTTGAAAGCAATGTTAAAGTTGAAAAACCCTTCAAAAACACTGCGTCTGAACATAGCCCAAGTGGTGGAGGAACATTTTGGTCTGGGGTTAATTATTTTGCCTTACATACAAGTCATTAACCTGGAAAGGATGTACCTTAACAAATTTCCCAGCAAAATCCATTTTGGTTTCGTTTTGGTATGTTTTTTGGTGCACCGGTAAAAATGTCATGAAACTCTGACAACATTATATAAAGCTGTGAACTAAGAGTCAGGAATGCTTCCAGGGGTGATCCCCATGATGTCCCCGTGTCATTTGAGCAGTGTTTCCAACATTTTCAGATGCTTTTTAGACCTTAAAAGGACCCCCCGGGGGGGATCGCTGCAAAAATAATCGGGTCTCCCATAGACTTACATTGGGCTCGTTGTTCTGTCCGAGTACCCAAGTATTCCAATTTGCTCGACCCGATCAACAAGCACCCGAGCATTTTAGTGCTCACCCATCACAATTCCTCTCCTCTGATGTGGAACTGCAAAGCTTTGCGCCTCATATTTGATGTAATCACCTCTGATGTGTGATTGCAGACCTTTGTGCTTCACATCTAATATGCAACCATCAAACGCTGTGCCTTAATCTCCCCATAGCAATGCCCATTTTTATGCCACACTCCTCTATGTCTCCTCCAGGCCTCCTCAGTGGAAAACATCTTTTTGAAAATTCTGCTTTCCTGGAGGTTTCGGGAAGATTTGCTGGAGTTACAGATTTTCCCAAAGCTCCAGGAGTTCTGGAGGTCTTCACTTTTACAGGAGCCTCAGACATGAGCCTCACATGCAGAATTGCCCCCTCACCCCCTAATCCTGGTGGGACGGATTTTCAGACTTTCATTCTTTCAGCCTCTTTCTCCTATTAACATTACAGCACCACAACCTCCATCATTTCTCAGTCTTGTGAGCAGGGACATCATCTGTTCGCTGATTGCAAATGAAATCCAATTAGCTGGAAGAAGATTATGGGAACATTGAGTGATGGGAAGTTTCCATGAGATGATCCTACAAGTTTATGACTCCAGCATCTTATAGAAACTGGTGGAGGAACGGCGCCGCTTCTCCGCTCTGCGGTCACATTAGCGGATCTGCCAATACTTTCTTCACAGCTCTGTGCAAGAAACGATCTGTCAGATGGTATTATGTAGAGGGAGGCTAGAAGAAGAGGACAGCGCACGTGGAACCATGATCCAGAGCAAAGCCCACCATAATAAGGAGCCCCATTTATATATGGTCAAGAACCTGAAGTTACTGTAACAAAATAGTAAGGAAAGTATTAAAATTAAATGCTGAAAAAAAGTAGAAAAAAAAGTTAAAAAAAAGATACAAAATAAATACATCCTCCCAGTGGATGGCTATGGAACAAGGAGGTGGAATAAGATTCTGCAGGTGAACAACTGGCTACGTCGATGGTGCCGTCAGCAAGGATTTGGATATCTGGATCACGGAGTGAATTACCTATACGATGGACTACTTGCTAGAGATGGGGTGCACCTTACGAAGATTGGAAAACATGTATTTGGAAGTCGCCTTGCTACACTTGTAAGGAGAGCTTTAAACTAGAACAACATGGGAAGGGAAGCAAAAGACCAGAAAAAGCCATACACCTGACAAATGCTATTGAGAACTCTGCTATTAGAAGTGGAAAGGAAGAACAAAGACAAAAGAATCTAATTAATAAAAATATTGGAGAAAGAGAAACCAATCACAAACTAAAATGTTTCTATACTAATGCACAAAGCATGGGCAACAAACAAGGAGAATTGGAACTACTAACACAGGAAAAGAAATATGATGTCATTGGAATCACTGAAACTTGGTGGGACAATACACATGATTGGAATACAAGACTAGAAGGATACAACTTATTTGCAAGAAACAGACTTGATAAACGAGGAGGAGGTGTCGCATTGTATGTTAGAAACGTGTATATCTGCACAGAGATCCAAGCTTCAGAGACTGGGAGTTCTGTGGAAACTGTTTGGGTAAGAATACAAGGACAGAACAATGGAAAGGACACCATTGTAGGCATTTACTACAGGCCGCCTGTGCAAGCTGAAGATATGGATGAACTCTTTATGCATCAAATGGCCAAGTTCTCCAAAAAATATGACATAGTTGTCATGGGAGATTTCAACTATCCAGACATTTGTTGGGAATCTCTCTCAGGCAAAACTAACAGGTCAAGGAAATTCTTATCCTCTCTTGCTGACAACTTTATCTTCCAAAAGGTAGGGGAGAAAACAAGGTGAACTGCTACCTTGGATCTAATCCTTATAAACAGGGAGGAAATGGTTGAGGAGGTAAAAGTGGCTGGGACCCTAGGAGGTAGCGACCATGCTATTTTAGAATTTTGGATAACTAGAAGAGGTAGACATGTGAAGACTCAGACGTCAAGGTTAGATTTCAGAAAGGAAGATTTTAAGGGATTCAGAAAGAGAATTGGAGGGATCCAATGGCTGGATATCCTTAAAGACAAAAATGTCCAGGAAGGATGGGAAATCTTGAAAAATGAAATTCTCAAAGCACAGTTGTTAACAATTCTGAAAAGAGGGAAGAATAGGAAGCATTTAAGGAAACCAGGATGGATGAACACAGAACTTAAGCACATGCTAAAAAGGAAGAAAAAAATGTTTATAAAATGGAAAGAGGGAGGCATATCTAAAGAAGAATATAATGCTGTCTGCAGAACCTGCAGGGCACAAATCAGATTATCTAAAGCTGACAATGAATTGAGGCTTGCAAGAGATGTCATAAGCAATAATAAAGGATTTTGGGGATATGTCAAAAGTAAAAGAAAAGTCAAAGATGCTATAGGATTTTTACAGGATGAAAATGATGAAATGGTAAGACAGGATGTTGAGAAGGCCGAACTTTTAAATTCCTATTTTGCATCTGTTTTCTCTCAGAAAGGAAATGTAACATCAACTGTTCTTCACTGTCCTATTAAGGGAATAGAAGAATCCAGGATATCTATAAACAGAAATAGTGAGGAAACACTTAGCTAACCTAAATGAATTCAAGTCTCCAGGTCCAGATGAATTACACCCCAGAGTACTGAAGGAGATAGCAGAAGAAATTTTTGAACCCCTCTCCATAATCTTTGAAAATTCTTGGAGAACAGGAGAAGTCCCAGAAGACTAGAGAAGAGCAAATGTTGTTCCTATCTTCAAAAAGGGGAAGAAGGTGGACCCAGGCAACTATAGGCCGGTGAGTCTGACTTCTATACCAGGAAAGATCTTTGAACAAATTATTAAACAACATGTATGTCAGTACCTGGATAAGAATGAAGTGATTAAACAGAGTCTGCATGGGTTTTTAACTAATAAGTCATGTCAGACTAACTTAATTTTGTTCTATGACGGAATCACTGATTCAGTGGATCAAGGAAATGCTGTAGATATAGTATATCTTGACTTCAGCAAAGCATTTGACAAAGTATCTCATACAATCCTTATTGAAAAAATGACTAAGTATGGAATGGACAAGGCAACTGTTAGGTGGATTCATAATTGGCTTAGTGATCGGACCCAAAGAGTGGTCGTAAATGGCTGCACATCCAGTTGGAAGAATGTCTCAAGTGGGGTACCATAGGGCTCTGTCCTGGGCCCTGTATTGTTCAACATCTTTATCAACGATTTAGATGAAGGAATTGAGGGTAAACTGATTAAATTTGCTGATGACAAAAGCTAGGAGGGATAGCTAATACTAGAGAAGAGAGAGAGAGGATTCAAAAAGATATAAATAAACTGGAGAAGTGGGCAGCAACAAACAGAATGGTTTTTAACAGGGAAAAATGCAAAGTACTACATCTGGGCAATAAAAATGAAAAAAGCATATACAGAATGGGAGGAATAGGGCTAAGTGACAGCACATGTGAAAAAGACTTGGGTATACTAATAGATCACAGACTGAATATGAGTCAACAGTGTGATGCAGCAGCAAAAAAGGCAAATGCAATTCTAGGATGTATTAACAGAAGCATACAGTCTAGATCACTGAAGTCATTATTTCCCTCTACTCCTCTTTGGTCAGACCTCATCTGGAATATTGTGTCCAGTTTTGGGCGCCACATTTTAAAAAAGACATCAACAAACTGGAGCAAGTTCAGAAAAGAGCGACCAGAATGGTGACCGGTCTGCAAACCCTGTCTTATGAGGAAAGGTTTCAGGATTTGGGAATGTTTAGTTTGCAAAAGAGAAGACTGAGAGGAGACTTAATAGCTGTCTACAAATATCTAAAGGGCTGTCACATTGTAGAAGGATCATCTTTATTCTCATTTGCACAAGGAAAGACTAGAAGCAATGGGATGAAACTGAATGGGAGGAGACACAGATTAGATATTAGAAAAAACTTTTTGACAGTTAGAGTGATCAATGAGTGGAACAGGCTGCCATGAGAAGTGGTGAGTTCTCCTTCAATGGAAGTCTTCAAACAGAGGCTGGACAGACATCTGACTGGGATGATTTAGCGAATCCTGCTTTGAGCAGGGGGTTGGACCAGATGGCCCAGGAGGTCCCTTCCAACTCTACGATTCTATGATTCTATGATTCTATAAACTGGCATTGCCAAAATAATAAACACTTGTACCTTAAAACAAATGCATTATATATTCTCCAATGTGAATGGAGCAAAAAAAAAAAAAAAACAGAAAATAGGACTGAATTGTAATTCGTTTATTTTTTTGGCCGTAAAAAAAAAAAAATTAACAAAAAAATTACAACTCGCTCTGCTTTAGAAGAAAAGCAAAAAAAAGCAAATTTTCATTGGATTTTATAAAGTGGAAGCACAATTTATTTAAAAAAAATAGAAAAAAGTTTTTATTGTGCATAGTAGTAAAACATAAAAAAAAAACTATAGACATTTGCTCCGGCTGTAACGGGTACCACCCATCAGAATAAATCTAGAATGTGAATTCTGCTCAGCTCTGTAAACCACAAGAAAAATAGAATTAAAATAATATGTAATTCAAGCTGGAGGAATTGAAAAAAAATGAAATTTAAAGTAAAACAAAATAAGTAATCAGATCACAAGGAGCTGAGACGGATCATTAGGAGAGGCGTTTTATGTTTTCCTTTAGATGCATTTTGGCCGTTTTGCTCAGTCCATTTGCAGCTGTGAGCGGAGTCTGCAATCACCAACACTTGGGGTCGTTTTGATTGACAGGTGCCCCACAGAGAATTACCAGAAATTTCTTTAACCCTTGTAATCCGTAGCGACGCAGATACCCCGCTCCTGTTAACCCTTTTGGACGACCCTACATTCCTCCACCTCCTCGTCGTGTTGGCCGCCGCTCCGGTGACATCTCCTGAATGGCTCCTGGTGTATTCTGGATCGATACAATGTGAATAGTAATAAATGGAGCCGTCAGCCGAGCGCATTATATCGATTCCTCTGCCACATTTATTCTCACTGACACAAAAAAAGCAAAGTGATGCGAGCCCAGTGGGAGGTGAGCGAGAGCGATGGCGACAGGGACGGCTCAATCGAGTGGCAATAAGTAGTCGCGTCCATCATAAGAGGAGATGGAAGTGTCACCTACATTTCATCTACTTACTGCTCAGAGGTTTCTGCTACTGAACAGCACAAAGCTGTACATATATAATTATATACAGGAGATGCCCAGGTTATACCGGCTGTACATATATAATTATATACAGGAGATGCCCAGGTTATACCGGCTGTACATATATAATTATATACAGGAGATGCCCAGGTTATACCGGCTGTACATATATAATTATATACAGGAGATGCCCAGGTTATACCAGCTGTACATATATAATTATATACAGGAGATACCCAGGTTATACCGGCTGTACATATATAATTATATACAGGAGATGCCCAGGTTATACCGGCTGTACATATATAATTATATACAGGAGATACCCAGGTTATACCAGCTGTACATATATAATTGTATACAGGAGATGCCCAGGTTATACCGGCTGTACATATATAATTATACACAGGAGATGCCAAGGTTATACCGGCTGTACATATATAATTATATACAGGAGATGCCCAGGTTATACCGGCTGTACATATATAATTATATACAGGAGATGCCCAGGTTATACCAGCTGTACATATATAATTATATACCGGAGATGCCCAGGTTATATCAGCTGTATATATATAATAATATACAGGAGATACCCAGGATATACCAGCTGTACATATATAATTATATACAGGAGATACCCAGGATATACCAGCTGTACATATATAATTATATACAGGAGATACCCAGGATATACCAGCTGTACATATATAATTATACACAGGAGAAGCCCAGGTTATACCGGCTGTACATATATAACTATATACAGGAGATGCCCAGGTTATACCAGCTGTACATATATAACTATATACAGGAGATGCCCAGGTTATACCAGCTGTACATATATAATTATATACAGGAGATACCCAGGTTATACCGGCTGTACATATATAATTATATACAGGAGATACCCAGGATATACCAGCTGTACATATATAATTATACACAGGAGAAGCCCAGGTTTTACCGGCTGTACATATATAACTATATACAGGAGATGCCCAGGTTATACCAGCTGTACATATATAACTATATACAGGAGATGCCCAGGTTATACCAGCTGTACATATATAATTATATACAGGAGATGCCAAGGTCATAACAGCTATGTATATATACTTATATACAGGAGATGTCCAGGTTATACCGGCTGTACATATATAATTATACACAGGAGATACCCAGGTTATACCAGCTGTACATACAGTATATGATTATGTACAGAAGATGCCCAGGTTATACCAGTTGTACATAGAGAATATGATTATATACAGGAGATGCCCAGGTTATACCAGCTGTACATATATAATTATATACTGGAGATGCCCAGGTTATACCAGTTGTACATAGAGAATATGATTATATACAGGAGATGCCCAGGTTATACCAGTTGTACATATATAATTATATACAGGAGATGCCAAGGTCATAACAGCTATGTATATATATTTATATACAGGATATACCAGCTGCACATATATAATTATATGCAGGAGATGTCCAGGTTATACCGGCTGTACATATATAATTATACACAGGAGATACCCAGGTTATACCAGCTGTACATATATAATTATATACAGGAGATGCCAAGGTTATACCAGCTGTATATAAATAATTATATACAGGAGATGCCAAGGTCATAACAGCTATGTATATATATTTATATACAGGAGATGTCCAGGTTATACCGGCTGTACATATATAATTATACACAGGAGATGCCCAGGTTATACCAGCTGTACATACAGTATATGATTATGTACAGAAGATGCCCAGGTTATACCAGTTGTACATAGAGAATATGATTATATACAGGAGATGCCCAGGTTATACCGGCTGTACATATATAATTATATACAGGAGATGCCCAGGTTATACCAGCTGTACATATATAATTATATACAGGAGATACCCAGGTTGTACCAGCTGTACATATATAATTATATACAGGAGATACCCAGGTTATACCAGCTGTACATATATAATTATATACTGGAGATGCCCAGGTTATACCAGTTGTACATAGAGAATATGATTATATACAGGAGATGCCCAGGTTATACCAGCTGTACATATATAATTATATACAGGAGATACCCAGGTTATACCAGCTGTACATATATAATTATACACAGGAAATACCCAGGTTATACCGGCCGTACATATATAATTATATACAGGAGATGCCCAGGTTATACCAGCTGTACATATATAATTATACACAGGAAATACCCAGGTTAGGCCGGTTTCACATTAGCGCTTTTTAAGCGCACGCACGGCCGGGGGTAGCTCCGCCCCCGAGCCGTCTCTCTGCCCGGCGTGCCCGCCCCTTGCTTGTAGCGCCGCCTACTAGCGGACAGCGGCGCCTGCGATCGGCGCACCCTATCTTTAGCATAGGGTGCGCAGATCGTGCGCAGGCCGTGCGCTAGTTGCGCTTTGACCTGCGCTGCGCACTTTTGACGGTGCGCCGTGCGCGCCAAAATCAAACTTTTCGGATTTTGGCGCGCACGGCGCACCGTCAAAAGTGCGCAGCGCAGGTCAAAGCGCAACTAGCGCACGGCCTGCGCACGATCTGCGCACCCTATGCTAAAGATAGGGTGCGCCGATCGCAGGCGCCGCTGTCCGCTAGTAGGCGGCGCTACAAGCAAGGGGCGGGCACGCCGGGCAGAGAGCCGGCTCGGGGGCGGAGCTACCCCCGGCCGTGCGTGCGCTTAAAAAGCGCTAATGTGAAACCGGCCTTATACCTGCTGTACATATATAATTATACACAGGAAATACCCAGGTTATACCAGCTGTACATAGAGAATATGATTATATACAGGTGATGCCCAGGTTATACCAGCTGTACATATATAATTACATACAGGAGATGCCTAGGTTATACCAGCTGTACATATATAATTATACACAGGAAATACCCAGGTTATACCAGCTGTACATACAGTCATATGTAAAAGTTTGGGCACCCCTATTAATGTTAACCTTTTTTCTTTATAACAATTTTGCATTGTCACGTGTGTAGAAGTGAAGTTATACTTGTTTGTAGAACTTTTATTGCTGTCAGGACGTATCTTACAGACACTTTTCCACTTGCCGGTGATTATTTTCTTAATGTAACAGATTAATAGAAGCTTATAAAGATAAATGAGCCATTTATAAGCCATGAGCCGAGCTAATTAAAAAGTATAATGGTGGACGCTCTGCGCACTCACGCTCCGGCTGAGGTCATGTCTGTATTAAATTAAGGCGAGCCAGCTGTATACATCAGGCACTGTGCACACAGACAGGCTCACGCACGCAGATTTATCGTACTTCTTGTATCACTGTTCCTGCAGTGACTCCACCACAACGGCCCCCAACATTGTGCACCCTGCAATACCTGAAGGGGAAGTTTCCTACTTGGCAATAAATCTTCTGCCCTGAGTGGGGAACAGCAGACCTCAGGGCTTAGAGAAGGTAGTCTCTTCTGCTTTGTGTTACTCACTTGTCCTGGCTCCAGTGCCGGGCTCTGTTTCCTAATTTCCTAACCCTCCTGCCCTCATGTGCATTGGGTTACCATGCAGCCTCAGTGTACACTGTGGCTACCAAGTTTTCAGACTTTGAGCTCCACATGACATACTTCTTATGGAAAAATTGGGTCAGTGGGTGCTCTCGTCCGCTGGCCCGGATGCCTTTAGCAAGACTGCGTGGACCAGGGCTCATACCACTGAACACCCGCTCTATCTCCCGGTGGGAAATACACTGCACAGACAACACAGGGTTAGGGTAAAACAGTGTGGCAATACCTTATTGAACCATACACCCAATAGCAAACAGAACAATCCCAGCAATTACCCCAAGATGGTGCACATTACAGGGTCTCACCCCTCTGCTGTATCGCTGGGATAATGGTAGATGTTACGTCAGCGCTCCCAGGGTCAATATTCCTCCTGTGATACACACACAGAGAAGAGGTATCGACCAGTGTAGGGAGATGACCGAGACCAGTCCATAGAGTCTGTACAAGGTCCAAAGCCAGTTGACACAACGTCAGAGCTCCCTTGGTCGCTATTCCACCTGTGATATACACAGAGAGAAGAGATAACAACAAGCGTAGGGAGATGACCGAGAACAGTCCATAGAGTCCGTAGAAGGTCCAAAGCTAGTTGACACAACGTCAGAGTTCCCAGGGTCGCTATTCCACCTGTGATACACACACCGAGAAGAGGTAACAACAAGCATAGGGAGGTGACAGAGAACAGTCCAAAATGTCCATACAAGGTCCAAAGCCAATTGACACGAGAGTCACCACCTGGATTATCCAACCTTCTCCATCGAACCAGGCGACCGGCGGGTCCCAAAACCTGGCTTTCTCCAAACACATCCATGATTCAGAGATGGTCACTGTATCAGATCTGTGTCTTTCCAACCGGAGCCGAAAACCCCTAGGTTTTTTTCTATAGAATCATAGATCCGTGTCCCTCATGATCGTGTCATAATGAATTGGCTGCAGTCCTGTCTCTCGTCAGTTGGGTGTTTTGTCCGGCTGGTAGCTCTGTGTTACTTCAGTTTGAGTGATGAGATCTCTGAGTCTTTTTATAGCTGAGGCATGTAAGCTATTTTTAGAATTACCCAGTGTCTTTCAGTCCACCCTCACATTCTTTTCCCTCTTTACTTTCAAAGTCAACAAACTGGCTCCAGAATAAAATACACAATTAGCATATCAGCACACAGCAATAAACAAAAATAAATACAAACTATGTATGAGTCACTATTACAGACTTACACAGTATGTTAAATAGTACATCAGTTTGAAAGTCTGTCTTCTTGACCCACCAGAAATAAACACTTAAATCCACAAGTCAATACACAGATAAAAAGTCAATTCTTCTTGTTTTGCAAAAACATGGTTGTCTGGGAAATTAAGATACAATCTGGCTGCTTCACACTCAGCTATGTAATTAATTATAAGGTACCTATCTGCACACTCAGCTCTGTAGTTTCATGGTATCAGTCTTCATATTCAACTCTGCTATTCCAAAGTACATGTCTGTGTGGTAATTGCAGGTACGCAGGATGCAGTGACGAGTCAAGAGACAATTTGGTGCTTTCTATAATAACATTTATATGACTAGAGGGAACTTTCCTCAGTCACGGCTTGATCACCAAAAGGGGTAACACGGGTTGCCCTCGCAGAGGCTCTAAAACAAGCAAACACAAACGGGTAGAATACGACTACTTCCAGCAATAGCCGGTCACTATAGGGCCACGGTATGGCCAACTAAGGGTACGTAAATATATAGTCAACTTAGCCGTCCAGTCGTCCCTCGCCGTTCGGGATGGTGGTCTTTCGGTGTAGTAGTCACTGGGCCCTGTTGCTGAGGCATTGGCGAAGGCTTCACGCGCTCCGGCGCACTGATGACACTGAAGCCCCACAGGTCCCGGCGGATTCCTTGGACGGGTGGGCCGCAGTCCCTGGACTGGGGCAAGCGGCAGCGATGTAGGGTGGCGAATCACAGACCACCTGCGCAGCTAACGGCTGCGACGGGGAGTCCGCGGCCAGCAGAGGCTTGGCCCCTGCTGCAGACCGGAGTGGGACAGTAGTGGCCACCGGCGGCACTGTACTTGCCGCGGCCACTGGTGAGAGCAGAGCAGCTGTGGCTGGCGGGGAACAGGCCGCAGCCACGGGCTGGAGCGAGATGGCAGCGGCAGCGGGTGAGGGGAGGCGGTAGCGGCCGCGGGTTGAACTGGGGCCGCAGTGGCCGCGGGCTGGAGCGGGGCAGCAAGTCCCAGATGATTGCCTCGGTACCGTCCTTCTGGAGTCCTCGGTGAGCGTCCTCCCTGGCACTGGTGAGTCACTCTCGCTTTCAGCTGCTCCCACGGTCTCCTGCTGTCTCTGTGTCGGTCTGCTGACTCATCGTCCTGGGGATTCCTCGCCTCCTTTATACTGGTCCCTCCCCCAGCCCATCTGTCTGTCACAACGGTCCGTCCTCGAACTCTGTTCCCCGGGGACTTTTTCCCCCGGAACCCAGATGACGGCTCCCTTGGTTCCAGCCCGGACACTCGACAGGGGCCGTTCCTCCCACACTCCCCTGCCCTGTATGCTCGCCAGTCCTCGGACGAGGGTTTTCATAGACTCGGGTTAGTTTTTTGGGACGACTTGTCGCCATACGAACTGCATACTTGGTTCTGCTATTCTAAGGTACTTGTCTGCATACTTGACTGTGTTGTTCTAAGATACCTGTCTTCCTTCTCAGCACTGCTGTTCCAAAGTACATGTCTGCATACTCTGCTCTGCTATTCTAAGGTGCCTGTCTGCATTCTTGGCTGTATTGTTCCAAGTCTACATTCTCAGCTCTGCTGTTCAAACATATACTGTATGTCTGAATATTTAGATATCATTTAAAGCTAAAACGTTTAGCAGCAATTTTTCATTTTTTCAAGAAATTTGCATAACATGTTTATTTATTTATTTTACTCACTTATACAGCGCTATTAATTCCACAGCAACCTATTTAGATTTTAAAGAGATACCGTTTTGAAAATCACAACCCTCAAACTATACAACTATTGTCAGGAAGTTTTTTTTAACCCTTTCTTAACCCTTCAGGTGATTCACTGGAATTAATGCAATATGAACAGAAACTATAAAAAATACCATATTTTTTGTACTATAAGACACACTTTTTTCCTCCAAAATGTGGAGGAAAATGAGATTTTGGAAGAAAATGAGGGGTACGTCTTATAGTCCGATGTACCTGCCCTGGCTGTGGTGGGGAGGTGGGGGAGTGGTTACGGCAGAGCAGTGGGTCACAGAGGCAGGAGCCAGCTCCGGCTAACTCCTGTGCCCCCTGTTAAAGAGAAATTAATAGTCACTGAATTCCACGCCTATGGGTTTGGAGGGCAATGAATATTCATTTTTCTTTAATGGCATCCTGATATGATTGGCCCCCATCCCGGTCCTAGTGTAGGGTCGGTGGGCCGGCCTCGGGGGGGGTGGTCCCTCTTTATACCGCGCAGAGATGAAACAGAGACAAGATGGAGGCAGGTTCTGGGTGCAACAGGTCCAAGTTTATTCACGCTCGTCGTCCGCCTGACGGCCTCAAAAGCACACTGTACTTCCTTCAACTCACGGCCCTCCGTTTCCAGGGCCGCTTCTCACACACCGGGCGTTACACTGGAGACGTGTCTGCACACACCGTCCCCTCCTCACTCGTCGACGCTCCTGACAGGTCCGTCACTGTGGCCGCCTTAGGCCCGTAAACCAACAGCGCTTCCACTGATCAGTTGTCGTGTCAAATACGGTGTCTCACACCCAGTGCCTCGTCCCTTCTGCGGTTCTTCCTGTCAGGACCACCCCCCTGACATTCTCTCTCCTCAGTCCCCCTGGTTTAGATTCTCCTCACAGCGCACAGACTGTTGCAGTCCTCCTGTCACTGGAGCTCCCCCTGGGGACTGCAACCTTCTGGAACCCTCCCTCAGTATTTATAGCTCTCTCAGTCCCCTGTCACTGTAACCCCGCCCACCATGACCAACGGTTTCTAAAGCCCTAAGCTGTTGTCAAGTCCTTTGCTCACACTCCTCCCTGCCATCTAATGGTCAACCCAAGGTACTGCACGTCCACTACACTTTCCTAGCTGTTTCCCCACTGTAATAAATGACACCTACCTACACTGTGCAAACCTTTCCTTCTTCACTCTGACTAGTCCGTCAGGTCACCTTCCCTACACTCTCCCTTCCTTTGTCCATTGTCGTCCTCGACAATCGTCATCCCTGCCTTTGTCGTTCTGAAGCTACACCTACACTCTGTTGTCGGACCAGCTGTTGGGCCAGACCCACTATCTGCGGGGGCCGAACCATACTGGGAGCACTATGCTCTGAGCAGCCTACTGCTACTCACCAGCGCGCACGCCACATGACAACGTTTTTAAAATTGGGCTAGGTACACCCATATTCTCTCTATGGCGTGTACCTTCCCCTACTCTCTCCTACTGTCACCTTCCAATATTCGGTACGCCATGATCGAGGTCTCATACCTTCCAGATCATTACCAGCGCCCGCCTTCCTCCTTCAGGGGTGTCCATGGTGTTGGGGACCTGACCTAGGACGGCTGTCTCTCTCACGTCTTCCAACTCATTTACCCTTCTTTCAATTACATGTCATGGTCAGCGTCCTGGTCTCCCAGACCTCCTCAACTCCTAGATCCCTACCGGATCTCACACTTTCCTTTGGTCCTGCAGACCTTCCCTTACCCGGACCTGTTGCATTTTACTTTGGCATATTATACATTAAACAACTTTATAATAGCACAAGTTCCCATTTTTATATTTGTTTTCATTTTCTTTTGCTTCTAAAACCAACATATAACAAAAACATTGCATGTCTTCTTTCTCCCCCCTTCCTTGGACCTGAACACTCCTCCACTTCTCCGTATCCCCGTTCTCTCAAGTTTCAAATCAGTAAATAACATCCTGTAAGAGGAACATACTAAAAACAAACTCAGCACATAAAACATTTTTTTTTTTTTAAACTAGAACTGTTCTCCAGAACCTGCACTACAGTGCACCGAACTCTCAACAGTCTACTTCACTACGCAGTGGCTAGTAGTGAGGGACCCCACAGCCGTGGAGCCCCCGGGGATACTGAGGGTGTCCATTCAAGTCCTCTTCTTTTCCATGCCGGCCTCTCCTTGGGTGTGGAGCAGGTTCCACACTTCCTGCTCCCGGGCCTTCTTCTTCCTGATTACCTCTGCTACCCACACAGAGGGTACAGCACGGGCCCTGGAGTCCGGTGGGCGGGACTCTGCTGAAAAAGACCGTGAGACAGAAACTGCTGATGATCTCTGTGGCCCAGCACCCACTGGGGTCAGATGGGAAACGGGGACAACCGGGTCCTCGGGGATTGGAATCACAGGATCCGCTAAGCCGGCCGCAACCGACTCCAGCACCGGCATTACCGCGGCCTCACCTTCCCCGGCGCTGCGGCCTCCGTCCCATCATCACGCGGTTTCCCCCGCAGCCTCGTTCCTTGCTCCACTGTCCTGCGGGCCTTCCCTCCGGACTCGGGGGCTCCGCTGAGAAGTCCTCTGCCGGGATTGGTGGCGGCCGCTCTCGATGACTCCGCTCAGGCGCCGCTCCCCAGCTCAGTGTCCCGCTGCTCACCCGTGGCTCTGAGGGCGACTTCTGGCACAGTTCCATCTCCCGCCGCCATTGCCACTCTAGGCGGCCGATGCCCCGACACCCGCAGCATCTCATACCGTCCGTTGGGCAGCAATCGAATGGCGCCAGACAGCTGCAGCCAAGCTTTTCTTCTGTGCCACTCCTCCTGCTGGGTGGGGCGTTGGCAGGCCTTTCCACCCATCTGCCAGGGTCCAGTACATGGGAGCGTCGGCCTCCGGGCACATACTGCTGTCCACGGAAGTACGTTGGAGGGGGCCCCAGTCCATTCAACACGACTGCAAACACCCGGACCTCTCCCCTGCGCTGTAGTAATGCTGCCATCTTGCGCAGCACCTGGTAACGCCCCGGATCTTCTGTCAGCACCACGGAGTCACCACAGCGCTCCCAATTTGTAATCCAAAGGTAAACCATTTGTAATCCACAGGTGTTTGTAATCCAGGCAGTGTAGTCCAAGTCTTTCTCCATTCCTTGAGGCAGGTCTGCCGCAGAAGATGACGTATTAGCGGCGGCGATCCTGCCGACTACGCCAAGTGTAGGGTCGGTGGCCGAGCTGGGGGGGTGGTCCCTCTTTATACCGTGCAGAGATGAAACAGAGACAAGATGGAGGCAGGTTCTGGGTGCAACAGGTCCAAGTATATTCACGCTCGTCGTCCGCCTGACGGCCTCAAAAGCACACTGTACTTCCTTCAACTCACGGCCCTCCGTTTCCAGGGCCGCTTCTCACACACCGTACATTACACTGGGGACGTGCATGCACACACCGTCCCCTCTTCACTCGTCAACACTCCTGACAGGTCCGTCACTGTGGCCGCCTTAGGCCCGTAAACCAACAGCGCTTCCACTGATCAGTCGTCGTGTCAAATACGGTGTCTCACACCCAGTGCCTCGTCCCTTCTGCGGTTCTTCCTGTCAGGACCACCCCCCTGATGTTCTCTCTCCTCAGTCCCCCGGTTTAGATTCTCCTCACAGCGCACAGACTGTCGCAGTCCTCCTGTCACTGGAGCTACCCCTGGGGACTGGAACCTTCTGGAACCCTCCCTCAGTATTTATAGCTCTCCCGGTCCCCTGTCACTGTAACCCCGCCCCCCATGACCAACGGTTTCTAAAGCCCTAAGCTGTTGTCAAGTCCTTTGCTCACACTCCTCCCTGCCATCTAATGGTCAACCCAAGGTACTGCACATCCACTACACTTTCCTAGCTGTTTCCCCACTGTAATAACTGACACCTACCTACACTGTGCAAACCTTTCCTTCTTCAATCTGACTAGTCCGTCCGTCCGTCCGTCAGGTCACCTTCTCTACACTAGTATGAAGGATTTGTAAAAAAAAAAATCAAATTGTCATTTTTCAAACTTGTGTGGCATCAAATTCATGAAAAATGGTGGAATCAAAATACTCACTACCTCTTTAGATAAATATGTACAATTTTCCAAAAATCATTTATAGGAGTTTTCTGTTGGTCTAGAACCTCACGGGCTCTACAAACATGATAATCTATTTCAGATAGAGCCAAATTTGGGTTCCAAAATTCGAATGCTACTCCTTCCCTTCCGAGCCCTGCTGTTTGTCCAAACAAGTTTCTGACCACATTTGTGGGAATACATTACTCCGAAGAGTAATCCTTGTAAATATGAAAAATTTGGGGCTAAAGCAATTTAAATTTTTCAATATGATGACCTAATGTTATAAAATGCTGTGGGGGCACAATACACTTATTTTTCAGCACTACAAAAAATCAGGAATAAGGCCATGAAAAGGCATATTGGGAGTGGTTTAGGGGTTAAAAAACACCTCAGAAATTGCTTAAAAGTGCTTATTGTTCATACCTTCAGTTTTTTTTTTTACCATTTTTTTCCCAATTGAGGTTTGGAAAAAACGTCTAATGGGAAAAAAATAAAATAAATGCATATCATTTCTTTCAAGCGCTTTCTGGTGTAATCTGGTCCAATTTGTCCTATCAAAAGACTACAAGAAACTTTTCAAGAAAAAAACTCTTCCAAAACTACCTGGGGAGTCAAAAAAACTCCAAAAGAAAAAGTATTTCCTGAAGCCGCTTTTGTCTTGAAAACTTGTGGCTCGTTGTTTTTGACCACCTTGGTTAGCTCCTTGTGGGTACGACCTAAGAGGTCACATTCTTACCAACATTTAAAAAATTTTTACAAAACTTTTAAGTTCTGCCCATGGAAATACCCATAAATGCTCCTTATAGAGCAAACCACATCTATTAATGAAACTCAGGGCTATGGAAGACAGTGCATATGGATGTCCTAGAGAAGGATCCCCGAAATCTGGACTTCACCTTTTGAAACGGAGCATAAAGACACTGACTTCTAGTTATCTATGAATCACACATGTAGTCCAGTAATGACAGCAGCTTATTGGGGAGGTCCTCAGAGAGATTTTCCTATGTTTAGTATGTATGGTGTTGACTTTAATTTAATGTACCCTACACAGTTGGCCTCCTCCTCATTAGACTCAATGGACTATGTGTCGGCTAGTAGTTGGTGATAATCTTAATCACTGGATTCCTGTCCTCCTAAGAGGTGAAGAATGGATTTCAGAAAACAGGCTTGTATGGTAAATCCTGTGGACATTCCAAAAATGCGATCTAAAGAGGACACATTGCGGTGCCATACAGAGGCCTCAGCTCTACGAATGCCATGCAACCACCAATTGGGGGGTTTGGGTAGGGTCTATCCCCAGTAACACAGCAGGGGATCCCAAGAAGAACCCAAGCTGTAAGGAGGGTAGCGGTGGGGCTCTGAGTTGTAGAAGCTGTTGAACTGAGCAAAATGGTGGAGTCCAAACCACAGAGGATGATGGATGAGGATGAGGTACAGCATCAACGAAAAGACGAGCTACAGTGTCAGGTAATAGAATAGGGTCATATGGGAAGAAGAGAGAGGTGGGAAGGGCAGTGGCTACAACTTGGCCTGTGCATCAACTGCTGGGACAAGCACCAAACAAGGTGAGACAGGCTGCAGGAGGCCCAAGTTGAAGGTAATTGTTATCGTTCATAGGCCCGTAACACAGCCCGTATTAAAGAGGTTACTCCTCAGACTAATGGACATTGTGAACCTTAGGTTGTGTGGCCATCTTGGAAGAATTCGGCCTAGTAAATGTCAGTCTATTCTTTTTTTTTATGAGCCAGGAAGATCAGGATGGATGGAGCTGTAGGATATGAAAAGTCAGAGAAGACAGGACATCATAGACTAGACATTGTAGACTGGAGCCTCCATCATTCATGTGGGACTGCACCATGAAAGTGGATATTACATGAGGTGAAATGGAGCCATCTCCTTTCTCATGCTCCATAGACACCATCACTACTGATGAACTTGCGATGCTTCCTGGCTATAAAACCTCTGACATCTGTTTTTCACTCTGCCAGAAGCGTTTCTGATGGATAGACACAAAATTTCATCGTTTGATCCAGGACATTAATTAAAAATGTTAGGACTTTATTTGAAGAGACGGTAAATGAGGTGCAACTATCGCCATCATGCCGGTAATTGAAATGACTGACACAGAAATGATGAAGCGTCTTCGGAGAGGAGTCCATTTCTCTACAGAACATTACATTTTCTCACCAAAATGGGCTCATTATGATGATCGACCTTTATATGGAGTCACGGACTGAAGAATCCTCATCAGTCGTCAGTCTACTCAAAGGGGTAAGGTGAAATTAAAGCAAGATTTTATGATGCTTTTATACATCTCGGAGGACACGGTTGACTTGTTGGTCATGCACGATGACCCTTGGATTGAGCGTCTCCATGTGGAAATCCTTATCTTTTCATATTGTCTTTAGCTTGGTCATAAAAGGTTTTGTGATGAGTGTTGAGTCAACAAACCTTGAAGAACATTTCTTCCAATATCGGAAGTCTTGTTTCTCTGTGTTACCAATTAACGACTGTAACCATTTACGGAAAAGCTAAGATGAGCACTATGGATGATTCATGACAACTAGAGTTGTGTCACCTGGAAGCTTGACTACTTATGTAGAGATATAGCCCCCTATAGCAAGATTTCTCCTGATCTCGGGAGTCTTAGCAGGAAGACACTTTGGAACCAGCTTATTGTCAATGAAACCTTCTAACAAGTGAGGACTGTACAAGGTGAAGAACCCCTTTAAATCATCAATATTTTTTCCCCAAAGGAAGTCAAACATAATGTAGAATTGAGGATTGCACAAATCATGGTGTACATAACCTAAATTTGATAACTCTGTGATATGCCAAGAGTAGACCACTGAGGAGCAGATCTACCGTAGATCACGTACCGAGTGTTCACATCTTAGTAGGGTTGGGTATAATGGCCGCCATGGTCTGAAGTTATCACCCATTATTTAGTCTTGACCATGTTAAGGAGGCAGGGATGTTCTTAGATGGATGCCCAGGTTATATTCCCAAGAAGCGTCATTGTAGATGAATGTCCAAGTTAATACATCAGGAGGAGTCATGTAGGAAGCAGGAAAAGTAAAGAACCAAGTCAATGGGAAAAGGTTCTGATCTGGGGTCTGTATTAGATTAGGACTCGAGATTTGGTCTGGGGTCTGTATTAGTTTAGGGGATCTGTTCTGGGTCTGTATTAATTTATGGCATCTGGTCTGGGGTCTATATTAGTTTAGGGCATCTGGTCTGGGGTCTGTATTAGTTTAGGGATCTGGTCTGTGGTCTGTATTAGCTTAGGGGACTGGTTTGGGGTCTGTATTAGTTTTGGGTTCTGGCCTGTTTTCTGTATTAGTTTACTGAGTCTTGTCTGGGGTCTGTATTAGTTTAGGGTTCTGTTCTGGGGTCTGTATTAGGTAAGGTTCTGGTCTGGAGTCTATATTAGTTTAGGGTTTTGGTCTGGGTTCTATGTTAGTTAAGGTTCTGGTCTGGGGTCTGTATTAGTTTAGCGGGACTGGCCTGGGATCTGTATTAATTTAGAGCGGTAGTGAGGGGTCTGAATTAATTTAGACGTCTGGTCTGGAGTCTGTATTAGTTTAGGGTTCTGGTCTGGGGTCTGTATTAGTTTAGGGGGTCTTGTCTGGGGTCTAAATTAGTTTAGGGTTCTGGTCAGGCGTCTGTATTAGTTTAGGAATATGGTCTATGGTTTCTATTACTTCAAGGGGACTGGTCTGAGGCCTTTATTAGTTCAGGGGTTTAGTGTGGGGTCTATTATTTTAAGCATATGGTCTGGGGTCTGTATTCGTTTAGGGAGCTAGTCAGGGCGACGTATTAATTATGGCTAATGTCTGAAGTCTGTTTTTATTAAGTGGTCTGATTTGGGGTCTGTATTAACTGTGGGGTGTGGTCTTGGGTCTGTATTACTATAGGGGTCTGATTTGGAGTCAATTTAACTAGGAGTCAGATCTAGGGTTTGTATTGTATATGGGATCAGATCTGAAGTCTGTATTAATTTAGGTTGTCTGGTCTGGGGCAGAGGTATTGAGTGGAGTCTGTATTCCTTTAGGGGCTGTTAAGGGGGCTTTACTTCATTCTATTAGGGATACAGCAAAATGTAGTCCATTTGCTCCCAAATTGAAATGCATTGCTTTTCTGACTTGTGCCCTAATGTGCCGCTGCCCCTTTTTGCATTCTAGGCTGGAACACAATAGCCACGTTCATGCCACTAAAGTGCCGCTGGCCGTGAAGTCAGTGGTGTAGCTACTGGGGGGAGGGGCAGTCGCCCCGGGCCCGGCGCTCTGAGGGGGCACACCCGGAGCTACACTACTGTAACTGTGTCGGCATGTACAGCGCACCCATGCAGTTACACTCTGTGGCAAAGCAAGGAGACATGATCTCCCTGCACAGCCACCTGGCCACTATGGATCCCCTGAGCAGGTGGGGGGCCCAGTGCCAGGAGTGGGCCCCCCCACCATTGAAAGGGGGGTGCATTATACTATAGAGTCTGCCTATGGGGAGTGCATTATACTATAGAGTCTGTCTATGGGGAGTGCATTATACTATATAGAGTCTGCCTAAGAGGTGTGCATTATACTATATAATCTTCCTATGGGGAGTGCATTATACCATATTGTCTGCCTATGGGACGCATTATACTGTAGAGTCTGCCTATGGGGGGTTGTGCATTATACTATAGAGTCTGCCTATGGGGGTGTATTATACTGTACAGAGTCTGCCTATGGGGTTGCATTATATTATATACAGTAGTCTGCCTATGGGGGAGCATTATACTATAGAGTCTGCCTATGGAGGGGTTCATTATACTATATAGAGTCTACTGTACCTATGGGGAGTGAATTATACTATATAGAGTCTGCCTATGGAGAGTGCATTATGCTAAATACAGTATTCCTATGGAGAATGCATTATACTACATATAGTCTGCCTATGGGAAGTGCATTATAGTATATAGAGTCTACCTATGGGGAATGCATTATACTATATATAGTCTGCCTATGGAGAGTGTATTACACAATATAAAGTCTGCCTATGGAGAATACATTATACTAAATAGAGTCTGCCTCTGGGGAGTGCATTATACTGTATATAGAGTCTGCCTATGGGGGGATGCATTATACCATATAGAGTCTGTCTATGGGGAGTGCACTATACTATAGAGTCTGCCTATAGGGGGATGCATTATACTATACAGGCCTATGGGGAGTGCACTACATTGAGAACTATCTGGTGCATTATAATACAGCTCTGGCAAAAATTAAGAGACCACTTTCAAATGTTCAATTTGTCTGATTTTTCTCTTTATGGGTATTTTTTTTTTAGTAAAATGTAAATTGTTCTTTTAGTCTACAAACTTCTGACAACATGTCTCTGAATTTCCAAGCAATACATTTTGGGTTTTTTTCTGAAAAGGAGAAATGGTCAAAATTAAAAAAAAACAAAAAACAGTGCTTTCAGACCTCAAATAACGCAAAGAAAACAAGTTCATAATCATTTAGAAACAACAATACTGATGTTTTACCTCAGGAAGAGTTCAGAAATCAATATTGTGTGGAATAACCATGATTGTTAATCCCAGCTTTCATGCGTCTTGGCTGCTTTCCACTAGTTTTTCACACTACTTCTGGCACAAATATTTAAGCAGTTCTTTGTGTGATGGCTTGTGACTATCCATCATCCTCTTGATTACATTCCAGAGACTTTCAATGGGGTTCAGGGCTGGAGACTGGGCTGCCCATGACAGGGATCTGATGTGGTGGTCACTTAATTTTTGCCAGAGCTTTATATGGAGGCTATCTAGGGGGCCATCATACAGTGTGGAGATTACAGTGACGGGGCCATCATACAATGTTGGAGCCATTAAACAGTTTGGGGGCTACTAAGCGGCCAATATACTGGGTGGGTGGTACTATATAGCGAAGGGTCATTATACTGTGTATAGGGGTGCTGTACAGGAGGGAGACTTGGGACATTTAAAGGGAACCTGTCAGCAGTTTTGGCCGATATAAGATAACGGCCATTTCCTTTAAGGACTGATATACTGCATTCTATAATGCTGTACATGAGCCCCTAACCCAACCTGCAAGAGAAGAAAAATAACTTTAATTATACTCACCTGTGGGGCAGGGCGGTCTGGTCCGAGGGGTGTAGCTCTTCTTGGTCCGATGCCTCCCATCTTCTTGTGATCGCAGTCCTTCTGCTTGCCTTGTGTGGATGACATGTCCCTGCATCATCCACACAGTCTCCTTGGCATCGCGCTCCTGCGCAGAGGTACTTATCTGCCCTGTTCTCTGCTCTGCCGAGGCACGTTGGCCTTTCCCGGTGCATGCGCACTGCAGTACTTAGCTCTGCCCTCAACAGGAAAGAGAAATACACCTGCGCAGGAGCGTTGTGCCGAGAAGACTGTGTGGATGACGAAGGGACGCTTCATCCATACGAAGCAAGCAGGAGGACGGGAATCATAAGAAGATGTGAGGCGCCAGACCAACAAGAGCAACACCCCTTGGACCAGACCAACCCGCAGGTGAGTGTAATGAAAGTTATTTTTCTTCTCTTCCAGGTCGGGTTGGGGGCTGATATACAGCAGTATAGAATGCTGTGTACAAGCCCTGAATGGTGATGGCCATAACTCATAACTGCTGACAGGTTCCCTTTAAATGTAAAGTGGGCACTTATTGTTATAGGGGAACTCAGTTTACTGTGACTGTCAAAGGGGCACACAGGGCATTATTACTTTATAGGTTTCTAGAAAGCAAAATTTGCGCACTGTTTTCTAGGGCACTTGCACATGACATTACTACGGTATATTCTAGAGGTTTGATTTGCCATCTAGAGGTTGTAAGGGGTGTTACAAGGACTGATGCGCACCCCTATCCCTTTAAGTTATTAATGCTGTATGTGTCTCGTCGTCTGGTACTGTGCAGGGGTGGATTAAGGGTAGCCAGGGCCCGGGGCAGTTCAGACTCTGTGGGCCCCCCTCGTCACGTGACGGGGGTCACGAATCGTAGAGCCACACTCTACATTGAGAATAATGGAGCCTCCAGCACCGACCTCCATCCGCAGGGCCGTACTCCACATAGAGAATAATGGGGCCTCCGGCACCGACCTCCACCCGCAGAGCCGCACTCCACATAGAGAATAATGGAGCCTCCAGCACCGACCTCCACCCGCAGAGCCACACTCCACATAGAGAATAATGGGGCCTCCAGCACCGACCTCCACCCGCAGAGCCGCACTCCACATAGAGAATAATGGAGCCTCCAGCACCGACCTCCACCCGCAGAGCCCCACTCCACATAGAGAATAATGGAGCCTCCAGCACCGACCTCCACCCGCAGAGCCGCACTCCACATAGAGAATAATGGAGCCTCCAGCACCGACCTCCACCCGCAGAGCCGCACTCCACATAGAGAATAATGGAGCCTCCAGCACTGACCTCCACCCGCAGAGCCACACTCCACATAGAGAATAATGGGGCCTCCAGCACCGACCTCCACCCGCAGAGCCACACTCCACATAGAGAATAATGGAGCCTCCGGCACCTACCTCCTCCCGCAGAGCCACACTCCACATACAGAATAATGGGGCCTCCAGCACCGACCTCCACCCGCAGAGCCACACTCCACATAGAGAATAATGGAGCCTCCAGCACCGACCTCCACCCACAGAGCCCCACTCCACATAGAGAATAATGGAGCCTCCAGCACCGACCTCCACCCGCAGAGCCCCACTCCACATAGAGAATAATGGAGCCTCCAGCACCGACCTCCACCCGCAGAGCCGCACTCCACATAGAGAATAATGGAGCCTCCAGCACCGACCTCCACCCGCAGAGCCACACTCCACATAGAGAATAATGGAGCCTCCAGCACCGACCTCCACCCGCAGAGCCGCACTACACATAGAGAATAATGGGGCCTCCAGCACCGACCTCCACCCGCAGAGCCGCACTCCACATAGAGAATAATGGGGCCTCCTGCACCGACCTCCACCCGCAGAGCCACACTCCATATAGAGAATAATGGAGCCTCCGGCACCAACCTCCACCCACAGAACCACACTCCATATAGAGAATAATGGAGCCTCCAGCACCGACCTCCACCCACAGAACCACACTCCACATAGAGAATAATGGAGCCTCCAGCACCGACCTCCACCCGCAGAGCCGCACTCCACAGAGAATAATGGGGCCTCCTGCACCGACCTCCACCCGCAGAGCCACACTCCACATAGAGAATAATGGAGCCTCCAGCACAGACCTTCACCCACAGAGCCACACTCCACATAGAGAATAATGGGGCCTCCAGCACCGACCTCCACCCGCAGAGCCGCACTCCACATAGAGAATAATGGAGCCTCCAGATCCGACCTCCACCCACAGAGCCACACTCCACATAGAGAATAATGGGGCCTCCAGCACCGACCTCCACCCGCAGAGCCGCACTCCACATAGAGAATAATGGAGCCTCCAGCACCGACCTCCACCCGCAGAGCCCCACTCCACATAGAGAATAATGGAGCCTCCAGCACCTACCTCCACCCGCAGAGCCGCACTCCACATAGAGAATAATGGAGCCTCCAGATCCGACCTCCACCCACAGAGCCACACTCCACATAGAGAATAATGGAGCCTCCAGCACCGACCTCCACCCGCAGAGCCCCACTCCACATAGAGAATAATGGAGCCTCCAGCACCTACCTCCACCCGCAGAGCCGCACTCCACATAGAGAATAATGGAGCCTCCAGCACCGACCTCCACCCGCAGAGCCGCACTCCACATAGAGAATAATGGAGCCTCCGGCACCGACCTCCACCCGCAGAGCCACACTCCACATAGAGAATAATGGAGCCTCCGGCACCGACCTCCACCCGCAGAGCCGCACTCCACATAGAGAATAATGGAGCCTCCAGCACAGACCTCCACCCACAGAGCCACACTCCACATAGACAATAATGGGGCCTCCAGCACCGACCTCCACCCGCAGAGCCGCACTCCACATAGGGAATAATGGGGCCTCCAGCACCGACCTCCACCCACAGAGCCCCACTCCACATAGAGAATAATGGAGCCTCCAGCACCGACCTCCACCCGCAGAGCCGCACTCCACATAGAGAATAATGGAGCCTCCGGCACCAGCCTCCACCCGCAGAGCCACACTCCACATAGAGAATAATGGAGCCTCCGGCACCGACCTCCACCCGCAGAGCCGCACTCCACATAGAGAATAATGGAGCCTCCGGCACCGACCTCCACCCACAGAGCCACACTCCACATAGAGAATAATGGAGCCTCCAGCACCGACCTCCACCCGCAGAGCCACACTCCACATAGAGAATAATGGAGCCTCCAGCACCGACCTCCACCCACAGAGCCTCACTCCACATAGAGAATAATGGAGCCTCCAGCACCGACCTCCACCCGGAGAGCCACACTCCACATAGAGAATAATGGAGCCTCCAGCACCGACCTCCACCCGCACTCCACATAGAGAATAATGGAGCCTCCAGCACCGACCTCCACCCGCAGAGCCCCACTCCACATAGAGAATAATGGGGCCTCCAGCACCGACCTCCACCCGCAGAGCCACACTCCACATAGAGAATAATGGAGCCTCCAGCACTGACCTCCACCCGCAGAGCCGCACTCCACATAGAGAATAATGGAGCCTCCAGCACCGACCTCCACCCGCAGAGCCGCACTCCACATAGAGAATAATGGAGCCTCCAGCACCGACCTCCACCCGCAGAGCCGCACTCCACTTAGAGAATAATGGAGCCTCCAGCACCGACCTCCACCCGCACTCCACATAGAGAATAATGGGGCCTCCAGCACCGACCTCCACCCGCAGAGCCACACTCCACATAGAGAATAATGGAGCCTCCAGCACCGACCTCCACCCGCACTCCACATAGAGAATAATGGAGCCTCCAGCACCGACCTCCACCCGCAGAGCCCCACTCCACATAGAGAATAATGGAGCCTCCAGCACCGACCTCCACCCGCAGAGCCCCACTCCACATAGAGAATAATGGAGCCTCCAGCACCGACCTCCACCCGCAGAGCCGCACTCCACATAGAGAATAATGGGGCCTCCAGCACCGACCTCCACCCGCAGAGCCCCACTCCACATAGAGAATAATGGGGCCTCCAGCAGCGACCTCCACCCGCAGAGCCGCACTCCACATAGAGAATAATGGGGCCTCCAGCACCGACCTCCACCCGCAGAGCCGCACTCCACATAGAGAATAATGGAGCCTCCAGCACCGACCTCCACCCGCAGAGCCGCACTCCACATAGAGAATAATGGGGCCTCCAGCACCGACCTCCACCCGCAGAGCCCCACTCCACATAGAGAATAATGGGGCCTCCAGCACCGACCTCCACCCGCAGAGCCCCACTCCACATAGAGAATAATGGAGCCTCCAGCACCGACCTCCACCCGCAGAGCCGCACTCCACATAGAGAATAATGGGGCCTCCAGCACTGACCTCCACCCGCAGAGCCGCACTCCACATAGAGAATAATGGAGCCTCCAGCACCGACCTCCACCCGCAGAGCCGCACTCCACATAGAGAATAATGGGGCCTCCAGCACCGACCTCCACCCGCAGAGCCGCACTCCACATAGAGAATAATGGAGCCTCCAGCACCGACCTCCACCCGCAGAGCCGCACTCCACTGAGAATAATGGAGCCTCCAGCACTGACCTCCACCCGCAGAGCCGCACTCCACATAGAGAATAATGGGGCCTCCAGCACCGACCTCCACCCGCAGAGCCACACTCCACTGAGAATAATGGAGCCTCCAGCACTGACCTCCACCCGCAGAGCCGCACTCCACATAGAGAATAATGGAGCCTCCAGCACCGACCTCCACCCGCAGAGCCGCACTCCACATAGAGAATAATGGAGCCTCCAGCACCGACCTCCACCCGCAGAGCCGCACTCCACTGAGAATAATGGAGCCTCCAGCACTGACCTCCACCCGCAGAGCCGCACTCCACATAGAGAATAATGGAGCCTCCAGCACCGACCTCCACCCGCAGAGCCACACTCCACATAGAGAATAATGGAGCCTCCAGCACCGACCTCCACCCGCAGAGCCGCACTCCACATAGAGAATAATGGGGCCTCCAGCACTGACCTCCACCCGCAGAGCCGCACTCCACATAGAGAATAATGGAGCCTCCAGCACCGACCTCCACCCGCAGAGCCGCACTCCACATAGAGAATAATGGAGCCTCCAGCACCGACCTCCACCTGCACTCCACATAGAGAATAATGGGGCCTCCAGCACCGACCTCCACCCGCAGAGCCGCACTCCACATAGAGAATAATGGAGCCTCCAGCACCGACCTCCACCCGCAGAGCCGCACTCCACTGAGAATAATGGAGCCTCCAGCACTGACCTCCACCCGCAGAGCCGCACTCCACATAGAGAATAATGGAGCCTCCAGCACCGACCTCCACCCGCAGAGCCACACTCCACATAGAGAATAATGGAGCCTCCAGCACCGACCTCCACCCGCAGAGCCCCACTCCACATAGAGAATAATGGGGCCTCCAGCACCGACCTCCACCCGCAGAGCCGCACTCCACATAGAGAATAATGGAGCCTCCAGCACCGACCTCCACCCACAGAGCCACACTCCACATAGAGAATAATGGAGCCTCCAGCACCGACCTCCACCCGCAGAGCCACACTCCACATAGAGAATAATGGAGCCTCCAGCACCGACCTCCACCCACAGAGCCCCACTCCACATAGAGAATAATGGAGCCTCCAGCACCGACCTCCACCCGCAGAGCCGCACTCCACATAGAGAATAATGGGGCCTCCAGCACCGACCTCCACCCGCAGAGCCGCACTCCACATAGAGAATAATGGAGCCTCCAGCACCGACCTCCACCCGCAGAGCCGCACTCCACATAGAGAATAATGGGGCCTCCAGCACTGACCTCCACCCGCAGAGCCCCACTCCACATAGAGAATAATGGAGCCTCCAGCACCGACCTCCACCCGCAGAGCCACACTCCACATAGAGAATAATGGGGCCTCCAGCACCGACCTCCACCCGCAGAGCCGCACTCCACATAGAGAATAATGGGGCCTCCAGCACTGACCTCCACCCGCAGAGCCGCACTCCACATAGAGAATAATGGAGCCTCCAGCACCGACCTCCACCCGCAGAGCCGCACTCCACATAGAGAATAATGGAGCCTCCAGCACCGACCTCCACCTGCACTCCACATAGAGAATAATGGGGCCTCCAGCACCGACCTCCACCCGCAGAGCCGCACTCCACATAGAGAATAATGGGGCCTCCAGCACTGACCTCCACCCGCAGAGCCGCACTCCACATAGAGAATAATGGAGCCTCCAGCACCGACCTCCACCCGCAGAGCCGCACTCCACATAGAGAATAATGGGGCCTCCAGCACTGACCTCCACCCGCAGAGCCGCACTCCACATAGAGAATAATGGAGCCTCCAGCACCGACCTCCACCCGCAGAGCCGCACGCCACTGAGAATAATGGAGCCTCCAGCACTGACCTCCACCCGCAGAGCCGCACTCCACATAGAGAATAATGGAGCCTCCAGCACCGACCTCCACCCGCAGAGCCACACTCCACATAGAGAATAATGGAGCCTCCAGCACCGACCTCCACCAGCAGAGCCACACTCCACATAGAGAATAATGGAGCCTCCAGCACCGACCTCCACCCGCAGAGCCGCACTCCACATAGAGAATAATGGGGCCTCCAGCACTGACCTCCACATAGAGAATAATGGAGCCTCCAGCACCGACCTCCACCCGCAGACCCACACTCCACATAGAGAATAATGGAGCCTCCAGCACCGACCTCCACATAGAGAATAATGGAGCCTCCAGCACCGACCTCCACATAGAGAATAATGGAGCCTCCAGCACCGACCTCCACCTGCACTCCACATAGAGAATAATGGGGCCTCCAGCACCGACCTCCACCCGCAGAGCCGCACTCCACATAGAGAATAATGGAGCCTCCAGCACCGACCTCCACCCGCAGAGCCCCACTCCACATAGAGAATAATGGAGCCTCCAGCACCGACCTCCACCCGCAGAGCCGCACTCCACATAGAGAATAATGGAGCCTCCAGCACCGACCTCCACCCGCAGAGCCGCACTCCACATAGAGAATAATGGAGCCTCCAGCACCGACCTCCACCCGCAGAGCCGCACTCCACATAGAGAATAATGGAGCCTCCAGCACCGACCTCCACCCGCAGAGCCGCACTCCACTGAGAATAATGGAGCCTCCAGCACCGACCTCCACCCGCAGAGCCGCACTCCACATAGAGAATAATGGAGCCTCCAGCACCGACCTCCACCCGCAGAGCCGCACTCCACATAGAGAATAATGGAGCCTCCAGCACCGACCTCCACCCGCAGAGCCGCACTCCACATAGAGAATAATGGAGCCTCCAGCACCGACCTCCACCCGCAGAGCCCCACTCCACATACATGGCTGCTCTCAGTGCTGTGCGCACAGGACCTGTGATGAGGTCACAGGAGGGGAGGAGACAGGGGTCACATGATCGGGGCCCTGACACCTTACCTCCTGTGATCTCATCACAAGCCTTTGCACGCTACCAGCAGCACCAGCGTTCACGCTACTTGTAGATGCTGCTGGTAGCAGAGCACATAATGCCGCCCCCACGGTCACTCACTTTTAGGTGGGGAGAAGATGGAGTGCCATTGCAGCAGCCAGCAGGAATGTGGTGGGGGCCCCCTTAGAAGCTCTTGTGGTGGGGGCCCCGGGGCTGAAGCCCCGCCTGCCCTGCCTATAATCCGGCCCTGCGCGGTGGCGGATTATAATGGGGCAATTTACTGGCCTGGGCTGTGGGCCCCTTAACCCCACTGGGCCCGGGGCAACTGCCCAAATTGGCCTCATTATAATCCGCCACTGATTACTGTGTGTAATATATTATATGTGACAAGTGTACATATGTATAGTATTCTAGCGGCTGCTGCACAATGTATATTTGTCAGTGGCGTAGCAACTGTTTGTGGCGCCCGGGGCGGTCGAAAAATTTGCCGCCCCTTTGGTCGTTGATAATTCGGAAGCATCCGAAGAGCCCACACTACACTCAAAGATCTAATTTTTAGTCTGCTACTAACTCTGCTATTATTTCTAAATTTCTAGACTTTCAACTGCTTGCAGTTCTCTATATGTATGTATTAGCTTGATGATGCTGGATGAAGACCTAATGGCTTTTTTTAATACTAATTTTTAATAATGTGACAGAAAAAAAAACAGAAAGTACAAATTATTTTGGCGGACAGGGGGCGGACACTGACAGCTTGGGGTCCCTGTGCAAGAAATGTGTCCGGGCCCCCCTCCTTTTATGGCGTCAAAGCTACGTGTGTGTGTATATATTCATATATATATAGATTATTGATGTTATATAGCCACACACACACATACAGGTATATATTACATAGTCTCCTTTATTATGTATATCCCAATCCCCCACACCCCTCATTGTCCTCCTCCCCTCGCATCCCATTATTGTCCTCTCCCCCACCTCCATCATTTTCTTCTCCACCACTATCTTTGCTTTCTCCCCCACCACTCCCATCATTGCCCATTCCACCACCTCCATCATTTCCTCCTCCTCCACCACCCCCATTTATTGCCCTTTCCACCACCACCATCATTGCATTCTCACCCACAACCCCATCATTGCCCTCTCGACCATCACCCCATCATTGTCTTCTCCCCATCACTGCCTTCTCCATCACCCCATCACTGCCTTCTCCCCATCACTCCCATCATTGCCTGCTCCATCACCCCATCACTCCCATCATTGTCTGCTCCATCACCCCATCATTGCCTGCTCCATCACCCCCATCATTGCCTGCTCCATCACCCCATCATTGCCTTCTCCATCACCACATCACTGCCTTCTCCATCACCCCATCACTGCCTTCTCCATCACCCCATCACTGCCTTCTCCATCACCCCCATCATTGCCTGCTCCATCACCCCCATCATTGCCTTCTCCATCACCCCATCATTGCCTTCTCCATCACCCCATCACTGCCTTCTCCATCACCCCATCACTGCCTTCTCCATCACCCCCATCATTGCCTGCTCCATCACCCCATCACTCCCATCATTGCCTTCTCCATCACCCCATCACTGCCTTCTCCATCACCCCATCACTGCCTTCTCCATCACCCCATCACTGCCTTCTCCATCACCCCATCACTGCCTGCTCCATCACCCCCATCATTGCCTGCTCCATCACCCCCATCACTCCCATCATTGTCTGCTCCATCACTCCATCACTGCCTGCTCCATCACTCCCATAATTGTCTGCTCCATCACCCCATCATTGCCTGCTCCATCACCCCCATCACTCCCATCATTGTCTGCTCCATCACCCCATCACTGCCTGCTCCATCACTCCCATAATTGTCTGCTCCATCACCCCATCATTGCCTGCTCCATCACCCCCATCACTCCCCTCACTGCCTGCTCCATCACCCCATCATTGTCTGCTCCATCACCCCATCATTGTCTGCTCTATCACCCCATCACTGCCTGCTCCATCACCCCATCATTGTCTGCTCCATCACCCCATCACTGCCTGCTCCATCACCCCATCATTGTCTGCTCCATCACCCCATCATTGTCTGCTCCATCACCCCATCACTGCCTGCTCCATCACCCCATCACTGCCTGCTCCATCACCCCATCACTGCCTGCTCCATCACCCCATCACTGCCTGCTCCATCACCCCCATCACTGCCTGCTCCATCACCCCCATCACTGCCTGCTCCATCACCCCATCACTGCCTTCTCCATCACCCCCATCATTGTCTGCTCCTTCACCCCATCACTGCCTTCTAGACCATCACTCCCATCACTGCCTGCTCCATCATACACACAGACATACACACACAGAGACATACATACATACATACACACATACATACACACAAGACACCACCTCTCTCCTCTCACCTGTCCGCAGCATCGCCAGCGCTTCCTCCCTAACACAGCAGCGGCCGCTGAATGATGACGTCATTCAGCGGCGCTCCTCTGTGTGAAACAGGAAGCGCGGCCTCCGGGCAGGAAGCAGGACGGACCCTTGCCGCTCCGTTCCTGCTATTCACTCTTGCAGGCAGCGGAGCTGCCGTGATCGCATCGCTCCCTGCCCGCCGCTGCACTGCACTGCAGGGTGGAATTGCTGCTGCCGCGCCGCCCCCACACACATGCCGCCTGGGGCGGACCGCCCCCCCCACGCTACGCCAGTGATATTTGTTTATTATGGGGAAAGTGCAGTGTTCCTTTATGGCCATTAGAGAGGGGCACAGAGAGAATTGGTTGTAAATACAGTAGTTAACCCTAGAACGCATACCTGGGGCCTCGCAGGCCTGCCAGGTTACTTGTTTTCTATTTTCTGTAAAAGTACATTAGTTAGAATTTTGAAACTCTAGGTAATCCTCAGGTATATAGTTGTTAGTAATTTCCAGTTATTCATATATTTTTATGTTACAGACATTTCGGTATAACAACCTTTTTTTGGGACTACCCCATATTCACGCACCTGGGGCCTTTTAGGCCTGTACTAGGTTTACATGTGATACTCAGTCTTTTTGTCTGTCTTGTTGCTGGGGAAGAACTTTTATGACTCTGCTATTGCTGGGAAGATTGTGGGTTCTGCATGACAACATGGTCATGTGATCTTGGAAGGGAGGCTCCCTCACAAAGTCATGTGTCTCTGACCTCATCGCAGGTCTTTTTGTCCTAATTGCTGGAGAGACTTTGGAGGAAGAAGTCAGCTTTCTTTTGTCTGGAAATAGAAACTTTCTGAGCTCCAAAACCAGAGGCTTCTTCTGCACTACAAGAAAGTGATCTGTTGGAGGTAAGAGGAGGAGGGCTGCACTTTACCTGCTTTATATCGCTTGGTGTGCTGGGACCCTAACAAAGAGTCTTATCACATATAGTTTACAGTGCACAAGCCTGATTGTAATCTTTTTTTTTTTTCTTTTTAGTTTACTGACATCTAAAATTACAATGGCACAGTCTACTTCCAGGGGATTGACTGACCATGAAATCGAGGTGATTGTTTTCAATAGTGATGAAGAAAGTGAAATTTCTTTGTCTGATGAAGAGTACATGCCACCAGCTAACGTATCAACTTCATCGTCCAGCGATTCTTCAGATGATGAAGAAGTAGTGGATCCAGCAGAACGTTCAAATAGAACATCTAAAACGAATATTTTTTGGAACAGTACTGCTGCGGCTCCTGCACGCACCCCATCACATAACATTATTAGAGTTGCTCAAGGAGCTGTCGGAATTCCCCAATTCATGTCCAAAAGAGATGTTTTCTGTAAATTTGTTTCGGATGATATTGCAGATGAGGTAGTTTTGTGTACCAACGTAGAAGGAAAACGTATCGCGTCAGGAAGAAAAAAAACATGGAAAAATATAACTAAAGAGGAACTATATGCTTAGATTGGCCTTACTCTTCTGGCAGGGTCGACAAAATCATACGATGTTCCAATCAGAGAGTTATTTCAGAACCCATTTGCAGATCCACACTACAAAGCTACTATGGCCATCAATAGATTTGAGGGTATTCGGAGATGCCTTCGTTTTGATGAAAAGAGAACTCGCCCTGTGAGGTTGGCAACCAATAAATTAGCCCCTATTAGCTATATCTGGAATCTTTTTATCAAGAACTGTACAAAGCTTTACCATTCCAGTGATAATGTGACAGTGGACGAGCAACTTCTTGCCTTTAGGGGACGTTGCAAATTCATTCAGTATATGCCCAGTAAGCCAGCTAAGTATGGCATAAAAATTTTCTGGATGTGCGATTCAGCAAGCTATTATGGGATGAATGGTCTGATTTACTGTGGCAAAGAAGCTGATGCTCCAGTCCAGAAAGACCTATGCTCTGACATAGTAAAAACACTTGCTCTACGGATTACGGATCCATTACGGATCACCTCCTGGCAGACCCCAGCGCTAGTGGGAATGCATCCTTACTTTGCAATTGTAAAATAAATTTTGAAAAGTATTTTTATTTGAGTTATTCCGTGTTATTTGCACACAGGCCTAAAAGGCCCCAGGTGCGTGAATATGGGGTAGTCCCAAAAAAAGGTTGTTAGACCGAAATGCCTATAACATAAAAATATATGAACAACTGGAAATTACTAACAACTATATACCTGAGGATTACCTAGAGTTTCAAAATTCTAACTAAAGTAATTTTACAGAAAATAGAAAACAAGTAACCTGGCAGGCCTGCGAGGCCCCAGGTATGCATCCGCCAGCCTTAGCTGGGGTCACCAGGAGGTCAGAACAATAACGGAATCACGTCCTGGCGGACCCCAGCGCTAGTGGGAATGCATCCTTACTAAGCAATAAACTTTGAAAAGTATTTTTATTTGAGTTATTCCATGATAATTGTAAACAGACCTAAAAGGCCCCGGGTGCGTGAATGTGTAGATTTCTATGGGTATGCGCTCTAGGGTTAATATAGGAGGAGTCACTGTGGTTAACGCAGGAGGACTTCCTGATTAGATTCAGTTGGGGCCAGGGCGCCCAGTAAGCTCTGGTGGGCCCTACAGCCCAGGCACCATTGTGACCACATAACATTTAAGAAGGAGCCCAGCCATCCAGTATCAGTGGGTCAGTACAACAGCAGAGGTAGAAGTGGCAGCAGTAGTGGGAACTGGAACTGCAGGAAAAGACACAGCAGTTTAGATGGGTAGGTCGCTCATCATGTGGCAGATCATCGCATGGGCTAATGCCCTCAGATCCGGGGTGACATTGAGGGAATCCCCAAGTGCAGAGATTCTGAACAGGGAGGACACTGAGGAACCATATGATACGGTCTGACCCGGAAACTTGCTGGATAACCAGGAGAGAGGTACAGGGAAAGAGGAGGAGAAGCACTACGCGAAATATGTTGTTGATGCTGTGATGAATATGGATGTGCTGTGTATGAAGAACAGTAAAGTTATGCGTTTAAAAGTTGAAATGGACTGTGTCTCAATTTATGCAACATCGGACAGTGGGAGCTTCCAGCTGCTAAGAGGAGACCCCAACGGTGCAGAAAGTGAAGCCACAGGTATGCTGATTAATGGGCACTCTTTGTGACGGGAACTCAGGGAGCGAATACACAACCAGCTTCGGTCATGACTACGGCCCTGGCCTTCCCTCACACTGTCACACAGTACCACACAGCAGGTGCAGTAATAGAGACACATATGGCAACAGCTGCTCAGTATTGGGTTAGCAGCAGGATGAGGAGTTTACAATTCCTATATATAGACAGAAAAATATTCAGAATTGAGAGTCCTCAGTGGTTGATAAATTTTAATGGTTAACTGAAAAGATGGTAACACATTGCAGCTTTCGAGACTACTCAGGTCTCTTCATCAAGCAAGGACTAATACAACATCTGAAGAGTCACATATTTATGCATAAAACAGCACAGAAACAACGCAATAGATAAGACAAGTGACGTGAAGCAGAATTATCATTATGGGAGAGGGAGAAACATAAATATTGTAACAGTTCATGGATAAGGAGTCTGAGGCTGTGTGCACACGATGCAGATTTGCTGCGGTTCCGCAGCGGATTTTACCGCGCAGAAACGTTGCATATCTGCATTGTGATGTACAGTAGCCTTAAAATCAATGGAAAAAAAAACGCTGTGCAGACGCTGCCGATTTTTCCGCGCGATTTTCCTGCGGTACAAAATCCGCAGCATGTTACTTCTTTTGTGCGGTTTTCCATCTCCCATGTCACCAAATCCACAGGGGGAAAACCGCACAAAAAACGCATGAAAAAATGGAAGAAATCCACAGGAAAAATGCAGGTCATTTGACCTGCGGATTTCTTACATTCTGCGCGGAAAAATCCGCAGGGCCAAAAAGTACGTCTGCAATCGGCCTGAATGTTTTATTGCCCTCTGATTGGGGTCTGGTTCTGTGTTGTGTGATGACCCCAAAAGGTCTGAAGAGCAAATTCCTTAATTGATGTAAAAAGACATAAATCCATGCGACACATTCATTCCTGCACTGAGTGTGTCAAAGGTTATCATAAGGTTGTATCAACCACTGAGGACTCTCAATTCTAAATAGTTTTCTATCTACTGGGTAACACAGTACAAATATATACATCTTTCCTGCATATATAGGCAAGTACCCACAGTGAGTATACAGTCTAGTGATCAATATATAGGGGTAAAAGGATTAATGTGACAGGCTGAGTGCAGAAATCATATCAAGAAAGAACAGCATCAAAGAACCAATATTTAAAAGTCTAAACCTTTATTGAAAAAACATATAAAACATGTATAGCTACAGGTGGAAGAAAAATGAGTCGCAAGACAAAAAGTGGAACCACAACTATGACAGGTAACAAACAGGAAGAGTAACCAAACTGTAAATTGCTCAAAAGTGCATGTGCAAATACATGTTCCCATGAACATAATGTAAGTGTTTATATATGAAGATCAGAGGTACATAAGTAATAGAATCTAACAGAGCTGTTTTCAGAGTAAGAAAAGTGCCCTGAGCAAGAAAGGAATAAGATAAGTAGATGGGTGTCTGATGTTACCTGAGAGATGCAGTGCTTCTGCCCCGATGCACGTTTCGGCGCAGTGCCTTCAGCAGAGTGGTATCAGTAAGGAACGTGTACTATATATAGTTATAATGGACCTATCCGGATCAAGGTAAGTATTAGATGTTTCACTGCTCTTGATTGGAGCATGTGAAACTGACCACTCCCAGAGGTCACCATCACTCCTTTCTTGCTCAGTTATTTAGAGATTTGCTCTTCGTCTGTATTAATTTGGCACTTTGGTCTGGGGTCAGAATTAGCTTAGGGTTCTTGTCTGAGGGTTTATATTAGATTATGGGATCTGGTTTGGGCTCTGTTTTAGTTTAGAGGGTACGGTCTGGGGTCTGTATTAGTTTAGAGGGTACGGTCTGGGGTCTGTATTAGTTTAGAAGTTACGGTCTGAGGTCTGTTTTAGTTTAGAGGGTACGATCAGGGGTCTGTATTAGTTAAGGGGGCTGGTCTGGGGTCTGTATTAGTTTATAGGGTACGGTCTGAGGTGTGTTTTAGCTTACGGGGCTGGACTGGGGTCTGTAATTAGTTTACGGGGCTGGTCTGGGGTCTGTATTAGTTTAGGGGGCTGGTCTGGGGTCTGCATTAGTTTACGGGGCTGGTCTGGGGTCTGTATTAGTTTAGGGGGCTGGTCTGGGGTCTGCATTAGTTTATAGGGCTGGTCTGAGGTCTGTAATAGTTTAGGGGCTGGTCTGGAGTCCGCATTAGTTAACATTCTCATTTGGAGTCTGTATTAGTTTATAGGGTACGGTCTGAGGTGTGTATTAGCTTACGGGGCTGGACTTGGGTCTGCATTAGTTTATGGGGCTGGTCTGGGGTCTGTATTAGTTAGGGGGCTGGTCTGGGGTCTGCATTAGTTTATGGGGCTGGTCTGAGGTCTGTATTAGTTTAGGGGGCTGGTCTGGAGTCTGTATTAGTTAACGTTCTCATTTGGAGCCTGTATTAGTTTAGAGGTTATGGTTTGGGGTCTGTATTAGTTTAGAGGGTACGATCTGAGTTCTGTATTAGTTTAGGGGGCTGGTCTGGGGTCTGTATTAGTTTATAGGGTACGGTCTGAGGTGTGTATTAGCTTACGGGGCTGGACTGGGGTCTGCATTAGTTTACAGGGCTGGTCTGGGGTCTGTATTAGTTTAGGGGGCTGGTCTGGGGTCTGCATTAGTTTACGGGGCTGGTCTAGGGTCTGTTTTAGTTTAGGGGCTGGTCTAGAGTCTGTATTAGTTAACATTCTCGTTTGGAGTCTGTATTAGTTTAGGGGCTGGTCTGGGGTCTGTATTGGTTTAGGAGTCTTTTATGGTATCTGTATTAGTTTAGAGATCTGGGGTGAGGTCTATATTAATGTTGAAGTCTGATCTATATTTATTTTGAGGATTGGGATTTTAGGATCTGGTCTGGGTTCTGATCTATTTCTGGGTGCCTTTTTGATGTGAGCCACCAAGGGGTGCTGCTATCGAGAGTGCAGTGGGATCAGTTGCATCCCAGCCCTGGCATTTAGTAAGACATAAGAAGACCCCGTTGATAATAGGGCTAGGTGGGTGGTCGTCTGGTTACACATTGTGCGCAGGGGCCCGGGAGCTGCACATCACACCTCCAGGGCCCCTGTGGGAGGAGACACTGTGTGCTATCTACTAGTGGTAGAATTGTCAGGTATCTGGAGGTAGAATCTCTCATCCCGGGATACAGTCGTCTCTTCTGGTGGGAGGACGCAGGTGCACAGCAGTGCGGGGCCGTCTCCGGCTTTATGTTCCTATATCTCATGTACTGGGACGTGGATGTTTATTTTCTGCGCTCCGCAGCGGGGCACCGCACAGCGCTTTTTGGCACACAGCGTCCATCGATCTGCAAATCTTCAGTGCCGCCGCCGTCCTCTCTGCCAGGAGACATTACGGCCTCGCAGAACGATCTTCACATGGAAAATTATGGACAATTAAAGCGAGTTTAGCAGAAGAGAATTTCACCTGAAGACAAATCCAGACTTTTCTTGGCAGAGAAATATTTAGGATAAAACTGAAATAAAACTGAAAGAAGAGATTTATTTTTATCAGAAAAAGCCATGAGCTACAATAACAGGATATAAGCAGAGGTTGTCCATGGTGACCCCATAAGAATGACATCCACGGTACCCTCAGAACAGTGCCAGTGACACGGACCCCGAACCGAGCCCTTTATAACTGTCATCAGTAGTGTCCTCCAGATAGTACCCCCAGAGAAGTGCCAACCACACAGCCCCCAGACCAGTGCCCCATAACAGCGCCCTGTGTTGTGAGTTCATTTTCCCCTTCGTCACTGAGGTCTGGTGAACTCCCTATTCTGGTGAGGAAGGTAGTGAGCCTGATTATCAGGCACCTGAGCCTGATGATGATGACTGGCTGAGTGGAGTCACTGACTGGATATAAGGCTGCCGATGCCCTTCTGCCCTGCGGGTGATTTCTCTGTGGACTTCTAGGACACCAGTCTGATTCCTGCTCCTCTAAGGCTATGTGCCCACGTAGCGTTTTAAAACGCTCACTAAAAACCGGACTCCTTCCCAGAAATCGCGCGGTTTTTGCAGCGCGATTTCACCGCGATTATGATCGCGATTTTCGCGTGCGATATTCAAGCACTTTCCAAGCGATTTGAAGCATCGCTTGGAAAGTGATTGACAGGTTGGTCACACTCGTCAAACATAGTGTTTGACAAGTGTGACCAGGTTTTTACGTTTTTACTATTGAGGCCGCCTATGCGGCATCAATAGTAAAAGATAGAATGCTAAAAAAAATTAAAAAATCGGTGTATATTTACCTTCCGGCGTCCTGCGCTGCATTCCCGGGCCACAGCGTTCCCAGTAATGCCTTGCGAGACGTGTGATAATGTAGTCTCGCGTTGCTATAGCGATCTCGCGAGACTACATCATTACAGGGCCTTGCCGCAAGGCATTACTGGGAACGCTTAGGCCGGGAATGCAGCGCAGGACACCGGAAGGTAAATATACCCCGATTTTTTATTTTTTATTCGTTTTTTTACAGGGGGATGGTACCCAGGGCATGGAGGACAGTCTCCTCTCCTCCACACCGTGGTTACCAACCGCACATGAGACGCTTAACTTCCCGCATGGTGGGCATAGCCACATGCGGGAAGTAAGCGATTCTCATGCATTCCTATGGGTGCGGAATCGCGGCAATTCTTTGCGATTCCGCACAAAAGAATGAGCATGCTGCGATTTTTTCCACAATGCGATTCCGCTGCGGAAAAAAGCGCAGCATTAGCACAGCATGTGCGGAATGCCATAGGAATGCATGGGGGGCGTTCTGTACACGATTTTTAAACGTTTTCACAGCGTTTTCGCACTGAAAATCGCGGCAAAAACGCTTAAAAATCGCTACGTGGGCACACAGCCTAAAGCTAAGTTTTCTGCTTTGCCTTTTTGCATTTGTGTTTTGTTTTTGTTTGCCTTGCTTTTCTGGATTCTGCCATTCCCTGCTGGGGTGAGCTGAATCTCGTTTTGCCGGTTGCTCTGTCTTCAGAATATTCCTGAGTACTGACATAGTCTTTTTGAAGCCTAGCATCTTCAGGGCCTTTTTCACTGTCAGTCTGTTGGCTCTTATTTTCATAGGGTTTTTCACGGATTGCAGACAGCAGCCTTCCTGTCCTTTCCTATCTAGTTAGCTTGGGCCCCGTCTTTGCTCAGTCTATCTTTCTGTCTGTGTTGTGTTCTTTCTTCTTGCTTCACCGTCATTATATGTGGAGGGCTGCCTTTTGCTTTGGGGTCTGCTCTGGGGCAGTTTAGATTTCCCTTTCTGTCTTTAGGCTATCTAGTCCTCCGGCTGTGATCGAGGGGTCTAGGGCATCGTAGGAACCCCCCACGGCTACTGCTAGTTGTGTTGATAGGTTCAGGGGTCTGCAATCCGATAGCTGCCAACCTCTCTGGTTTTCTGGACTTAGCTTGCTTTTCTGTTTTTGCCTCCTACGGTGACTCAATCATAACAGAATCACCCACCATACCGCAGATCCTAGGGTACTCAATAGCAGGAAAGAAATGTGTTTTAAAAAAAAAAAAAAAGTGTGTATATTCTTTCCTCTATATCTCTGAGGCCGTAGGGGGAATTTTTTTTTTTCTCTCAATGGAGATAAAGCAATTGTCTGATCGTGTGGAGCAGCTCGCTGCGGAAGTGGGGGGAATTTCCGCCTATCTTGCTCGTTCGCATGCTGTTGAACCAAAGATCCCTATACCTGATGTATTTTTTGGGGATCGATCTAAATTTTTGAGTTTCAAAAATAATTGTAAATTATTTTTTGCCTTGAAGCATAACTCGTCAGGGAGCTCCGCGCAGCAGGTTAAAATTGTCATCTCTCTGCTGCTTGGCGATCCCCAGGATTGGGCGTTTTCTTTGAAACCAGATGATCCTATTCTGACTAATGTGAACGCATTCTTTCAAGCCTTGGGGTTGTTGTATGACGAACCTAATGCTATTGATCAGGCTGAAAAGACCCTGTTGGCATTGAACCAGGGTCGAGATTCTGCAGAGTTTCACTGTCAAAAGTTCCGAAAGTGGGCGGTCCTTATTACCTGGAATGATAATGCCTTGGCTGCTCTCTTTCGGAAGGGTTTGTCAGAAGCTGTAAAAGATACTATGGTGGGATTTCCTGTTCCCTCTGGTCTGGACGATTCTATGTCATTAGCCATTCAGGTTGATCGGCGTTTACGTGAACGCAGGATTGCACAAGAGGTGTTGCCACCAGTTGAACAGACGTCTGAACCTATGCAATATGATAGAGTTTTGTCTAAGGCGCAACGTCAGGAGTTCAGAAGGCGTAATAAGCTGTGTTTTTTCTGTGGAGATGCCTCGCATATTATTTCTGTTTGTCCTAAACGAGAGAAACGCTTTGCACACACGTTTTCTGTTGGTGGTGTTCAACCTAAGTTTCTTCTGACAACTACTCTGATCTGCTCCCTGTCCACATTTTCCGCCAAGGCTTTTGTGGATTCGGGAGCAGCGCTAAACCTAATGGACTTGGATTTTGCTAAACGTTGTGGATTTCCGATGACACCTCTGCAGACGCCTATCCCTTTGAGGGGGATTGGTGCTACTCCTTTGGCGAAAAATAAACCTCAGTCTCCCACCGGCAGAGACACTTTTGCGTACTATGCGCTGCCCTGTGCCAGTGCCATCGCCCATGAGTATGCCCCCCCACCTGCTCAAGGAACCTGCACTTTCATCTGCACCTTCCTCTTTGTCACCGTGTAAGGTGGTATAGTATGCGGGAAGGGGAACCTGAGTTTCCTCTGGGTCAGATTCTGGCTGTGTAGAGTGCGAGGGGAATGTAGTGGTCTGGGTCAATGTACCAGCAGCATCATCCAGCAGTGGCTGGGCCTCAGTGCACTTGTGGCGTCCCCAAGAGTACGGTCGCCACTGTGGCATTGCCTTCCTCCTAGGGAGTGTGTTGTCAAGCTTGGGAGCAACGAAGGATCTCTCTAGCAGTGAAACCAACACACAACACATTTCCCACTCCAGGCCAGCAGGGAGACCTCTGAACCTGACTGCTGAGGAGCTGCTCTCTGTGGTCGGGAGGAGGTAAGTTAGGGCACTCTGTGCAGGGAAGAGGAAGTGTGTGGACGTGAGAAGGGGAGCTGGAGGATGAGCAGAGTTAAGGCTCACTCCTAGGTGGAGCGCATGGTCCGGATTCCGGTCTCCGAGTTTGTAGGGACACTGACGTTCCTGCAGCAGAAACCGGGGGAAGTAGCAGCTATAAATGCTCTGTACCCAACTAAGGCTCGGAGGTCCCAGCATCAATGTGTGCGAGGCAGAAGGAAAAGGCTACAGCTGTCTGCCATACAAGTAAAGTCTGAGGAACATCTGTTAGACAGGAGGCGTTTCAGTGAACCACGGTCCTGTGAGTGCTTCCCCCACAAGTGCTAGAAAGGAGACGATCAGGAAGGTACATGTTGGCGGAGTGTTGAAAGGGAGCTTTCCATTCTGGTCCCGGAGGTTGGCAGAGGTCCTGACCCGGAGGACACAGCATGGAGGCAGGCATCTGTGTAACCTGCAGACTGTGAGCAGCGTCGGACTGGCCCACCGGGGAACCGGAGGATTCTCCGGTGGGCCCTGGCATCTGGTGGGCCCTGGCACCTGCTGGCATACAGGGCCAGCAGTTGCCTAGGGCCCCCGCTGCTCCAGGGGCCCCCAGCCAGTGGTGTGTCGCACACCATGCAGCTGCTATGGGGGCCCCTGCCAGTGGAGCAGCAGCGGGTGTCAGGAGGCAGGAGCCCCTGTCCCCGCTGCTAAAGAGAAATGAATATTCACTGCGAAGCAGTGAATATCATTTCAGGTCTCCACCCCCAGAGGCCCCGCCCCCAGCCCAGTGAGCTGCTCTGTAGACTACAGCTGTAAATCAGGGCCGGCGCCGCCCTCAGTCCTCCCTGCTACTGACTCACAGCCAGTGCGCGATGACGTCACTACATCGCGCACCCGCTGTGTGTCTGGCAGAGGGGGCAGCTCCTGACACTGAAGCCGGGATCAGCGTGGGAGCGAGGAGGAGAGGTGAGTATTGTGTTTTGTTTTTTTTTTATATCTCTCTCGCTCTCTCTATCTGTATCTATCTATCTATCTATCTATCT